>NC_069499.1:479568672-479885338 GCF_027579735.1 Bombina bombina
AAATCGTAAATTCTAATTAGTATTCATATAAGATCTGCATCTGGTTAATAATTTGATGTTGGCCTATAAGAGTTTGGTCGAGTGTGCTGATTTTATTGATTTTTGATTAAACATGAAATCATTGCTGAGCTAGGAAGAAAGACTAACTTAAAGACTTACAGAATACAAGAGGCTAGAATAAAGGCAGTTAATGCAGAAGTAAGGAAGATGCTAGGTTTAGGGGTAATTGAAGTATCATAGAGCGAATGCACAGGCCAAATGGTGAAATTAAATTCTGTAATGATTTTCATAAAATTGAATGAAATTTCTAACGCCTATATTTAGAGTTTAGCCGTCAAAACCAGCGTTAGGGGCTCCTATCTTTTCAATGGGCTCTTTCTAACGCCGGTATTTAGAGTCTTGGCTGAAGTGAGCGTTAGAATTCTAACGACAAAACTCCAGCCGCAGCAAAAAGCCAGGAGTTAAAAGCTTTCTGGGCTAATGCCGGTTCATAAAGCTCTTAACTACTGTGCTCTAAAGTACACTAACACACATAAACTACCTATGTACCCCTAAACCAAGGCCCCCCCACATCGCTGCCACCCTATTAAATTTTTTTAACCCCTAATCTGCCGATCGCACACCGCCGCAACCTACGTTATCCCTATGTCCCCCTAATCTGCTGCCCCTAACACCGCCGACCCCTATATTATATTTATTAACCCCTAATCTGCCACCCCCCAACATCGCCGCCACCTACCTACACTTATTAACCCCTAATCTGCCGACCGGACCTCACCGCTACTATAATAAAGTTATTAACCCCTAATCCGCCTCACTCCCACCTCAAAAACCCTATAATAAATAGTATTAACCCCTAATCTGCCCTCCCTAACATCACAACACCTACCTACACTTATTAACCCCTAATCTGCCGACCGGACCTCACCGCTACTCTATTAAATTTATTAACCCCTAAAGCTAAGTCTAACCCTAACACTAACACCCCCCTAAGTTAAATATAATTTTTATCTAACAAAATAAATTAACTCTTATTAAATAAATTAATCCTAATTAAAGCTAAATACTTACCTGTAAAATAAACCCTAATATAGCTACAATATAAATTATAATTATATTGTAGCTATTTTAGGATTAATATTTATTTTACAGGCAACTTTGTATTTATTTTAACCAGGTACAATAGCTATTAAATAGTTAAGAACTATTTAATAGCTACCTAGTTAAAATAATTACAAAATTACCTGTAAAATAAATCCTAACCTAACACTACACTATCAATAAATTAATTACATACAAATACCTACAAATAAATACAATTAAATAAACTAACTAAAGTACAAAAAAAAAGAACTAAGTTACAAAAAAATAAAAAAATAATTTACAAACATTAGAAAAAGATTACAACAATTTTAAGCTAATTACTCCTACTCTAAGCCCCCTAATAAAATAACAAAGCCCCCCAAAATAAAAGAATGCCCTACCCTATTCTAAAATACAAATAGAAAAGCTCTTTTACCTTACCAGCCCTTAAAAGGGCCTTTTGCGGGGCATGCCCCAAAGAATTCAGCTCTTTTGCCTGTAAAAAAAAACATACAATACCCCCCCAACATTACAACCCACCACCCACATACCCCTAATCTAACCCAAACCCCCCTTAAATAAACCTAACACTAAGCCCCTGAAGATCTCCCTACCTATCCGTCCACCGATCCGTCCAGAGGAGCCTCCAAAGTCTTCATCCAAGCCCAAGCGGGGGCTGAAGAAGTCCATCATTGAGCTGAAGAGGTCAATCATCGGGCTGAAGTCTTGATCCAAGCGGGCGCTGAAGAAGTCCATCATCGGGCTGAAGTCTTGATCCAAGCGGGCGCTGAAGAAGTCCATCATAGGGCTGAAGTCTTGATCCAAGCGGGCGCTGAAGAGGTCCATCATCGGGCTGAAGTCTTCTATCAAGCGGCATCTTCAACCTTCATCCATCCGGAGCGGAGCCATCTTCTTCCAGCCGACGCGGATCCATCCTCTTCTACCGATGCCTACTCGCCGAATGACGGTTCCTTTAAATGACGTCATCCAAGATGGCGTCCCTCGAATTCCGATTGGCTGATAGGATTCTATCAGCCAATCGGAATTAAGGTAGGAAAATTCTGATTGGCTGATGGAATCAGCCAATCAGATTCAAGTTCAATCCGATTGGCTGATCCAATCAGCCAATCAGATTGAGCTTGCATTCTATTGGCTGATCGGAACAGCCAATCGGATTGAACTTGAATCTGATTGGCTGATTCCATCAGCCAATCAGAATCTTCCTACCTTTATTCCGATTGGCTGATAGAATCCTATCAGCCAATCGGAATTTGAGGGACGCCATCTTGGATGACGTCATTTAAAGGAACCGTCATTCGGCGAGTAGGCGTCGGTAGAAGAGGATGGATCCGCATCGGCTGGAAGAAGATGGCTCCGCTCCGCTCTGGATGGATGAAGATTGAAGATGCCTCTTGATAGAAGACTTCAGCCCGATGATGGCCCCGCAAAAGGCCATTTTAAGGGCTGGTAAGGTAAAAGAGCTTTTCTATTTGTATTTTAGAATAGGGTAGGGCATTTTTTTATTTTGGGGGGCTTTGTTATTTTATTAGGGGGCTTAGAGTAGGTGTAATTAGCTTAAAATTGTTGCAATCTTTTTCTAATGTTTGTAAATGATTTCTTTATTTTTTGTATCTTAGTTCTTTTTTTTATTTTTTGTACTTTAGTTAGTTTATTTATTTGTATTTATTTTTAGGTATTTTATGTAATTAATTTATTGATAGTGTAGTGTTAGGTTTAATTGTAGATATTTTTAGGTATTTTATTTAATTAATTTATTGATAGTGTAGTGTTAGGTTCAATTGTAACTTAGGTTAGGATTTATTTTACAGGTAATTTTGTAATTATTTTAACTAGGTAGCTATTAAATAGTTCTTAACTATCTAATAGCATTTGTACCTGGTTAAAATAAATACAAAGTTGCCTGTAAAATAAATATTAATCCTAAAATAGCTACAATATAATTATAATTTATATTGTAGCTATATTAGGGTTTATTTTACAGGTAAGTATTTAGCTTTAATTAGGATTAATTTATTTAATAAGAGTTAATTTATTTCGTTAGATAAAAATTATATTTAACTTAGGGGGGTGTTAGTGTTAGGGTTAGACTTAGCTTTAGGGGTTAAAAAATTTAATAGAGTAACGGTGTGGTCCGGTTGGCAGATTAGGGGTTAATAAGTGTAGGTAGGTGTCGGTGATGTTAGGGAGGGCAGATTAGGGGTTAATACTATTTGTTATAGGGTTAGTGAGGCGGATCAGGGGTTAATAACTTTATTATAGTAGCGGTGAGGTCCGGTCGGCAGATTAGGGGTTAATAAGTGTAGGTAGGTGGCGGCGACGTTGGGGGCGGCAGATTAGGGGTTAATAAATATAATATAGGGGTCGGCGGTGTTAGGGGCAGCAGATTAGGGGTACATAGGGATATCGTAGGTGGCGGCGGTGTACGGAGCGGCAGATTAGAGGTTAAAAAAAAATATGCAGGGGTCAGCGATAGCGGGGGCGGCAGATTAGGGGTTAATAAGTGTAAGGCTAGGGGTGTTTAGACTCAGGGTTCATGTTAGGGTGTTAGGTGCAGACGTAGGAAGTATTTCCCCATAGGAAACAATGGGGCTGCGTTAGGAGCTGAACGCTGCTTTTTTGCAGGTGTTAGATTTTTTTTCAGCTCAAACGGCCCCATTGTTTCCTATGGGGGAATCGTGCACGAGCACGTTTTTGAAGCTGGCCGCGTCCGTAAGCACCGCTGGTATTGAGAGTTGCAGTGGCGGTAAATAATGCTATACGCTCCCTTTTTGGAGCCTAACGCAGCCCTTCTGTGAACTCTAAAATGTGCGGGAGAAAAAAAGCATGCATAGCTAACGCACCCCTTTGGCCACAGAACTCTAAATCTAGCCGTAAGTTTGATGCTTACACTATGCCTCGGGTTGATGATTTAATAGAGAGAGATTAGAGGGCTCCAGATATTTAAATACTTTAGATTTGACAAAAGGTTGCTGGCAAGTTCCCCTGACTGAAAGAACAAAGGAAAAAAAAATATTTTTTTACACCTGAGATCTTATTCCAGTATAAAATGTTTCAATTTGGGTTGCACGGTGCCCCAGCTACTTTCCAGCATATAATGTATAGGATACTAAGACCTCATAGAGAATATGCTGCTGCCTACCTTGATGATGTTGTGATTCACAGTGCAGACTGCCCAGAGTTCAGGCAGTAGTAGATTCTATCCGGGATGTCGGACTAACTGCCAACCCTGCTAAGTGCTTTTTAGGTTTGGAAGAGGCTGAATATTTGGGTTACACTATTGCAAGGGGACTACTTAAACTACAAAAGGGCAAAGTAGAAGCTATTTCTGGTTTGCCCCGCCCTGTAACAAAGAAACAAGTAAGATAATTTTTAGGGTAAAACCTAATTTTACTATAATTGCTAATCATTTAACAGAGCTAACCAAGCCTAAATGTTCAGTGATTGTAAAGTGGAACCCTGAGGCAGAACAGGCATTTAATGTCTTGAAAATGGCATTGTGTGATTACCAAGTTTTAGTCACTACAAATTTCACAAAATAATTTGTGGTACAGACTGATGCATCGGATGTAGTTCTAGGAGCAATACTATCTCAAGTGCAAGGGGGTGAACAACATCCTGTCATGTATTTAAGTAGAAAATTGAATCTGCATGAACAGAGGTACTCTGTAGTTGAGAAAGAGTGTCTACTGAATAATTTGGCTCTAGAAACCTTAAAATATTATCTGTTAGGCAGGAAATTTATTATAACTGATTACCGACCATGCACCTTTGACTTGGATGAGGCAAAGTAAAGAGAAAAATGCCAGGGTGACTAGGTGGTTTCTCAGCCTTCAGTCATTTTATTTTACTATGAAGCATAGGGCTGGTATAGTCTTTCCCATGTGCACTGCTTATTGATGAAGGACGCTCATTCCCATTGGTCTGTGCTGGGGGGAGGATATGTCACAGTGTGTTTGGAAATATTTGTTTTACCTGCTTAAGGCAGGACCGCAGTGGGCAGTGAAAACTTATCTGAGAAAATCAGAAAGGTTGGTGAAAACTGTTATATTGTTTATAAGATTATTCTTACTGGGTTAGTTAGGATTGCTACATGTTAAGTTGTTTTTGAAATAACATTTGAATGTGATTTAAAGACAATTGTGGCATGTGTTTATTTTGGAATACAAACTGCTCTTTTCTGCAATTTCAAGTCTGCAAATGTTTATTCCCTAGAGTACCATGTTGTTTTGCCTGAAAACAGGTATCCATGTGATTGCTGTATCACAATATATATATATATATATATATATATATATATATATATATATATATATATATATATATATATATATATATTAATATCTTTCAAAAAGAGGGCCAATTGACATAGGATCTTTGAGTCTTGAGTGCTTCCAGGGAATGATGCATTGACATTTTGTATGTGCATGAAATGGTCACAAAAAACTTACAAATTGAGAGAGTGAAATTGTTTGTGGTTCCTATATATGGCCTCTTGTCGATCTTGGGGTGACTTGAAAGCCACTTGGGTGCAATCGATTGCAGCCAGGACATTGGGAAATCCTCACTGTTGGTAAAATCTCCTTTAAACTGTTCACTAGGCCTCAGAATTTGTTAGAAAGGAAATAAATATGTTGCAGCAAGTATGCATGGTGGTCAGGAAATGTGGAGGCACCTTAGAGGAGGTGTACTGAGACATTCCACTGATGACGCCCTCCCTCCTCTGAAAACTTCCAGAGCTCAAAAAATGAATTCAGCTTAACATGTGTGCCAACCTGGGTACTGTCCTATTAGCCCCAGACAGTGACTCCAAGTCATCAATATAGATGAAGGAGAGTTGGATTGCCTAATGAGACCTTCAGATTATGTAAACAGCTCTCAAGCCTAACATAAAACTGTCTAATGTATTATTACAGGGGCCCTGTTTCTATCTTTTTGTTGTCTCGGGTTAAAATTATCTACTGCTCTCCAGACAGGCAAGCAGCTCTAACCAACTGCAAGGTTTACTATGAACTCTCTCATGGTCAGCTTTACCCCCGTGCCTGATCAGCAGCTCCCACCTACTGACCAGGCCAATCATCCTCATTCTTCTAAAACTAACTTACCTTCCATTCTGACATTGCATTGCGAACCCTCACATCCAAAATCTTAATGCACACAGCCCATATCATTGTTATTTCCTTATATGTTGGTTTGATGAGGTTAATTAATTGCATGTGCGTGTGTTTCAATTAAATGTGATTTACTTATTATCTTTAAAATGCCTTTTTATCTGTCAATTCTTTATCTGTATACATTGGTATTGTTATCTGCTTCAATTTCTCAATGGTTGATATATTGTGGATCTGTTTATTCCTTATTTTTATATTAAATTAATGTTAATGATGTCTTCAGTGTGCTTTATTATTGCTGCCACTTGAAACACCATCACACAAGGCAGTCGCCATTATTAGAATGGGCATCATCATCTTTATTTCTTTGCTCAGCCCATGTACTTACCGTTAATTTGATTTTGTTTTGTTTAACCAAATTAGTTTTATTATGGCGTTAATTATTTATCAATGTCCCTTGTGTGCTGAATTTGATATGTCCATTTTGTTGTTGAGATGTGCTCGATATGTCCTAGTCAGAGGTTTTTTTCATTTCTAAAGCTGTTGCTGTCCATGTACTGTATGGGTGATTTTCCTGTTTTTTTTTCTTTTTAATATTCAGAATGGCTTTACATTTGTTTTGTGATCGATCCAGCACTGAAAAAGGCATATTGGGGCCATAAAATCGCCAATAAACATGATCAGAAATAATGGAATATGTCGTTGCTTCCTTATTTATTTGACTGTTGTTGAATCTAAGTGCTATATTTTTGTCCTTCATACTATAAGTATTTGTATATTAAAGCAATAGTGCATTAATAAAATGCTCTAAGATATAAGAATATTTATTTTTACACTTTTATGTCCTCTTAATGTGAAGGTTTTAGATTTACGTTTCTCATAAGAAGAAAAAAAAATACTGTTGATATCTAAAACAAAAACGGTGTGGGCAGAAGCAGGCATGGCCGGGTGTGAGTGGGGGTGTGACCTGGAGTTAAGAGGCGTGGTCAGGCATGAAGGGGGCGGGGCCCGGCACGGTCACGCATGCGAGATAGAGGGGAGAGAGATAGAGAGGGGGGAGAGATAGAAAGAAGGGGAGAGAACAAAAGAGAAAGGAAAGAGCTAAAGATAGGATAAGAGAGGGGAAAGAGCAAGAGAGGGGGGGAGAGATAAAATAAGAGGATGAAAGAGAGAGAGCAAAAGAGAGGGGAAGAGAGAGAGCAAAAGAAAAGGGGGAGAGAGAGGGGGAGGAGAGAGAGAGGGGGGAGATAGAGAGAGGGGGGAGATAGAGAGGGGAGAGAGAGGGGGGAGAGAGAGGGGAGAGAGAGAGAGAGAGAGAGGGGATAGAGAGGGGGAGAGAGAGAGGAGGGAGAGAGGGGGGAGAGAGGGGGGAGAAAGAGAGATAGAGAGAGGGGGGAGAGAGAGAGAGAGAGAGAGGGGGGGGAGAGAGGGAGAGGGGAGAGAGAGAGAGAGAGGGGGAGAGAGAGAGAGGGGGGAGAGGGGGAGAGAGAGGGAGGGAGAAGGGGGAGAGAGAGAGGGGGGAGAGAGAGGGGGGAGAGAGAAGGAGTGAGAGGGGGAGAGGGGGGAGAGAGAGGGGGGGAGAAGGGGGAGAGAGAGGGGGAGAGAGAGGGGGGGAGATAGATAGAGAGGGAGAGAGAGAGATGGAGGGGAGAGAGAGCAAAAGAGAGGGGGGAGAGAAAGCAATAGAGAGGGGGAGGGAAAGAGCAAAAGAGAGGGATGAGAGAGAGAGCAAAATATAGGGGAGAGGGAGAGATAGCAAAAGAGAGGGGGAGAGAGAGAGAGCAAAAGAGAGGGGGGAGAGAGCACAAAAGAGAAGGGGGAGAGAGAGAGCACAAAAGAGAGGGGGGAGAGAGAGCGCAAAAGAGAGGGGGAGAGAGAGAGTGCAAAAGAGAGGGGGGAGAGAGCGCAAAATAGAGAGGGGGGATAGAGCGCAAAAGAGAGGGGGGAGAGAGCGCAAAAGAGAGGGGGGAGAGAGAGCGCAAAAGAGAGGGGGAGAGAGAGAGCACAAAAGAGAGTGGGGAGAGAGCACAAATAAGAGGGGGGAGAGAGAGAGTGCAAAAGAGAGGGGGAGAGAGAGAGAGCGCAAAAGAGAGGGGGAGAGAGAGCGCGCAAAAGAGAGGGGAGAGAGAGCACAAAAGAGAAGAGGGAGAGAGAGAGCCCAAAAGAGAGGGGGAGAGAGAGCGCAAAAGAGAGGGGGAGAGAGAGCGCGCAAAAGAGAGGGGGGAGAGACCACAAAAGAGAGAGGGGGAGAGAGCGCAAAAGAGAGGGGGGAGAGAGCGCAAAAGAGAGGGGGGAGAGAGAGCGCAAAAGAGAGGGGGAGAGAGAGCGCAAAAGAGAGTGGGGAGAGAGCACAAATAAGAGGGGGGAGAGAGAGTGCAAAAGAGAGGGGAGAGAGAGAGCGCAAAAGAGAGGGGGAGAGAGAGCGCAAAAGTGAGGGGGGAGAGAGAGAGCGCAAAAGAGAGGGGGAGAGAGAGAGCTCAAAAGAGAGGGGGAGAGAGCGTAAAAGAGAGGGGGAGCGAGAGAGTGCAAAAGAGAGGGGGGAGAGAGAGCAAAAGAGAAGGGGAAGGAGAGAGAGCAAAAGAGAGGGGGAGGGAGAGAGCGCAAGGGGTGGGAGCGCTGTGAATTGACAGCCTTGTCTATTGTTGCTTTTTTTAGTGTTCTAAAAAGCACAGTGGGTGACAGAATGAATTTATATGATATCAATTTATTAAAATATGTTTTCTTAATATTTTATTATTTTACCTGTTTTAGTATATTTAGGGCTAGATTACAAGTGGAGCGCTAATTTATCGTGCACCCGTAAATGGGCAAATTCACCCGTTTACGGGGGCACGATAAATAACCAGCCATTACAAGTGACTGGTTAATGCTACCACAAGCTAACGATAGCAATAAGCATTTCGAAAATTAACCAGAGGTCAGATCTCTGGTAAATTTTTACAAATGTCCCCCAATTATCCCCCAAAATTAAGTGTAGTGTTTATTTAAAAAACAAACAAATGATCATCTTTATTTTTTTTTTTAAATAACAACTGCAGAAAGAAGTTTTAAGGGGTTAAAGTGTGCGGATGGGGGGTGTTAAAAAACTGGCACTGAAAAGTGCCTTTACATTGCAGTCTATGGGGACTGTGTTATTCTTATAAATATATATGTATATGCGTATATACACATATAAACACATACAAATATATATATATTCATATACATGTATATTTTAAATTTGCTGCTTATCACTGCATTAGGTTCTCTGCCATGTCTCACAGCATGGGAACGAGGCTCCCATTAGAGCCTATTGAAGCACGCTCTTGTGAGCTCAAAGCTTCCCTGCAATGTGAACGTGAGGTCAGGTTCGCATTGCGCTCAACTTGTAATACCAGCGCACATTACTGAGTGGAGCACAAATATTTAGCTTGCGAAAGCGCAATTTTGCGCTCCACTCGTAATATAGTCCTTAATGTGCAATCATGCTTAATATGTCAAGTGTTTTAATATGTTTTGTTGTGTGTTTAATGTAACAAAAACAAAATATTTGTGTTTGTCAACTGATTAAAAAATATTTTTTCTTGATGATTGACACCCCCTGCAAGCAGATGTGCAGAGGGCGGCATTGCACAAGCATTTCACGAGAAATACTTGTGCAATGATAAATGCTGACAGCGAATGCTGTCGGCATTTATAGATGTCCGCCCACACAATGATAAATCAGCCCCTTTGTGTAGATTTGGCTACTCTTAGGAAAGGATCTTTTCATAAGAATTTATTGAGACCAAAAGGGATGTATAGAACCTTGGAAAGAATTGTCAAAGGATGGTTTTCTTCATCTGTTACTGTTAAACAGTGCAATTGAAAGGATAATGATAAAAATAAACATTTATTATAACATATTTAAAAGTTTAACAAGCCACTAATACAAAAATCTGTGAGAAGCGCAGCACAACGGCTTATGCGTTTCGGGAATGTCCCGTAGTCATAGGCTATAACTACGGGACATTCCTGAAACGCGTAAGCCGTTGTGCTGCGCTTCTCACAGATTTTTGTATTGGTGGCTTGGTAAACTTTTAAAAATGTTATAATAAATGTTTATTTTTATCATTAAGAGCGTGTTATTATCCTTTCAATTGCACTCTTTGTGACCGGCAACACGCTCTCAACTTGGTGTTTTCTGACGTAACAGTGGATTGGATACAAGACACCAGATGTCACACACCCCTTTCCTCGAAGCCTAAAGACACACAGAAGTGATACACTGTAGCGGTATGCTGATGGGAGACTGATTGGATTTTAAGCACACAAGGTACCGTTTTCTTTTCTCTATATATATAGAGGCAAATTTGCAGTGGGAGGTTTCTATTCATTCAGTGTAAACATAGGATTGTTTCAGACCCACACTGTCTGTCACCTAGTCCGTACAAGAGTTGTGAGAGGGAACATATCCCAGGGTGAACACTGATTATACCTAACCACACAGGTCTCTCAGCACCGCAATTTACAATCAAGGCACACATCCAGGTGTATATCTGGGATGTTTATCCTTTCCAGAATGTTGTGAACGTTATGTCTATGCTCCATAGAAGAGCAAGTGTTTAGCCTGCAAACCCTAACCTAACTGTATTCTGTTAAACAGTAACAGATGAAGAAAAAAGTTTAATGTTAAAAGTTTAATGTTTTTTATTCATATTCTTTATTGCTTTTTTAAAATCCAACACAATAATTATATGTATTAGACTTCTATACAATATTCACTGACATTTCAGTTCTAAAAGAAAAAAATATACTGTCAAATTGAATTCATTTTATTAAATTTATTGAAAAATAAATAGTGAAATTTTGTATAAATAAAACATCTTCAATAAAATATAGTAAAATAAATTTCTTGAAAGCTACTGCTGATATATGCCTTTAGATTATTATTATTTCAGCAGGGAAACCACTGGAACATAGCTTTTGTTAAAATATCTACTGTTATTGTAAAACCTCAAAAATGCATACTTTGCAAATATAATATTGCACCAAAGAGTATATAATTATGGTCAAGTAGTAATTACTATACTATCAGGAAAATGTGCCAGTCTGTATTGAGCAATTTTGTGTTCTCAACAAAACTTTATTGCTTATTCATTTTTAAACCTATAAAAATAATGTTACTTGTGCAAGTACAGAGAGTGCATCTGTAATGTAATCAGCACATGAAATCAGACAAAATGTTAGTTTGAGGGCAGTTAATCACAAATGACTACTTTGATTTAGGAAAAAGGAATAAAACATCTATTCGGAATGAAACCAATTGCATAAGAGATTTTCTTCAACAGAGCATTGTTTATTCTGAGTACCTAACATTATTTGCAAAAAAAAAGTTATTATATAAAAATAACAAGCTCTTGGCTCTAGCATAGTACAAAAATAATATTTTATGTTGACAGAGAGCAAGAAATCACTGTGATCATCAGGCACTATTATCTGTAACTGGTCACTATGTTGCAGCCAGGAAATCATCAACTACAATGCTTAGAAATTAGACACAGCACACAATGCCACAGCACACAACAGAGGACCTCCTTTTGAAATACCGTCTATTAAAACTATAGCTCAAATCATACTTTTAAAATGTTAAATATATACACAATTTGCAATGGCAAACTGTAAATAGTGTCTATAATGCATATGAAAGACTGCTATTAAAACTGGTATAAATGTTTCAATAGCAGGTTAAGATAGAGCTGTTTTTATTTTCATTTTGAAGCTAACTTGAAGTGCATGTGCATATAAATTTTCGCTAGTGGTACATTTTTGTGCACGTTGGGTGGCGTGTGTATTACAAGTTCAAAGTAAAAAGATGGCACGCGACTGAAACCCAAACTTCAATGTGATGCAGAAGCTTAAAAAAAAATAACACCCTTACTCTAGCGCTAACTTGATCACATTTATTCAAGAGCACTAAATCTAACATGAAATATTCATATTTTACATTTAATTCTTCACACAGAAGAATATGTTCTATTTAATCTTAATTTTATATATATATATATATATATATATATATATATATATATATATATATACATACAGATATATATGTATATACAGATATATATATATATATATATATATATATATATATATATATATATATAAAGTCATAGATAGGATTGCACAATCATACTTAAATAATGCCACGGTGCTCTGCTAATACCATAACAATATTCTCCAAAAAGCAGGCAGCTCACTGGTCTTTGCAGTAAAACTAGAATTTATTACATCAGTTTAAAAAACAAATGTTTCAGCACTGCATTGTGCCTTTGTCAATGTTATACAACAAAAAGTACAAGGACAGAGTGCACCCAAGCACCCCGGATCAGTTAACATACATTTAAAACAAACCCCCTTAAATAGAGAATAGAGAATATCCCCACTTAGCCTTTACCGCCATTCCTATTGCATGCTCGTTCAATCACCTAATCCCTGCGTCATGCTGACACGCTAGCCGTGCCTAGCGTGATGACGCATAGCACGGCGTTGTCATGACAACGTCCAAGGCGTTACGTCGACGAATGAGCCAGATACCAGGAGAACACCAGGGAACAATCTGCGCATATTCAGAACAACAAAGTTTCTTGAAGCGCAGCGGTTGCTATGGGCAACCAACGTAAACCAGCCACCTAATCAGGCAAGAGCCGCTCTGGGTGTCCCATAGTATGTGGCTACGGTGGAGGGAGGCAGTAAGGATGTGTAATCTTATCAGATTTTCATACCACACAACAAACATAATATAAATACAAAGTCACTTCACTTAAGTCTGTTATGTAATAGGAATATAAATCTGAAAGATATATCACAGCCGCAGATGCGAAGTTAAAATGGACCAGAAAACTGTGACAAAAGTATATACTGAGGAGATTCATGGTCATATGATTATTAAATAGAAACTGCCTCAAATAATTAGTGAACATAATAGAATATGCACCAATAAATCAATGCTGCTACTCAATCTATCTATCCATCAAACCCATAGGAGTATGGTAGTAACCAGACAGTGAAACTTCCACAGACCCAAGCTCTTATGTGGTCATTAACGTAAGCATTAATAAAAAGGGCTAAAATCCAAAGTAGTATTGAGTCCCTTTGGGGTCATAGTTCCCAATTTATGTATCCACCTGCTCTCACATTGGAGTAATTTTTTTCCCCTATCACCACCTCTTGGATTTGGTGGGATATGATCAATCAGCATTGATCTGATGCTTGACACCGGGTGTTTAAAGTTTGCACAGTGGCGTGCCACCGGTTGATCCGAGTCACCATCTTTCAGGGCTTCACGAATAGCGTGGCGATGATTTGCCATCCTGTCGCGGAAGGAGGTTATTGTTTTTCCTATATATATAAGTGAACATGGGCAAGACAACATGTAGATCACAAAGGTGCTGGTACAACTAAGACGATGGTTTATTTTAAACCGTTGGTTTTTGTGGGGGTGTTGAAAAGTGTCCCCTTTGCACATGCTGTTACATGTTGTACAACTCCCACAGGGGAAGCAACCTTTCTTGGATGACTTGAGCCATGTTTCCTTTTTGTAGTGGTTCACAGGATCAGCTTTAACCAAGATGTCCCTCAGGTTCCTTGCTCTGCGGTAGACAACCCTTGGAGCGGTCATCTTCTGAAAGGGTAACATGGGATCTGTGCCCACCACTGGCCAGTGGCGACGTGCTGCATTGGATAGACGTTCACAACCAGGTGTGTACGTGGTAATTAAATTCAGTTGTTCAGACTTATCCTTTTTAGGAACCCTGGTGTCTCGTAAAGTGTCCGTGCATAACAATTTCTCCTGTATTTCGCAGATGTCTGTCATGGGATAACCCCTTTTGTTCAATTTAATGCCCATTTCTTTTACTTGGGTAACTTGTGAATGTGTCTCACTGTTATTTCTCAGCGCCCTAGTGAGTTGGGAGGTGAGAATACCCTTTTTCTGGTGCCCAGGGTGAAAACTACTGGCGTGCAACAAAGAGTTGCGATCCGTGGGCTTAGAGTACAATTTAGTACCAAAACGCCAACCACCAGAGTCATTCACCTTGAACAAATTGAGGTCCAGAAAATTAACGTTGTCTGTACTGAATTCAAGCTTAAAACGAATAGGGCTGGCCATGAGGTTCAAATGTGACACCCACTCACGCAAAGACACTTCATCACCTCTCCATATCAGGAAAACATCATCGATGTAGCGGGTGTAAAAAGTCACCTGTGGATGTTCAAAAGGCTTCATGAGCTCCTGCTCATACCATGACATGTAAATATTTGCGTAAGTGGGTGCCACATTAGACCCCATGGCTGTGCCAGCTACCTGAAGGTAGTAGCAGTCCTCAAATTTAAAATAATTCTTCTCCAGACAAATAGTCAATAATTCACTCAGGAACTCAATAGGAGGACCACTATAGTAGATGTTATTTGTCACCATGGACCTGACCGCCTCCACCCCCCCAACATGGGGGATCACCGTGTAGAGGCTATCCACGTCCATGGTGACCAGGATATCATCCTGTCTAAGATCCACAAAGTCTGTGAGTCTCCTCAACAGGCAAGGTGAATCTTGTAAGTAAGCCCTGGTGTTCTTGACAATATCCTGTAGGAAAGAGTCAACAAAGATGGCAATATTGGTTAACACCGAACCACGAGCAGACACAATTGGTCTGCCTGGGGGATTCACTAAAGTTTTATGAACTTTAGGCAGTAAGTATAGTACAGGGACTATAGGGTGTTCAGTGGTTAAGAACAATAGTTCTTTTTCAGTAATGAAACCAGCCTCCAGGCTGCATTGTAGGAAGGTATCAATTGCCTTTTTGTACATGTGTGTTGGATTCCCTCTCAATTTTACATAAGTCTCAGAGTCGGCCAATTGTCTCAAGGCTTCACTGCGATAGTCAGTGTAATCCAGAACAACGATAGATCCACCCTTATCCGCAGGGCGGACAATGACAGTTCTATCGTTGCTCAGCTCAGTAAGTGCTTTTCTTTCAGCAGTACTAAGATTAGGGTAAGAGGCGGTGTGGGACTCATCATTGATATTATGAGTGAGTAACCTGGTGTAATTCCTAATGGAAGGGTTAGTGTTTGGTGGTTCAAAAGAAGACTTTTTTTTGTGCAATTCTGGTGTATATGCCTGCTCTCTGAAATGATCCCTAAGCTTCAGTTGTCGCTGAAACCTATGGATGTCAACCAATCTCTCAAAGGGATCAGTATGGGGAGTTGGAACAAAAGATAGGCCATGATTAAGTAGAGATATCTCAGCCTCACTAAGTGGTCTGCTGCTGAGATTAAATACAATATCTATTTCTTTTTCACTTGCTATTGCTTTACATTTGTGACCTCCCCTGTGGGTCTTAAATTTCCTTGGCCTTTTTTCGCCATATGTTGTATTGGAGGTTTCAAAGTGGACCTTGTGGCTACCCCTAAAAAAGGTTGTGATAGTTGGCTATTCTCAGTGGGCCCTTCATTGTCTTTAGTTGTTTCACTTTCAGAGGAATCCCCTCCGCTACTATCCACAATACTTAAGGTATTCTTGGATCTTGGATTTCTGCGGCGTCTAAACAGCACCTCATCTTTGCCATATAGCCACTTGTACACCCGCCTTTCCCTGTAGTCATTTTCCACACTGTTAACCTTTTTATTTTTGAAAGCAATTAAATCATTGCAGTATTTATTAACCAAGCCATCTAATTTGTTGACCCAGTCCTGACTGGTGTCATTATTCAAAATGTGGAGACTCTGCGTTTTGATGGTGTCCAATTCAGATTTAATCCTGACTTCTAGTCTAGTAACCTCCTCAATGACTAAGAGGATAAGGTCATATGAACATTTGTTCAAAATTGAACACCATCTTTTGCAGAACTCCACATTTTGTCGCCCCAGGGTTGGTATGTTTTTAACCCGGAACCCCCTGGGTATAAATTTTTTCCTAAAATAACCAGATAAGAACACTGCATGTAGGTGATAATCAACCTCCTTCCTGCGCAAATTAAGTAATTTGTGGTATATATTAATGGGTGTCTCACCTCCCAACTCACAAGTTTCATCTGAGACCAGAATCCTGTCTGCATCGTCCTCGGTAAATGCAAGGGGATCTGTGTTGAAGTCCTCCTCATTGTATACTGTGTCCATATTTGCTGCAGCCTCAGCCATCAGGTAGAAAAGACAAAAGTGGGGTTCAGTATAAAAGCTTAAAAACAATGTAGAAAAAATGTAGAAAAAATTGATCCCAAGTAGATGCACAACTGTACAATACCAAGTCCACAGTTCCTGTGTAATATCACAGAGGAGTGCTAATCCCAAATGCCAAAAGGCCAATTCACAAAGTCATAGATAGGATTGCACAATCATACTTAAATAATGCCACGGTGCTCTGCTAATACCATAACAATACTCTCCAAAAAGCAGGCAGCTCACTGGTCTTTGCAGTAAAACTAGAATTTATTACATCAGTTTAAAAAACAAACGTTTTGGCACTGCATTGTGCCTTTGTCAATGTTATACAACAAAAAGTACAAGGACAGAGTGCACCCAAGCACCCCGGATCAGTTAACATACATTTAAAACAAACCCCCTTAAATAGAGAATAGAGAATATCCCCACTTAGCCTTTACCGCCATTCCTATTGCATGCTCGTTCAATCACCTAATCCCTGCGTCACGCTGACACGCTAGCCATGCCTAGCGTGATGACGCATAGCACGGCGTTGTCATGACAACGTCCAAGGCGTTACGTCGACGAATGAGCCAGATACCAGGAGAACACCAGGGAACAATCTGCGCATATTCAGAACAACAAAGTTTCTTGAAGCGCAGCGGTTGCTATGGGCAACCAACGTAAACCAGCCACCTAATCAAGCAAGAGCCGCTCTGGGTGTCCCATAGTATGTGGCTACAGCGGAGGCAGTAAGGATGTGTAATCTTATCAGATTTTCATACCACACAACAAACATAATATAAATACAAAGTCACTTCACTTAAGTCTGTTATGTAATAGGAATATAAATCTGAAAGATATATCACAGCCGCAGATGCGAAGTTAAAATGGACCAGAAAACAGTGACAAAAGTATATACAGAGGAGATTCATGGTCATATGATTATTAAATAGAAACTGCCTCAAATAATTAGTGAACATAATAGAATATGCACCAATAAATCAATGCTGCTACTCAATCTATCTATCGTCAAACCCATAGGAGTATGGTAGTAACCAGACAGTGAAACTTCCACAGACCCAAGCTCTTATGTGGTCATTAACGTAAGCATTAATAAAAAGGGCTAAAATCCAAAGTAGTATTGAGTCCCTTTGGGGTCATAGTTCCCAATTTATGTATCCACCTGCTCTCACATTGGAGTAATTTTTTTCCCCTATCACCACCTCTTGGATTTGGTGGGATATGATCAATCAGCATTGATCTGATGCTTGACACCGGGTGTTTAAAGTTTGCACAGTGGCGTGCCACTGGTTGATCGGAACAGCCAATAGAATGTGAGCTCAATCTGATTGGCTGATTGGATCAGCCAATCCGATTGAATTTGAATCTGATTGGCTGATTGAATCAGCCAATCAGATTTTTCCTACCTTAATTCTGATTGGCTGATAGAATCCTATCAGCCAATCAGAATTCGAGGGACGCCATCTTGGATGACATCACTTAAAGGAATATTCATTCATCGGGTAGTCGTCGGTTGAAGAGGATGGCTCCACGTCAGCTCATTTGAAGATGGCTCCGCTCCGCTCCGGATGGATGAAGATTGAAGACGCCGCCTGGATGAAGACTTCTATTGGATGGAAGACCTCTTCAGTGCCCCTTGGATGAAGACTTCTACCGGATGAAAGACCTCTTCAGCACCCCTTGGATGAAGACTTCTTTTGGATGGAAGACCTCTTCAGCGCCCCTTGGATGATGACTTCAGCCCGGCTGGGTGAACACGACTCAAGGTAGGGAGATCTTTAGGGGGGTAGCGTTAGGTTTATTTAAGGGGGGTTTGGCTGGGTTAGAGTAGGGGTATGTGGGTGGTGGGTTTTAATGTTGGGGGGTTGTATTTTTTTTTACATACAAAAGAGCTGATTAGTTTGGGGCATTCCCCGCAAAAAGCCCTTTTAAGGGCTGGTAAAAGAGCTGATTACTTTGTAATGTAGAATAGGGTAGGGACTTTTATTATTATTTTTTTTTTATTATTTTATTAGGGGGCTTAGATTAGGTGTAATTAGTTTAAAATTCTTGTAATATTTTTTTATTTTCTGTAATTTAGTGTTTGTTTGTTTTTGTAATTTAGTTTAGTTTATTTAATTGTATTTAATTGTAGGTATTGGCTAGTAATTTATTTAATTAATTTAATGATAGTGTAGTGTTAGGTTTAATTGTAACTTAGGTTAGGAATTTTTTTTTTTGGTAATTTTGTATTTCTTTTAACTAGGTACAATATTGTACCTAGTTAAAATAAATACAAAGTTACCTGTAAAATAAATATAAATCCTAAAATAGCTACAATGTAATTATTAATTTATTTTACAGGTAAGTATTTAGTTTTAAATAGGAATAATTTATTTAATGATAGTGTAGTGTTAGGTTTAATTGTAACTTAGGTTAGTTTTTATTTTACAGGTAAATTTGTCTTTATTTTATCTAGGTAGCTATTAAATAGTTAATAACTATTTAACAGCTATTGTACCTAGTTAATTAGTTTAATATAGATGGCGGCGGTATAGGGGGGGCAGGATAGGGGTTAATAAATGTATTATAGGTGGCGACGGTGTAGGGGGGCAGATTAGGGGTTAATAAGTTTAATATAGGTGGTGGCGGGGGTCCGGGAGCGGCGGTTTAGGGGTTAAACAATTTATTTAGTTGCGGTGGGGTACGGGATTGGCAGGATAGGGGTTAATAAATTTATTATAGGTGGCAGCGGTATGGGGAGGGCAGGATAGGGGTTAATAGGTATTATGTAGGTGGCGGAGGGGTCCGGGAGCGGCGGTTTAGGGGTTAATACATTTATTATAGTTGCGGCGGGGTCCGGGAGCGGCGGTTTAGGGGTTAATGTATTTATTATAGTTGCGGCGGGGTCTAGGAGTGGCAGTTTAGGGGTTAATAACTTTATTTTGTTGCGGGGGGCTCCGGGGGCAGCAGTATAGGGGGTAGAACAGTATAGTATAGTGTGGGTGCTTAGTGACAGCTTATCAATAAAGCTGTAGAAAAGCCGAAGAGCAGCGAGATCGGATGAGTGATAACTATCACAGTCCGCTGCTCATCACCCCGTTTCTGGTGCGTGGCTTTTTGAAAGCTTTATTGATAACTTTGGCGAGCGTATTCAGGTCTGCGGCGGTGATGTGAGGCAAGCTTAGGCGAGCGTATTGGGGCCGGCAAAGGCAGGTACGTACGGAGCTTGATAACTAGAGGCCATAGGCTTACCTATGTATCTATGCTTAGAGAGTTTGGAATATACAATGTAATTGACTACAGTATATGAAAGTACATTACAAAATTTTTTGATAATGGGTTAAGAAACCAGAGTCCACATTTAGTCCAGAATTAAACAAGTTGAAATGTATTATCATTTTCATTTCAAAGGTTTTTCTTTCCATGGTGTTTTTGAAGTTGCCTCTGAGAATCTTGATTTTGAGGTTTTGGATGGAGTGGTCAGGTTGAGTGAAATGGTGACCAACAGGGGTACAGTATTTTGTTTCACAGTGGTTTTTGATTGAGTGTCTGTGTAAGTTCATCCGAAGGTGCAGTTTTTGGCTTGTTTCTCCAATATAACATCCCACTTCACATGCAGTGCAATGTATCATGTATACCACATTTGCAGATATACATGAATATGCCCCTTTAATGTTATACGGCTAGATTTAGAGTTTTGTCGGTAAAGACCCGCGTAGCTAACGCTGGCTTTTTTCCCCCCACACCTTTTAAATACCGCTGGTATTGAGAGTTCACAGAATGGCTGCGTTAGTCTCCAAAAAAGGAGCGTAAAGCATAATTTACCGCCACTGCAACTCTCAATACCAGCGGTGCTTACGGACGCGGCCAGCTTCAAAAACGTGCTCATGCACGATTCCCCCATAGGAAACAATGGGGCAGTTTGAGCTAAAAAGAAAAACTAACACCTGCAAAAAAGCAGCGTTCAGCTCCTAACGCAGCCCCATTGTTTCCTATGGGGAAACAGTTTCTAAGTCTGCACCTAACACCCTAACATGAACCCCGAGTCTAAACACCCCTAACCTTACACTTATTAACCCCTAATCTGTCATCCCCGCTATCGCTGACACCTGCATTTTTTTAACCCCTAATCTGCCGCTCCGTACACCGCCGCAACCTACGTTATCCCTATGTACCCCTAATCTGCTGCCCCTAACACCGCCGACCCCTATATTATATTTATTAACCCCTAATCTGCCCCCCCCCAACGTCGCCGCTACCTACCTACAATTATTAACCCCTAATCTGCCGACCGGACCTCACCGCTACTCTAATAAATTTATTAACCCCTAAAGCTAAGTCTATCCCTAACACCAACACCCCCCTAAGTTAAATATAATTTAAATCTAACTAAATAAATTAACTCTTATTAAATAAATTAATCCTATTTAAAGCAAAATACTTACCTGTAAAATAAATCCTAAAATAGCTACAATATAAATTATAATTATATTGTAGTTATTTTAGGATTTATATTTATTTTACAGGCAACTTTGTATTTATTTTAACTAGGTACAATAGCTATTAAATAGTTAATAACTATTTAATAGCTACCTAGATAAAATAATTACAAAATTACCTGTAAAATAAATCCTAACCTAAGTTACACATAAACCTAACACTACACTATCAATAAATTAATTAACTAAACTACCTACAATTATCTACAATTAAACCTAACACTACACTATCAATAAATTAATTAAATAAAATACCTACAAATAAATACAATTAAATAAACTAACTAAAGTACAAAAAATAAAAAAAGAACTGTTACAAAAAATAAAAAAATATTTACAAACATTATAAAAAAAATTAAAATTTTAAGCTAATTACACCTACTCTAAGCCCCCTAATAAAATAACAAAGCCCCCCAAAATAAAAATATGCCCTACCCTATTCTAAAATACAAATAGAAAAGCTCTTTTACCTTACCAGCCCTTAAAAGGGCCTTTTGCTGGGCATGCCTCAAAGAATTCAGCTCTTTTGCCTGTAAAAAAAAACATACAATACCCCCCCAACATTACAACCCACCACCCACATACCCCTAATCTAACCCAAACTCCCCTTAAATAAACCTAACACTAAGCCCCTGAAGATCTTCCTACCTTATCTTCACCACGCCGGGTATCACCGATCGGTCCAGGCTCCGAAGTCTTCATCCAAGCCCAAGCGGGGGCTGAAGATGTCCATGATCCGGCTGAAGAGGTCCATCATCGAGCAGAAGTCTTCATCCTATCCGGGCAGAAGAGGAGATCTGGACCAGTAGACATCTTCATCCAAGTGGCATCTTCTATCTTCTTCCATCCGACGACGAGCGGCTCCATCTTCAAGACCTCCGGCGCGGATCCATCCTCTTCTTCCGACGTCCTAACACAGAATGAAGGTTCCTTTAAGGGACGTCATCCAAGATGGCGTCCCTCGAATTCCGATTGGCTGATAGGATTCTATCAGCCAATCGGAATTAAGGTAGGAAAATTCTGATTGGCTGATGGAATCAGCCAATCAGATTCAAGTTCAATCCGATTGGCTGATCCAATCAGCCAATCAGATTGAGCTTGCATTCTATTGGCTGTTCCGATCAGCCAATAGAATGCGAGCTCAATCTGATTGGCTGATTGGATCATCCATTCGGAGCTTGATAAATATGCCCCATGGTGTGATATTGTTCTAGGCTGCTTTCGTTATGTGTAACTATGTACTTTTTAAAGAGGTAACACACTTTGTTCTTTTTAGTATCCTTTAGTTGAAAAATGAGGATGTAATTTGATAGAACCACTACTAGAGGGTGGTATGAATATGGAAATTGTACCTGATAATTGATGATTATGTGTTAATTATACCTGTGTATAAAAGATGGAGGTTTGGTGTGACTCTGTATCCACATGATTAAGGGGTGAATCCCCGAAACGTTGTGGGCTTTTTGTGCCAATAAATCTTTGTGATTATTTATGCTGCTGCCTCTTCTGATATAAAACTTTATGTCAGTATATGCTTTGTGTATAACCATATATTTCCCTTGCCTGTTATCTTTTACTTGTCTCCTAAACCCCATCATGATTTTTACAACGCCCCTTCCTCCCCCTGCATTCAGACCTCTGTAACACTTTGTCTTTATAGCCTGTGTTTTAAGATATAATCTGTAAATTCCATCAAATTGGTCAGTATTGCTTCAGACTTGAAAAATGAAGACACTCTTCCGAAAGCTTGTCATCTTATAAATGTATAGTTAGTCCAATAAAAAAGTACTTGTTATTTTATATATATATATATATATATATATATATATATATATATATATATATATATATATATATATATATATATATATATATATATATATATATATATATATATATATATATATATAGGTATAAACAGATACATATAGGAATATCTATTAAAAATACTTCCCTTATGTGAAGAATATTGGTATGCAAAATATTTGCTGTTTGAACAGCAATGCAGTACATTCACAGTTAAACACATTAAATAATATTAATATTGAATAAAAATGTGTTTTTATGTTTTTGTGTTTTTTTGACTGCAAGGAGCTCCAATGTGTGTGTATATAAATATATATATATATGAATTTATTTGTAAATATTATTTTATAAGATTGTGTTTACATGAGTGTAACTGTACTTTTAATTGTATTTATGTTGTATTTAATGCAACTTTTTTTCATCCCCTACTCTTTATGCAAGCTTTCCAATCTCAATTGTGATTGCACTTGAACAAACGCGTTTATTTTCAACTTGCGATACTTGCACTATTTCCGATGTGTGCAAAAAGCCAAAAAAAGCTAATATCGCTTGTGTGCAAATTATATCGCTCTACTTGTAATCTAGCACAATATTGGTTAATATTATCTGTTAGACCATGTAATTATACAACTCTTGGCCCTGCTCTATTGTGTTTTCAACCCCTGCAAAGGGACCTGAGGTGCACTGCTGTTCCAGAGCAGAAACCACCACTGATCCAATCAGCAGTGTTAGTTGCACATAGGGTTGCCAGCTGTGCGCTATAAAAATACCGGACAACCTATAGGTGACTGGACACGGGTTGTAGCTGGGTTCACTCAATGTCCCCACAAAAGCTCAACCTTAGGCCCCACCCTTGATCCCACCACATATATTTTTCACAACAAAGCAGTCATTTTATCCCCTTAGTTGCCAGTAACACATGTACGTAGTAGTGATGTGACCCCTTTGGCTACCAGAAGTAAACACCCAGCAATGATTGAACAAACCCCATGTTTGCCTAAAACACATATAATAGAACATGCACAGTGTAACTTCTTTTTGAGCCATATTTCTAATGCATGAAGGCCTTTACATTTAGCTGGGGTCTTTAAGTGTCCATTATTTTTGTATAGATTATACTGAACAGCCTGCTAAAATACTGGACACCCTATTTGTATGGTTCAGGTCAACTATAATTAATATAAAATTGATACAGACATAGAGGCTTCTAAATGTGGGGAATCTACTATTAAGTAATGACAGACCTAGCACCTGTAGTTTCTTAGCTACACTGCACAATTACAAATGCTAATAAGTATGGCTGGTAACCACAGAGGTAATCACATGACATGATACTGAGGCTCAGACATACCTCTGTAGCTATTACCAGACCAAAGCAGTTCATGAAATTTTAATAATCTATTACCAACATATAAGCACTGGAAACTCAGGATTTATAATGGGAGTTTTGTTAGAACTTAAAGGGACAGTAAACACCTTGTAATTACAAGACATTTGTTACCATCCTACAGAATAACATATACAGTTCCAAATCAATGTACAATTTTCAGAGCTAATTACATGAAAAGGGGCAAAATAAAGAATGAGTATATCCCAAAGTTGTTTTATTATGCATAATTAAACATCTTATGTTAAAACTACACTAATAACAGGCTAAACTGACAGTCATGGTATAATGTGATGCTTCATTGTTATGGTGACAGT
The DNA here is from genome assembly GCF_027579735.1 of Bombina bombina. Classification (NCBI taxonomy): domain Eukaryota; kingdom Metazoa; phylum Chordata; class Amphibia; order Anura; family Bombinatoridae; genus Bombina; species Bombina bombina. Next base: position 479,593,064 of record NC_069499.1, read on the forward strand.
CTTAGGGGAGTGGATTATGTGATGCAGCAGTTATGTCACAAATCCAACTGACAACACAAAGCAACCACCCTCATAACTGATGCTAACTTTACTAGAGTTGCCAGATTGATCCTGCTGAGCTTCAGTAATCACTGACATGTAAATATAAGTTATCTAATATCTTTATTTCACAGCTAGCACATTACATTACAGCTTGGCTTTACAACTACAGCTCTGTATATGTGCTGGTGAGAAGAACAGTGATTACCTCCAACACAATGCAAATGGAATCCGGTGAGAGCTGCAGGTATGAACATCAATTACTACAGGTAGTGTTACCATGATCACCCCAACTCAGTAACTGAATAATCCTAAATCATCTTTTTATACACTGTAAAATAATACAGATAAATTACAGAAGTAATATCTTAAACTTTGTAGCTTCCTATGGGCACCAGTACTCTGAGACAAAACATAGCATACAAACCTTACATAATAATAATAATCAATATTATCTTCACACCTTTATTTAAAAATAAATATAATTTATTAAATATAATATAATAAATATAATATTTATAAATATATTTTTTTAAACATATTATAGAATTATAAGTATTATAGCCAAAACTGTAGGACACACCAATGCCTTTCTGGGCTTCCTCTACATATCTTTATAAGACTTGCAGCTGGCAGTAAAGGCTTTAAACCAGCTTTAAGGATGGTAAGAATTACTGCATCATTAGTCTGCCAATGCTCTAAAGCGAGGACTTCTAGTAAAGGCCTAGAATATAAACCCCACGGCATGGGTCTGCAATTTATACGCTGCACACTCACTCGTACTGGGACCCTCATTAAACACTGTACTGTAAGGTGCTGCATCTGATGCAGCTGTTTGTTCTGCTTGACCCGGATGAAGAAAAGGCAACTGGTGATTTGAAATAAAATCAGATCAGACTGATGCGCATCTGGCCAGCAGTATACGTGCTGATGACAGATGTCCTCACGCTGCAAACTCACTGGTGCTGGGACCCTCATTAAACACTGTACTGTAAGGTGCAACATCTGATTCAGCCGTTTGGTCTGCTTGACCCGGATGAAGAAAAGACAACGGGCAATCTGAAATAAATTCAGATCAGATTGATGCGCATCTGGCCAGCAGTATATGCGCTGATGGCAGATTTTTACATTACTAAACTGTAAGTATCTAAGGTAAGATTTTCTGAGATTAACAAGTTTGTAAGATCTTTGAGCAAGACATCTCATTACCACACTAGATTGTAAATACAGATCCTGCTCCAAGAGCCTACAGACATGTGCAGTGAGGTCAGATCATTTCTCACATTTCTGTCATGCTTTTTCTTTACTTTCCCATGTCATAGAAATATTTAGCTTTAATTTGGTTGTGTATGTTTAAAGCTTTCTGTACTTTTCAAGGCTTATTGATATAAAATATACAAATCATCTCTGTGACACTAGAACTTGAGTCATAACACCAACAATAAAGCATAATTACACTTACACTGCTATAACTTTAATAAACTGATGGCTTAAATCCATTCTTACTGCACATATCTGTCTAATGTAATAATGTTAAGGATCTTGGTGAAGAGAATACAATGATATGATTAATATGTTTGCACTTATATCCTCAATGCAATGCCTTGATGTAGGGACACCAATAAGCACCTTGCAGCTGGTTTACAATTTTATCTGTGAAACTAAACTTGAATGTCTACAGTCACCGTGGGACAAGTACTACTGTTGGATTTTTGAAGCAGAGAGTCCTAGTGAAGAACAAGATTTGATAGATCATAGGATGGTCCTGTATTGTATACCTCAGATTAGAAACTGAAAAAAAAAATGCATTATAAGGTACAGTGTGTCATCCACCTATGTTTTTGGATTGGATGAAAAATCCTTACAAGATGTGCATAGGCTGATTCATATCTGGCAAGCAGTATAATGAAGACTGGAATACTCTATGGCAGTGGCAGGAAGATTGAAGATTTCAAGGGGATTAGTGTTATGTCACATGCTGAGTGCAGTCTTACATCAGGGATTTATTTTATTTCTCTACACTGTACGTATCCAGAGGTAAGTTCTCCTTTAATACAAGATTGTAAGCTCTTGGAGCAAAGCACTGAAGCACTAGATTGTAAGCTCCTTGGAACAGGGTCTGCACTTACACCCATGGAAATCCTTTAGAGCAGGGACTCCCATTGTACCAAATAAATGTATTATTGTTAATAGAGTGAGATAAACCCTCCATTTAATTAGTTCAGGAAGGAATAAATATACAATGCATAGAATATACAAATTATCCTGCAGAGTATTACTAATTCAAAATGCATTTTAATATGGCACCCCTTATGCTCCTGTCAGTTTAAACTAGTAGTATAGCAAACTGTGAAATGCATGAGGCTTAAATAACACAGCATCAACCATAGGCAGCCTGTTTCGCTACTTTGGGACTCTTTCTCACTCAAGTCATTATGGTTGATGCTGATGTCCTCGAGCATTCCACCCTTTGCTACAGGGCTGCCCATTATATTGAAATGGATTTTGAATTGTAAGTGTTGCAATTTTGCACAGATAAGTATATTTATTTTTTGCTAGGATTAATACAATGGAGGAATGAGCCCCAAATGGGCCAAACAGGCTGTCTATGGTTGGTGCTGCTGTTCTGCTCAAGCATTAATTTCATGCTTTGTAAGTGTGGTTACGAAAATTAATGTAATCATCAGCAAAACTGGCATATAGCCGTAAACCTAAAATCAATGCTTGAGTCCAATCACATAGCACCTACATCATACTGAAGAGCCCCAACGAGGGCGAAACAGCCTGCCTATAGTGAAAAAAACACTTTACATTTGTAGTATTACAATATATTATTCACCTGCAAGACACCACTCTTTTTGTACTAGGTTTGTATGTAAGAAGAACTATTATAGAATAATAAGGCTTCCATATATCATAAGATTCGAGATTTTGCCTGATTTCCAAGTGCCCTTGCCATAGTAAAAGTGTTCCTACCTAAAACTATTAAATGGTCATATGTTCAGCACATATCTGCAATAAATATGTTTGTATATTTAAATATGAGGACACAAAGAATATCTGTTAATGATAGCAGCAACTGGATCACCCGAATCACCCAGCAGCAACTGGATCACCCTGGACCATCCAAAAACCCCTATCAGTTATGTCCATGCTTAATTCAGTGCAGGCCTCCATTTACCGAGTTGCCTACAAGCTAATCATACTGTAACACACCAAGTAAAGAAGGCTTACTTACAGTATACTGAGAACTTGAAAAACAGCCCTATTAAAACTTAGAAATCAGCTATTTAGATATTTTAAATTGCTCTTTTATCTGGTGTCAGATCAAAGTAATTGCCAAAGAAAGAGGATAACTACATTATTTGTTTACAAACTGAATAATAAAGTATGCATTTTTGCACATGTCTAGTAAATTCTTTGCCTTGACAAAAAATATAATGTTCTAATTCTTGAGAGCATTTATCATTAAATGTTTGCAGTACACTACAAGTTACATCGTATGGGACCTACTAAAGGGATATAAAACCCATTTTTGTTCTTTCCGGATTCAGATAGAATATTACAGGCAATTTTAAATGATTTTCCAATTTACTCCTATTATCAAATGTGCTTAATTCCCTTGATATACTTTGCTGAATTTACAAAACACATCAACATTTAAAAGTACAGTTACACTCATAATAACACTATCTGATACAAAAAATATTAAATAAAATATTGCATTAAAAAGGGCTCATAAATATGAGGTCTCAGGTGTTATATACTGTATATATTAAAAAAAAAAGCCTGCAAAGGGCTTTAACATAGAGATACTGTACATTCATACACATGCCTAAATATGTTTATGTATATATGTATGTGTATATATATATATATATATATATATATATATATATATATATATATATGTGTGTGTGTGTGTGTACATATGTATTTATATTTGTATATACATCTTTACAGAATAAAAACACTTAAATACATATGCATACATATATAGACATATATATAAGTGCATTGGAGCCCTTTGCAGTTAAGTAGATGAAAACATGAAAAACATATTTATGCAATATTCATAAGTGTTTAACTGTGAATTTACTATATAAATCTCACATTCCAATGTTTTTGCACAATGGGGAATATGTTCTATGTATTTTTAAATAGATATTCCTCTATATCTGTATATATCTAGACCTATATATAATCAAGTTTATATATATATATATATATATATATATATATATATATATATATATGTATGTATAAATATATATTTGTGCAAATATCCATCAGATATACATTTAAATATCTCTTTAAGAATACATAGAACATATTCTGCTATTCGCAGAACATTAGATTATGAAAGATGCAATATTATCTTCTTATCTTATGTTATGCTTTTAAATAACTGCCATCGTGTTTGTGTGACTTGTGGGTGTTAGGTATTTTTCAGCTACATTGAAGTCTATGGGGAGAATGCGATTTTGTATTTGCAACTTCTCAAAGTCTATTTTTTACTGTGACGTTATGAACATGAGAGAGCAAACTTTTTACTTTCAACTCGTAATATGAGCCTGAAACTCTGAGAGCAAATAATAATTAAGCACTCATTTTATCCCCTTGGTTGCCAGTAACACATGTACAGAGCAGTGATGTAATCCCCTTGGCTGCTAGAGGTAACCAACCCAGCAATGATTGACCACGTCATGGTTGCCTGTAACACATATAATAGAAAATGCACAGTGTAACTTCTTTTTGAGCCATATTTCTAATGCATAAAGGCCTAGAAGGTCCTTTACATTTAGCTGACAGGGGTCTTTAAAAATACTGGATATTTAAGAGTCCAGTATTTTTGTACAAATTTTACTGGACAGCCTGTTAAAATACTGGACTGTCCAGTTGAATACTTTACACTTGGCAACCCCAGTTATTATTATTATTATTATTATCAGGTATTTGTAGAGCGCCAACAGATTCCACAGTTAGTTGCACATCTGAACCGGCAGGTTTCGCTAGGAACCAGCAGTGCTCTGCAGATTCTGAGTAGCTCTTTTACTGTGTGTTTAACCCCTTTACAGGGGTTAAATACGTAGTAGAGCAGGGTCAATAGCCGTTATATTACATGCTCTAATGGATTAGAGTATGCCATTTTTTTTATATTATGGAACTTTAAGGGAAAAACAGTACATTCAAACTAATTAGGCAGTGTTTAGCTTAATAGAATCCATCAGCCATTATGTTTTACTTTAATTTTCCCCACATAACCTGTGTTCGTGAAGGCCTTTGAAATCTCCTGCAACACCCAATGAAAAGCATAAGTCCAGCAGTTTCACTAAATTTAACAACATGACTTTTAATGAATTGAAATGGCTTGAAAAAAATAAATGTATTGGAATAAGTGCCAAAACATAAGTGCCAAAACATATGCATATATATATATATATATATATATATATATATATATATATATATATATATATATATATATATAAAATGCATTTTTTGTGGAGGTACTCCCCCACCTCTGCCAACTCATAACTGGTAATATTTGTAATCATCATTTAAATACTCTAGTTTTCACAAGAGGGGGCTACAAAATACATCAAACGTTGTAAATAATGTTGTCCCTTTGTTTTTCTCAAAGTTACTGAGCAGAATCACTTTTTCTTTTACAAAAAAGCATATATATATATATATATATATATATATATATATATACACACACACACATAGATACTGAAAGAGGTTTATTTAAGTAAACCTGAAATTGACTTTTCAGTAAACACTATAGTCTCACTAGGGGCTCCATGTACTAAGCAGTCAGCGAGCTGCCCACAAATATTTTTGCGTCAAAACCCGCACATGGATATGTACAAAGCCATCAACTATGTGCAAATACACATTTTTAAACTTGCGAGCGTATTTATCCACCAAACCTCGCTACCACTCAATTTTTCAATGTAAATAGACAGCTTTTACCACCAACTCGCAATAAACTAATGTACTAAAAAAATCTATTTATCCGCACGCTCCATTTTTCGCTACCACCTCGTTATTTTTGCCTCACCACCTTTTAGGTGGCGGGCAAGGTACAAAACAATAGGAAAGTTAATGTAGACGCCAGTCTAGACCTATATAAAAGGCAGTAATATCATCATTGTACTTAAATTGTTTATTTCTTCAGCTATGGAGACACTTCTGTATTTGTTTCTTCTCCGTGTTATGCAAATCTGGTCTACAGGACAGAATATTGAAGAAAATTTCGCTAATCGATTAGTTAGAAGAAGTAGAGTTCATGTCCCACGTGTATTTCTTCTACGGGTTGGTTTGCACGGCCTTTCAGACCGAGAGATTGTACAAAGATTCCAGCTTAATCGTGAATCCATATTACACTTGTATCAAGAGATAGAAGATTATTTGGAGCTGATGATGGCGCGTTCACAAGCTATTCCAAGGACTATTGAAACTATTAGCTGCATTGCATTTTATGGCAACAGGCTCCTTTCAGGTGGTTTCTAGCGTCATTATTGGAATAAGTCAATCAGCAGTTTCACTTCACTTAAAGGGACACTGAACCCAATTTTTTTCTTTCATGATTCATATAGAGCATGCAATTTTAAGCAACTTTCTTATTTACTCCTATTATTAATTTTTCTTCGTTCTCTTGCTATCTTTATTTGAAAAGAAGGCATCTAAGCTATTTTTTGGTTCAGTATCCCTGAACAGCACTTGTTTATTTGTCGGTCAAATTAATCCACCAATCAGCAAGAACAACCCAGGTTGTTCACCAAAAATGGGCCGGCATCTTAACTTACATTCTTGCTTTTCAAATATAGATACCACAAGAATGAAGAAAATTTGATAATAGGAGTACATTAGAAAGTTGCTTAAAATTGCATGCTCTATCTGAATCATGAAAGAAAAAATTTGGTTTCAGTGTCCCTTTAACAAAAGTCATAGATGCTATGATGATTATTTTTCCACGATATGTTTGCTTACCATCTAGCCAAGAAGAATGTCAATCTATAAAATCTAATTTCTATAAGATGGCTGGCATGCCCAATGTCCTAGGGGCCATCGACTGTACCCATGTTGCAGTAAGACCACTTCGAGCATGTGAGGAGATCTAGAGGAAAAGAAAGCATTTCCATTCCTTGAATATTCAGATGGTCTGTGACCCCCAAAATGAAGATAATGAATGTCCGCTTAAACTACCCAGGCTTGTGTCATGATTCATACATCTTAAGGCAGACTGGCTTACATCGAAAGTTCGGGGACGGAGATATGCCCGAAGGATGGCTTCTAGGTAAGCATAAGTGGTATCTAATTTGTCTTTTTTAATTTCCATTTACATAATTGGCGCCAAATGTGTCTTTTGTAACTAAATTTTAATTTATACAAATTTTGTATAATAAAAAAAGTGCACAAAATGTTTAAAACATTATTTTAGATAATGTTAGTTGGTTTCATTAACATATCAATAGCTGGTGTTAATACATTTAAACATGTCTCATTCAATTTGACAGTTAAATTGACAGTCTATTCAAAATTAAACTTTCAGGATTCAGATAGGACTTGTAATTTTAAACAACTTTCCAAAAGAATTTAATCATTAAATTGTCTTTCTTCTATTGTTAGTCAAAGTTGGAACAAAACCTAAGTAGGCTCATATGCAAATTCCTAATCCCTTGAAGGCTTGCTCTTAAAGGGACATTATACACTCGTTTTTTCTTTGCATAAATGTTTTGTAGATGATAAAGTTTAAAAAACGGCTAGATTACGAGTTGTGCGTTAGGCTTTAAAAGCAGTATTGGCCGGTCCTAACGCTGCTTTTTAACACCCGCTGGTATTACGAGTCTTGCAGGTACAGATGTACAGCTCACTTTTTTGGCCAGACTTGGAAATACCGCAAATCCACATAGTGCCAGTATTACGAGTCTGACAAAAAGTTAGCGGTAGACCCTCTCCTGTCAACACTGGTACCGCATTTTAAAGTTAGTAGTTAAGAGTTTTACACTACAACGCCATAGCATAAAACTCTTAACTAAAGTGTTACAAAGTACACTAACATCCATAAACTACCTATTAACCCCTAAACCGAGGCCATCCCGCATCGCAAACACTAAAATTACATTTTTAACCCCTAATCTGCCGAACCGGACATCGCTGCCACTATAATAAATATATTAACCCCTAAACCGCCGTACTCCCGCCTCGCAAACGTTAGTTAAATATTATTAACCCCTAATCTGCCATCTCTCACATTGCCGACGTCTACCTACATTTATTAACCCCTAATATGCAGCCCCCCATGTCACTGCCGCTATACTAAAGTTATTAACCCCTAAATCTAAGTCTAACCCTAACCCCCCCAACTTAAATATAATTTAAATAAATCTAAAGAAAATTCCTATCATTAACTAAATAATTCCTATTTAAAACTAAATACTTACCTATAAAATAAACCCTAAGCTAGCTACAATATAACTAATAGTTACATTGTAGCCAATGTCAGAATAGGGGTTAATAAATGTTATTAGTGGCGGCGATGTCGGGAGTGGCAGATTAGGGGTTAATAACTTTAATATAGTGTTTTGTGATGCGGGAGGGCCTCAGTTTAGGGGTAATAGGTAGTTTATGGGTGTTAGTGTGCTTTGTAACACTTTAGTTATGAGTTTTATGTAACAGTTTTGTTGCGTAAAACTCATAACTACTGGTCTTAGATGGCGGTACGGATTGTGTCGTTATAGGGTGTAACGCAAGCTTTTTAGCCTCACTGCAAAACTCGTAATGGCAGCGCTATGGAATTCCCATGAAAAAAACTTAATTTTTTAGAGTGCGGGACTGACGTTGCGTTACAAGCTAAAAGGCTTGCGATACAGCTATACTGACAAGACTCGTAATGGCTGCGTTGCTGTTTTAATGCTGAAATTACCATTTTTTCAGCATTAAAACACGAATGCAAAACTTGTAATCTACCTGTTTGCTAGTAGATCAAAAATTAAGTGTTGATAAAAGAAACATTATATAAAAATTGGAGGAGCATGCATAACTTAGAAATTTGAATAATTTTGTTTTAAATTGCTCACTGTAAAATTTTTGTAAAAGTTTTTAATATTATTCTTTTATTTATTTTACATGTTTCTAGATACGCAAAATAAGCAAATAAAGGGTAAACAGCCACCATGCTTCGGTCAATGTTGGCGGAAACCCCCCGAAGTGAAGCTTTATCTCCACCCGTGCCACTAACACTATTGGACATAGAATTGTCTCCCAATCCTTTTACAGGTTTGCAACAAATGAGTGTAAACACCCAGACAGGTAATGGTTAGATAACATTTAATTTTTAGATGTCAATTATTATATACTAGTCCTAAAGCCCGTTCACACGGGCCATTTTTTGCAGTACAGCGGTCCCACCCCTTGCTCTCTTTCTCCCCCTCTCTTTTGTGCTCTCTCCACCTTTCTTTTGTGCTCTCTCCACCTCTCTTTTGTGCTCTCTCCCCCTCTATTTTGCTCTCTCTCACGCTCCACCTCTCTTTTGCTCTCCCCCCTCTCTTTTGCTCTATCTCTCCCCCTCTCTTTTGCTCTCTCTCTCCCCCTCTCTTTTGCTCTCTCTCCCTCTCTCTTTTGTGCTCTCCCCCCCTCTGTTTTGTGCTCTCTCCCCCTCTCTTTTGCACTCTTTCTCGCTCCACCTCTCTTTTGCTCTCTCTCTCCCCCCCTCTCTTTTGCTTTCTCTCCCCCTCTCTTTTGCTCTCTCTCCCCCCTCTCTTTTGCGGTCTCTCTCCCCCTCTCTTTTACACTCTCTCTCCCCTCTCTTTTGCGTTCTCTCTCTCTCTTGCTCTCTCTCCCCCTCTTTTGTGCACTCTCTCTCCCCCTCTCTTTTGCGCTCTCTCTCCCCCTCACTTTTGCGCTCTCTCTCTCCCCCTCTATTTTGCGCTCTCTCTCTCCAACTCTCTTTTGCACTCTCTCCCCCTCTCTTTTGCGCTCTCTCTCCCCCTCTCTTTTGAGCTCTCTCTCCCCCTCTCTTTTGCTCTGTCTCTCTGTCCTTTTTTTTTGCTCTCTCTCCATCCCTCTATTTTGCTCTCTTTTCCCACCCTCTCTTTTGCTCTCTCTCCCCCTCTCTTTTGCTCTGTCTCTCTCCCCTCTCTTTTGCTCTCTCTCTCCATTCCTCTCTTTTTCTCTCTCTCCCCCTCTCTTTTGCTCTCTCTCTCCCCTCTCTTTTGCTCTCTCTCCCCCTCTCTTTTTCTCTCTCTTCCCTCTATTTTGCTCTTTCCCCTCTCTTTTGCTCTTTCCCCTCTATTTTGCTCTCTCTTCCCCGTCTCTTCTGCTCTTCCCCCTCTCTTCTGCTCTTCCCCTTCTCTTTAGCTCTTTCCTTTCTCTTTTGTCTCTCCCCCTCTCTATCTCTCTCCCCTCTCTCTTGCACCGACCTCACCCGGACACGCCCACCCGCCACGACCAAACATACCCAACCACGCCCGACCACGCCCATTTTGCAGCAAACAACAATGTCAGGTAAGGCCAGGTGTGTTTGTCCTAGTGCTGTCTCTACTGTGCATGACAGCTTCGGACAAACACACTTGGCCTTTTATATTATAGGATTTTTTCTTAATAGGTATATGTTTCTGTATCTCTTTTTTATTACTATACCAGTGGAGGCTCCTCTATAGGAGCACTTGAGCACGTGAACCCCCTGACATCCCTGATGAACACCCTGACCCCTGATGAACAAAAAAAAAGAGTGAGAAATAAAAAAAAATTACATTTTAAACCTTTTTAGCTGATTTAAAGGGACAGTCTACACCAGAATTTTTATTGTTTTAAAAGATAGATAATCCCTTTATTACCCATTTCCCAGTTTTGCATAACCAACACAGTTATAATAATATACTTTTAACCTCTGTGATTATCTTGTATCTAAGCCTCTGCAAACTGCCCCTTTTTTCAGTTCTTTTGACAGAGTTGCAGTCTAGCCAATCAGTGCCTGCTCCCAGATTACTTCACGTGCACAAGCACAGTGTTATCTATATGAAATATGTGAACTAACACCATCTAGTGGTGAAAAACTGTTAAAATGCAATTTTAAAGAGGTGGGCTTCAAGGTCTAAGAAATTAGCATATGAACCTCCTAGGTTAAGCTGTCAACTAAGAATACCAAGAGAACAAAGCAAAATTGGTGATAAAAGTAAATTGGAAAATTGTTTAAAATGACATGCTCTATCTGAATCATGAAAGTTTATTTTGGCCTAGACTGTCCCTTTAAATAAAAAAATCCTCCAGGCTCCACTGCAGTTTTGACTAAAAACATTTAAAATTGCTGTTTTTAATTATTTAGGCTGAAAGTGGAATGGTCTTTTGCCTAATACTTCTATCTATTGCACATGCTGTGCAGTGCGATAGATAGAAGTAAAGGCAAAAGCACTTTCCACTTTCAGCCTGCATTGCCTTCAGCGCCACCTACAGGCCAGTCCATAGCTTTTCTAACTGCACAGCTCTTAGTGTGCGAGAGCCAGCTGTCACATGACACTCACACACTAAGTGCTGTGTGTGTGGGAGGAGGAGCATTGTCTTGAGGGCAGAGAGCAGGTCAGCAGTTGGCAAATCAGAGCAGCCACTCTGTTTTAAAGCAGGGCCCCGCATGCCTGTGACAATTACATTTTGCTTAAAGGGACAGTAAACACAAGGATTTTTGTTGTTTAAAAAGGTAGATAATCCCTTTATTACCCATTCCCAAATTTTGCATAACCAACACAGTTATAATAATACACTTTTTACCTCTGTGTTTACCTTGTATCTATGCCTCTGAAAACTGCCCCCTTATTTCAGTTCTTTTAAAATTCTACCACCGGTCCTGAGCTCCGTGATCCTAGAGTAAACAGCTGAGGGTGGGCAAGCCGGCTACTCCCGCCGCAGGTTGTATCCTGCATTTAAGAACTTCCAGCTGCCAATTACCTTGGGAAACGTATTGCTGTACTTGGGACACAGAAAAGTTGTATCAATAAAGGCTTATATTTTTACTAACTCTGGTGAGTAGAAGTCTATTTTGTGCAAGACATTGCTGTCTAACTAATTACGCTTGAATCCCCTCTTCTTGCGCTTTTGTCTTTCATGGTTGAATTTCTTTTGACAGATTTGCATTTTTAGCCAATCAGTGCTTGCTCTTAGGAGCTTCACGTGCCGGAGCTCAATGTTATCTATATGAAACACATGAACTAACACCCTCTAGTGGTGAAAAACTGTCAAAATGCTTTCCGATTAGAGGCAGTCTTCAAGGTCTAAGAAATTAGCACATGAACCTCCTAGATTTAGCTTTCAACTAAGAATACCAAGAGAACAAACCAAAATTGGTCATAAAAGTAAATTGGAAAGTTATTAAAAATGACATGCCCTATTTAAATCATGAAATATTTTTTGTGACTTTACTGTCCCTTTAAGAAAAACTTCTCTGCTGCGGACTGTTAGTAAAGGCACTGGAATTGTGAAAATGGTGGAACGTATTTAACCCTTTGGCTGCCAAAGCTTTGAACCCCATTCTGGCAGCAAATAGGTTAACTACTGAGATCTTTTGATGAGTTCCACGTTGCACGTTTTTTGTTTTTGTTTTTAAAAAGCTTTGCTATTCAGTTATTATGGTCTGGTTTGTGGCTCACATACGGCTAGATTTAGAGTTTGGCGTTAGCCGTCAAAACCAGCGTTAGAGGCTCCTAACGCTGGTTTTGGGCTACCACTGGTATTTAGAGTCAGTCAGGAAAGGGTCTAACGCTCACTTTCCAGCCGCGACTTTTCCATACCGCAGATCCCCCTACGCCATTTGCGTATCCTATCTTTTCAATGGGATCTTTCTAACGCCGGTATTTAGAGTCTTGGCTGAAGTGAGCGTTAGAAATCTAATGACAAAACTCCAGCCGCAGAAAAAAGTCAGGAGTTAAGAGCTTTCTGGGCTAATGCCGGTTCATAAAGCTCTTAACTACTGTGCTCTAAAGTACACTAACACCCATAAACTACCTATGCACCCCTAAACCAAGGTCCCCCCACATTGCCGCCACACTATTAACATTTTTTAACCCCTAATCTGCCGACCGCCACACCGTCGCCACCTACGTTATCCCTATGAACCCCTAATCTGCTGCCCCTAACACCGCCGACCCCTATATTATATTTATTAACCCCTAATCTGCCACCCCCAACGTCGCCTCCACCTACCTACAATTATTAACCCCTAATCTGCCGACCGGACCTCACCGCCACTATAATAAATGTATTAACCCCTAATCCGCCTCACTCCCGCCTCAATAACCCTATAATAAATAGTATTAACCCCTAATCTGCCCTCCCTAACATCGCCGACACCTAACTTCAAGTATTAACCCCTAATCTGCCGAACGGACCTCACCGCTACTCTAATAAATGTATTAACCCCTAAAGCTAAGTCTAACCCTAACCCTAACACCCCCCTAAATTAAATATAATTTAAATCTAACGAAATAAATTAACTCTTATTAAATAAATTATTCCTATTTAAAGCTAAATACTTACCTGTAAAATAAACCCTAATATAGCTACAATATAAATTATAATTATATTGTAGCTATTTTAGGATTAATATTTATTTTACAGGCAACTTTGTAATTATTTTAACCAGGTACAATAGCTATTAAATAGTTAATAACTATTTAATAGTTACCTAGTTAAAATAATTACAAAATTACCTGTAAAATAAATCCTAACCTAAGTTACAATTAAACCTAACACTACACTATCAATAAATTAATTAAATAAAATACCTACAATTATCTACAATTAAACCTAACACTACACTATCAATAAATTAATTAAATACAATACCTACAAATAAATACAATTAAATAAACTAACTAAAGTACAAAAAATAAAAAAGAACTAAGTTACAAAAAATAAAAAAATATTTACAAACATTAGAAAAATATTACAACAATTTTAAACTAATTACACCTACTCTAAGCCCCCTAATAAAATAACAAAGCCCCCCAAAATAAAAAAATGCCCTACCCTATTCTAAAATTAAAATAGAAAAGCTCTTTTACCTTACCAGCCCTTAAAAGGGCCCTTTACGGGGCATGCCCCAAAGAATTCAGCTCTTTTGCCTGTAAAAAAAAAACATACAATACCCCCTCAACATTACAACCCACCACCCACATACCCCTAATCTAACCCAAACCCCCCTTAAATAAACCTAACACTAAGCCCCTGAAGATCTCCCTACCTTGTCTTCACCACACCGGGTTCACCGATCGGTCCAGAAGAAGCTCTAAAGACTTCATCCAAGCCCAAGCGGGGGCTGAAGATGTCCATGATCCGGCTGAAGTCTTGATCCAAGAGGGAGCTGAAGAGGTCCATGATCCGGCTGAAGTCTTCATCCAAGCGGGAGCTGAAGAGGTCCATGATCCGACTGAAGTCTTCATCCAAGAGGGAGCTGAAGAGGTCCATGATCCGGCTGAAGTCTTCTATCAAGCGGCATCTTCAATCTTCTTTCTTCCGGATCCATGTTCATCCCGCCGACGCGGAACATCCATCTTCACCGACGACTTCCCGACGAATGACGGTTCCTTTAAGGGACGTCATCCAAGATGGCGTCCCTCGAATTCCGATTGGCTGATAGGATTCTATCAGCCAATCGGAATTAAGGTAGGAAAATCTGATTGGCTGATGGAATCAGATTCAAGTTCAATCCGATTGGCTGATCCAATCAGCTAATCAGATTGAGCTTGCATTCTATTGGCTGATCGGAACAGCCAATAGAATGCGAGCTCAATCTGATTGGTTGATTGGATCAGCCAATCGGATTGAACTTGAATCTGATTGGCTGATTCCATCAGCCAAACAGAATTTTCCTACCTTAATTCCGATTGGCTGATAGATTCCTATCAGCCAATCGGAATTCGAGGGACGCCATCTTGGATGACATCCCTTAAAGGAACCGTCATTCGTCGGGAAGTCGTCGGTGAAGATGGATTTTCCGTGTCGGCGGGATGAACATGGATCCGGAAGAAAGAAGATTGAAGACCCCGCTTGGAAGATGACATCGCTCGGATGGAAGACTTCTTCAGCGCCGCTTGGAGGATCACTTCATCGGATGGAAGACTTCTTCAGCGCCACTTGGAGGATCACTTCTGCCACTCCGGATCTCCTCTTCAGTTCCATCGGTGGCTCGGCTGAGTGAAGACGACTCAAGGTAGGATGATCTTCAGCGGGGTAGTGTTAGGTTTTTTAAGGGGGGTTTGGGTTAGATTAGGGGTATGTGGGTGGTGGGTTTTAATGTTGGGGGGGTTGTATTTTTTTTTACAGGCAAAAGAGCTGAATTCTTTGGGGCATGCCCCGCAAAGGGCCCTTTTAAGGGCTGGTAAGGTAAAAGAGCTTTGAACTTTTTTAATTTAGAATAGGGTAGGGCATTTTTTTATTTTGGGGGTCTTTGTTATTTTATAAGGGGGCTTAGAGTAGGTGTAATTAGTTTAAAATTGTTGTAATATTTTTCTAATGTTTGTAAATATTTTTTTATTTTTTGTAACTTAGTTCTTTTTTATTTTTTGTACTTTAGTTAGTTTATTTAATTGTATTTATTTGTAGGTATTGTATTTAATTAATTTATTGATAGTGTAGTGTTAGGTTTAATTGTAGGTAATTGTAGGTATTTTATTTAATTAATGTATTGATAGTGTAGTGTTAGGTTTAATTGTAACTTAGGTTAGGATTTATTTTACAGGTAATTTTGTAATTATTTTATCTAGGTAGCTATTAAATAGTAAATAACTATTTAATAGCTATTGTACCTGGTTAAAATAAATACAAAGTTGCCTGTAAAATAAATATTAATCCTAAAATAGCTACAATATAATTATAATTTATATTGTAGCTATATTAGGATTTATTTTACAGGTAAGTATTTAGCTTTAAATAGGATTAATTTATTTAATAAGAGTTAATTTATTTCGTTAGATTTAAATTATATTTAACTTAGGGGGCTGTTAGTGTTAGGGTTAGACTTAGCTTTAGGGGTTAATAAATTTATTAGAGTAGTGGTGAGGTCCGGTCGGCAGATTAGGGGTTAATACTAATTATTATAGGGTTATTGAGGCGGGAGTCAGGCGGATTAGGGGTTAATACATTTATTATAGTAGCGGTGAGGTCTGGTCGGCAGATTAGGGGTTAATAATTGTAGGTAGGTGGAGGCGACATTGGGGGCGGCAGATTAGGGGTTAATAAATATAATATAGGGGTCGGCGGTGTTAGGGGCAGCAGATTAGGGGTTCATAGGGATAACGTAGGTTGCGGCAGTGTACGGAGCTGCAGATTAGGGGTTAAAAAAAATATGCAGGTGTCAGCGATAGCGGGGGCGGCAGATTAGGAGTTAATAAGTGTAAGGTTAGGGGTGTTTAGACTCGGGGTATATGTTAGGGTGTTAGGTGCAGACATAGGAAGTGTTTCCCGATAGGAAACAATGGGGCTGCGTTAGGAGCGGAACGCTGCTTTTTTGCAGGTGTTTGGTTTTTTTTCAGCTCAAAATGCCCCATTGTTTTCTATGGGGGAATCGTGCACGAGCACGTTTTTGAAGCTGGCCGCGTCCGTAAGCACCGCTGGTATTGAGAGTTGCAGTGGCGGTAAATATGCTATACGCTCCCTTTTTGGAGCCTAACGCAGCCCTTCTGTGAACTCTAAATACCAGCGGTATTTAAAAGGTGCGGGAGAAAAAAAACCAGCGTTAGATACGCGGGTCGTTACCGACAAAACTCTAAATCTAGCCGATATTGTTTATATCAAAATGCAACACTTTTCCCTGCACACAACTTTCTCTGATCTTGTTTAATTGTGTATGTATTTTTCTCATGATGGATTGAAGCTCTCACGGTCTAATGCCTCAAATTAGTAGAATTACGGGGTTCTATACCAAGTAACATCAATTTAATGCAATAATTCTTGCTTCAAAGAGCAGTGCTCTACTAAAGTGAATGCGTGAGACCACAGATGTTGGAAATGAATTAGACTGTCTCCTTGTGAATCCTAAAAACCTAACGAGAGACTGAAGGTTGTCTGCTTATTAGTCCCCTAACATTACAATATTATTACATCATGTAATAATATTGTAATGCTAGGGGAGTAATAAGCAACTATTGAAGATCAAGGTAGGGGCAGCTTTTTACATGATGTGCTTGGTAGAATCTGAGCCCTTAGTAATCAGGCAGTCTTCTGCCCCTTCAACCTTTCTGATAAAAAAATGTGATGCTGTGAGATGGTCAGATAAGTGTGGTGCCTAATTTTGTGTGTAAATCATTGTCTGTGCTGCTCTTTTTTTTAGAAAGTTTTAAAAAAATAATATCTTACATTATGGTTTAATTCTTTCTATTAACTCCTGCAAGTGGTGAATCTATTTGATTTGTGCACTTAAAAGATAGTTAGGTATTAAAAAAAATCCATTCATTTTAGATTGAAAACACAACAGTTGTTTATATGTATGCGTGTGTTTGTGTGTATATATAAGTGTGTGTGTGTGTGTATATATATATATATATATACTGTGTATATATATATATATATATATATATATTATATATATATATATATTATCTGTAATAGATATATTTATATATATATATATATATATATATATATATATATATATATATATATATATATATATATATATATATATATATATATATATATATATATATATATTGTGAACCCCAATTTTAATAATCCACAAGCCGCCACCGCTACCATAGCTATTACAATGGAAGACATAGAAAATATGGCAGAAATAGATGATTTTCACACTCCTACTAGGGTGCAATTAGATGAAGGGATGAGTTCAGATGATAGGCAGCCAAGAATTGAACATGTAAGAACAATAATGAAAGATAAAGGTATGTTTTATACTCAGTTGCAATATATATATATATATATATATATATATATATAACACACAGAGAAAACCCAGCACTCGCTTACAAGCTCTCAGCTAAGATTTAAAAGCAAAACTGGAAAGGTTAGTCACCGCATCTGGCCAAATGGGACAAGCTGAGGTACCACGTCAAGGTCCTTTCCAATACCTGAGACCCTATAACAGCCACACAATGCAAGCTTTCAAATCCAAACAAACTGAAAACAAAAAAAGGGTGCACAGGAATATGTAATCACCCTAGACATATACAAAACACGGAAGGGAACTGCACTTTCATACCGGACCGGGTACACATCCTATGACCCTGCAACATGCTCAGCCCTGGGTGCCACTGGCACTCACAGGAAGCTGTGCTGTCCCCAGAGCCACAAGCAGTTAACCCCAGACAGGTCTGGGTGCAAGAACCAGACAGGTCTGTGTGTTGTATTAATTTGTTTTGTAATTTTCCCTATGGTTCTTGCACCCAGACCTGTCTGGGGTTAACTGCTTGTGGCTCTGGGGACAGCACAGCTTCCTGTGAGTGCCAGTGGCACCCAGGGCTGAGCATGTTGCAGGGTCATAGGATGTGTACCCGGTCTGGTATGAGAGTGCAGTTCCTTTCCGTGTTTTGTATATGTCTAGGGTGATTACATATTCCTGTGCACCCTTTTTTTGTTTTCAGTTTGTTTGGATTTGAAAGCTTGCATTGTGTGGCTGTTATAGGGTCTCAGGTATTGGAAAGGACCTTGACGTGGTACCTGAGCTTGTCCCATTTGGCCAGATGCGGTGACTAACCTTTCCAGTTTTGCTTTTAAATCTTAGCTGAGAGCTTGTAAGTGAGTGCTGGGTTTTCTCTGTGTGTTGTATTAATTTGTTTTGTAATTTTCCCTATGGTTCTTGCACCCAGACCTGTCTGGGGTTAACTGCTTGTGGCTCTGGGGACAGCACAGCTTCCTGTGAGTGCCAGTGGCACCCAGGGCTGAGCATGTTGCAAGGTCATAGGATGTGTACCCGGTCTGGTATGAGAGTGCAGTTCCCTTCTATGTTTTGTATATGTCTAGGGTGATTACATATTCCTGTGCACCCTTTTTTGTTTTCAGTTTGTTTGGATTTGAAAGCTTGCATTGTGTGGCTGTTATAGGGTCTCAGGTATTGGAAAGGACCTTGACGTGGTACCTGAGCTTGTCCCATTTGGCCAGATGCGGTGACTAACCTTTCCAGTTTTGCTTTTAAATTTTAGCTGAGAGCTTGTAAGTGAGTGCTGGGTTTTCTCTGTGTGTTGTATTAATTTGTTTTGTATTTTTCCCTATAGTTCTTACACCCAGACCTGTCTGGGGTTAACTGCTTGTGGCTCTGGGGACAGCACAGCTTCCTGTGAGTGCCAGTGGCACCCAGGGCTGAGCATGTTGCAGGGTCATAGGATGTGTACCCGGTCCGGTATGAGAGTGCAGTTCCCTTCCGTGTTTTGTATATGTCTAGGGTGATTACATATTCCTGTGCACCCTTTTTTTGTTTTCAGTTTGTTTGGATTTGAAAGCTTGCATTGTGAGGCTGTTATAGGGTCTCAGGTATTGGAAAGGACCTTGACGTGGTACCTGAGCTTGTCCCATTTGGCCAGATGCGGTGACTAACCTTTCCAGTTTTGCTTTTAAATCTTAGCTGAGAGCTTGTAAGTGAGTGCTGGGTTTTCTCTGTGTGTTGTATTAATTTGTTTTGTAATTTTCCCTATGGTTCTTGCACCCAGGCCTGTCTGGGGTTAACTGCTTGTTGCTCTGGGGACAGCACAGCTTCCTGTGAGTGGCAGTGGCACCCAGAGCTGAGCATGTTGCAGGGTCATAGGATGTGTACCCTGTCCGGTATGAGAGTGCAGTTCCCTTCCGTGTTTTATATATATATATATATATATATATATATATATATATATATATATATAATAATTAATAAAATATAAAAAAAATTCTAGGAATTGGGTCTGACGAAACCTTTAAAGGAGTGGACAAAAGTGTTGAAGCCAATATAGTGATTGATATAGAGAATACACCAGCAGGAGGTACTATTTTTGTATAGATAATAATATTCAAAATTGAATATGGATAATTCATGTTAAATACTCATTTTTTAATATGTGTTATTCTACAAATTTATTGTCAATATCAACTACTGAAACTGAAGAAAAAAGCACTCAGAGTTGTCTTGAAGATAATTTTAAAAACAAAATGGCTAAAATTAGGGCAACTTTGGGGATGTTATTGGAGCAAGTAGATTTACTTTACAGAAGATATGTTATTTGATTTTATACTGTGATTTTGAAATAAAAAAAAAATGACCTTTGCTCCATAACTCTGTCCGCCTCTTCTGAGCAGGCGGACAGGAATCGCCACAATACAACCAGATCGAGTACGATTGGGTTGATTGATACCCCCTGCTGGCAGCCAATTGGCCGTGAGTCTGCAGGGGGCGGCGTTGCACCAGCAGCTCTTGTGAGCTGCTGGTGCAATGCTGAATACAGAAAGCCTATTGCTCTCCGCATTCAGCGATGTCTGTCGGACCTGATCCGCACTTTCGGATCAGGTCCGACAGACATTTGATAAATTAGCCTCTTGGTCTTTTTGGGTCTGTTGTACCCTCTCTGTCCTTTATAATTGACACAAGGGATTGTAGTGTCCTTTCTGTCAGGTTTATGGCTCTATTTATTTGCTGGGTTTTTTCTTCATCCATCTGCGTCTGCCACTGAAACATCTATCTTTGAAGATTTAATGTTTGCCTTTTAATTTCAACTTTCTCCTTTTCTATTTTAATATTTTTTTCAGATATGGCTGCCCAACGGTCAATATTACTAGTAATCAAATTCTGCATCTCCCTGTGGTCCTCTCTATATTGCCTGGCAAGTGACAACATTTCATTTAAGCCAACATCAGCAAATAGTCCAACATCAGGGGAAATAGCACTATCCCTATGTCCTGTTTCTGGTGGTGGTGGTGCCGGTTCTTCCACTTGGTCATCCTGATTCTCTGAGGTATGGATTTAAATTTTTTGTCTGACTGCCATCCTGACGGCCTGTATTCTCTGGTGAATTTTGATTTTCCTCTCGTATTTGTACGAGATTGAGGGTTATCTCCCTTGAAGAGTTTACTTCTTCTAGATAAAAAGATGAAAAAATAAAGTAATTAATTAAATAAATGCATTAAAAGATGGTTTAATATATCAAAGTGAAAGAGAAATATTAATACAGTCATCAAAAAAAAATTGACATTTGAGTGTGAAAAAAAATAGAATATAGGTAAATGAGAATCCAAAAAATTAGCATTGATACATACCATCAAATAATGGTGATGATTGTCCGGTCAAGCTGTCAAACAACTGTCCCAAATCTGCTATTAAAATATATATATATATCTATATATATATAATTAGACTTTATTTTATTTAATAATTTAAATATATTACAACGCGCTACAAGGCCCTATAAATTTATTTTATTATTAAATACAGTTTCAATTAACTATCGGCTAGATTACGAGTTTTTCGTTATGTTACATTGTGGCTAGCGTAGGGTTTATTTTTATTTTACAGGCAAGTTTGTATTTATTTTAGCTAGGTAGAATAGTTATTACATAGTTATTACCTATTTAATAACTACCTAGCTAAAATAAATACAAAAGTACCTGTAAAATAAAACCTAACCTAAGTTACAATAACACCTAACACTACAATTAAATTAATTACATAAATTAAATACAATTAACCAAATTTTTATTTTACAGGCAAGTTTGTATTTATTTTAGCTAGGTAGAATAGTTATTACATAGTTATTACCTATTTAATAACTACCTAGCTAAAATAAATACAAAAGTACCTGTAAAATAAAACCTAACCTAAGTTACAATAACACCTAACACTACAATTAAATTAATTACATAAATTAAATACAATTAACCAAATTAAATACAATAACCAATAATACAATAAGCTAAAGTACAAAAATAAACACTAAATTACAGAAAATAAAACACAAATTACAGAAATTTAAACTAATTACACCTAATCTAATAGCCCTATCAAAATAAAAAAAGCCCCCCCAAAATAAAAAAAACCCTAGCCTAAACTAAACCACTAATAGCCCTTAAAAGGGCCTTTTGCGGGGTATTGCCCCAAAGAAATCAGCTCTTTTACATGTAAAAAAATACAAACACCCCCAACAGTAAAACTCACTACCCACACAACCAAACCCCCAAATAAAAACCTAGCTAAAAAAACCTAAGCTCCCCATTGCCCTGAAAAGGACATTTGGATGGGCATTGCCCTTAAAAGGGCATTTAGCTCTATTGCTGCCCAAACCCTAACCTAAAAACAAAACCCACCCAATGAACCCTTAAAAAACCTAACACTAACCCCTGAAGATCCACTTACAGTTTTGAAGAGCTGACATCAATTCTCAACGAAGCCGGGAGAGGTCCTCAACAAAGCAGCAAGATGTCCTCAACAAAGCCGAGAGAAGTCTTCATCCAAGCCGGGAGAAGTGGCCCTCCAGACGGGCAGAAATCTTCATCCAGATGGCATCTTCTATCTTCATACATCTGGCGAGGAGCGGGTCCATCTTCAAGACATCCGGCGCGGAGCATCCTCTTCTTCCGACGTCTAACGAAGAATGAAGGTTTCTTTAAATGCCGTCATCCAAGATGGCGTCCCTTGAATTCCGATTGGCTGATAGAAGATGCACCCGCTCCTTGCCGGATGGATGAAGATAGAAGATGCCGTCTGGATGAAGACTTCTGCCCGTCTGGAGGACCACTTCTGCCGGCTTGGATGAAGACTTCTCCCGGCTTCGTTGAGGACTTCTTGCCGCTTCGTTGAGGACTTCTCCTGGCTTCATTGAGGATGGATGTCAGCTCTTCAAAACTGTAAGTGGATCTTCAGGGGTTAGTGTTAGGTTTTTTTAAGGGTTTATTGGGTGGGTTTTATTTTTAGGTTAGGGTTTGGGCAGCAATAGAGCTAAATGCCCTTTTAAGGGCAATGCCCATCCAAATGCCCTTTTCAGGGCAATGGGGAGCTTAGGTATTTTTAGTTAGGTTTTTATTTGGGGGGTTTTGTTGTGTGGGTGGTGGGTTTTACTGTTGGGGGGTGTTTGTATTATTTTTTACAGGTAAAAGAGCTTATTTCTTTGGGGCAATGCCCTGCAAAAGGCCCTTTTAAGGGCTATTGGTAGTTTAGTTTAGGCTAGGGGAGGTTTATTTTGGGGGGGGGGGCTTTTTTATTTTGATTAGTTGTAAATATCTGATCATTTGTTTTTTATTTTGTGTAATTTAGTGTTTGTTTTTTTAATTAATTTTTAATTAATTGTAGTGTAAGGTTAGGTGTTAGTGTAACTCAGGTTAGGTTTTATTTTACAGGTAAATTTGTATTTATTTTAGCTAAAATAAATACAAACTTGCCTGTAACATAAAAATAAAACCTAAGCTAGATGCAATGTAACTATTAGTTATATTGTAACTATCTTAGGGTTTATTTTATAGGTAAGTATTTAGTTTTAAATAGGAATTATTTAGGCAATGATAGCAAATTTTTATTTTAATTATATTTAAGTTAGGGGGTGTTAGGGTTAGACTTAGGTTTAGGGGTTAATGAATTTAGTATAGTGGCAGCGACAGATTAGGGGTTAATAAATGTAGATAGGTGGCAGCGATGTTAGGGGCGGCAGATTAAGGGTTAATAATATTTAACTAGTGTTTGCGATGCGGGAGTGCGGCGGTTTAGGGGATAATATGTTTATTATAGTAATATAATAAATACAGGGAGTGCAGAATTATTAGGCAAATGAGTATTTTGACCACATCATCCTCTTTATGCATGTTGTCTTACTCCAAGCTGTATAGGCTCGAAAGCCTACTACCAATTAAGCATATTAGGTGATGTGCATCTCTGTAATGAGAAGGGGTGTGGTCTAATGACATCAACACCCTATATCAGGTGTACATAATTATTAGGCAACTTCCTTTCCTTTGGCAAAATGGGTCAAAATAAGGACTTGACAGGCTCAGAAAAGTCAAAAATAGTGAGATATCTTGCAGAGGGATGCAGCACTCTTAAAATTGCAAAGCTTCTGAAGCGTGATCATCGAACGTTTCATTCAAAATAGTCAACAGGGTCGCAAGAAGCGTGTGGAAAAACCAAGGCGCAAAATAACTGCCCATGAACTGAGAAAAGTCAAGCGTGCAGCTGCCAAGATGCCACTTGCCACCAGTTTGGCCATATTTCAGAGCTGCAACATCACTGGAGTGCCCAAAAGCACAAGGTGTGCAATACTCAGAGACATGGCCAAGGTAAGAAAGGCTGAAAGACGACCACCACTGAACAAGACACACAAGCTGAAACGTCAAGACTGGGCCAAGAAATATCTCAAGACTGATTTTTCTAAGGTTTTATGGACTGATGAAATGAGAGTGAGTCTTGATTGGCCAGATGGATGGGCCCGTGGCTGGATTGGTAAAGGGCAGAGAGCTCCAGTCCGACTCAGACGCCAGCAAGGTGGAGGTGGAGTACTGGTTTGGGCTGGTATCATCAAAGATGAGCTTGTGGGGCCTTTTCGGGTTGAGGATGGAGTCAAGCTCAACTCCCAGTCCTACTGCCAGTTTCTGGAAGACACATTCTTCAAGCAGTGGTACAGTAAGAAGTCTGCATCCTTCAAGAAAAACATGATTTTCATGCAGGACAATGCTCCATCACACGCGTCCAAGTACTCCACAGCGTGGCTGGCAAGAAAGGGTATAAAAGAAGAAAATCTAATGACATGGCCTCCTTGTTCACCTGATCTGAACCCCATTGAGAACCTGTGGTCCATCATCAAATGTGAGATTTACAAGGAGGGAAAACAGTACACCTCTCTGAACATTGTCTGGGAGGCTGTGGTTGCTGCTGCACGCAATGTTGATGGTGAACAGATCAAAACACGGACAGAATCCATGGATGGCAGGCTTTTGAGTGTCCTTGCAAAGAAAGGTGGCTATATTGGTCACTGATTTGTTTTTGTTTTGTTTTTGAATGTCAGAAATGTATATTTGTGAATGTTGAGATGTTATATTGGTTTCACTGGTAAAAATAAATAATTGAAATGGGTATATATTTGTTTTTTGTTAAGTTACCTAATAATTATGCACAGTAATAGTCACCTGCACACACAGATATCCACCTAAAATAGCTATAACTAAAAACAAACTAAAAACTACTTCCAAAACTGTTCAGCTTTGATATTAATGAGTTTTTTGGGTTCATTGAGAACATGGTTGTTGTTCAATAATAAAATTAATCCTCAAAAATACAACTTGCCTAATAATTCTGCACTCCCTGTATATTAAATAATATATAATAAATTATAAATATAATAAATTCGGAGCTTGATAAATGGACCTCCTAGTATTTATTATTAAAGATGCCATGTAGATGCTTGCCTGCACAGTTAAACATGCTGATAGCAAATTTCTACGGAGTAGTTTTTCCTTCAATTACACAAGTTTTTGACTGCTCAGACACGCACATCAAATCAAAATTAAATAAAACGTGTCTCCACCTGTACATCACCACAAATACTGTCAGCAGCGTTTTTACATGTCTGTGCTTCAAAAGTGTTGCGGCTGTAATTATTGTTTTTCTGTGTTGCTACCAGTTCTTGTTTGGTTTACAAGATATGATATATTAGGCAATTTAATGTAAATGTTAATGAAAGGAATTCCCACTAGCATTGGCTAGAAAATGTTTGTTTAAATGAACCTCAATATATTTCGACAATGGTCTTGTCTAAATTCTTGGCAGCCCGATGAGCCTTCGTAATTCTAGCCCAATGTCTTGAGCCAGTACTGTGTACCTTTATATTTCTTGTGCTGTCAAATTAAAACTGCATACCTATTTATCCTGTTTACCATATGTGCCATAAAATCTGCATACCTGTGTATCCTGATAATATTCTATAACTTTTATTTTGATTACTGTAAATTCATTAATTATGTCTATCACAAGTCCTATCCTTTCTTCTTAGAACATCATTTATGCTTGTAAAGTCAAGTCTCCACAAAGTGTGCCCTGCAGTAGACGTATGATGATCTAAAGTTCTCCCCTGTGGTGAGATTATCTAACAGGTCTCATCAGTACTTTGAGGTCCCTCAAATTATTTAATAAAGGCACATTTTAGTTTAAGAGTTGTCTATCTTGCTATACAGAAAAGTTTTTGTAATTTCTTTCCATTCTGGAAAACTTGTGAACATCAGGCCCTATGTCTAATCTGAATTTGCAGCAGTGCTTAAAGGGACAGTATAGTCAAAATTAAACTTTAATGATTCAGATAGAGCATGCAATTTTAAACAACTTAACAATTTACTTTTATCATCAAATTTGCTTTGTTCACTTGGTATTCTTTGTTAAAGGCTAAACCTAGGTAGGCTCATAGGCTGATTTCTAAGCCCTTGAAGCCCACCCCTTACTTATCTCAGGGCATTTTATTAACTTTTCACACTTAGACGGTGCTAGCTCATGTGTGCCATATGGATACCATTGTGCTCACTCCCGTGGAGTTATGCATGAGTCAGCACTAATTGGCTAAAATTAAAGTTTGTAAAAAGCACTGAGATAAGGGGCAGTCTGTATAGGCTTACATACAATGTAATAAACATATTCAAGTATACTGTCCCTTTAAAGTTGTTGTATACTCAAGTATTCATTTAACATCTGTTTGCTTCAACAACTTTGGCTGCCCTGCCTAGTAACATCTTTAAGTGTTCCTGAATCTCCTAATGACTACTTCAGTCCCTACGGTCTTACAAATCTAAGATCTGAGACCCCTGGTTCCTTTGTGGTATTAATCATCAGCCTCTGCTTCTTCAACATTTCTACAACTGCTTTGAGGTATTGCCTATACAAGGGAGCTCTTTTGTTATTATTATTATTATCAGGTATTTGAAGAGCGCCAACAGATTCTGGGTTCTTGGTCTCATAAGATTTAGAGGTGTAATGGAGCTCTGCTTTTCAATTATGGATTCATGCCTTAAATCCTCACCCTTCTTATATTACAGGCTATCTCAAGTCAGAGCCACTTGTGCTATTACCTATAACGGACCGAATTACAAGTGGTAAGCTATTTAGCACTTTTGCTCACACACAAAGACTGCCTTAGTAAACTTGAAATACTCGGGTTAGCATGCATATTACAAGTTGAAAGTAAAATGCTTGCATGCAATGAAGTGCACACTTACTTCAGGACTTCAAATATCGCAACCACATTAACGTCTCTCCATAGACTTCAATGGAGAGCACAAACTGGAAACAAACCTAACACTTATCGCTTACATGCTAACCCGACAACAGTTAAACCTATAGCATTCCAATGTTCTTCACATAGAAGAAAATATTCTATTTATTTTTAAATAGATACTGTATTTATATATATATATATATATATTTGTAAAATATACATTTATACCTATATATATATATAAAAAATATATATTTATACTAATATATTTAGTATATATATGAAATATACTGAGAGTGAGGACTTGGGAGGCAAAGTATTGTGCTGTTAGACAGCACAGTTAGGAGGTGGAGAGCAGCAGTGGAGCTCCACTTGTTGATAGGACTATCCTGGATTTTATCAGACTTGAGGTATGTGCAGTGGGTATGTGCAGTGGAGTGATCTTCCACAATGATTGTCTAATTATATTATTTTCTCTAACCCCCCTTCTGTGTCCTCTATCTCCCCCTCATCTGTTCCCGCTCTACCCCCTCCTCTGTGTCCTACCTCCCCCCACCTTTATGACCTCTATTTCCCCCTCCTCTGTACCATCTCCCCTCTTCTATATCCTCTCCCTCCCTCTGTACCCTTATGGCCAATCTATGATTGACCATCTGTGTCCGTAGATTATCTGTTGTTTTCCCTATGTAAAAAAGGCCACATGTGCAATGTAGGAGATATACAATATATGTAGTTGTGCATGTTAGATGGTATTTGTGGTGGAATTTAATTTTCTTGGTAGGATGTGTAAAGTACTGACCAGTCTGTAAAGCACTACAGGTGGTATATCCCATGCACCTAAAGAATGTAGGTTTGGTAGTTTCTAACTAGGTTTTCTTCTGATAGCAGAATTTGGGATTAGTCTTTACCAGCATATCTCTTAGTGAAGTAGCTCTTCTATATGCAATCCATAGGGACAACGTCTGCTCAAATGGAAGGGTATGTTCACTCTTTAAAATGTCCCAATCTATACCAGTGGACATCCACCTTTCCTGAAAAGATAACTCCTCAAATCCCAATTCAAATCGGTTTGCTGGAACAACTCTGATGAGGATAAGGCACTAGTACAGCTGGGAGATATGTACAGAAGATTTTAACAGAGAGGGTACCCACAGAAAATACTTGATAAACAGTTACAGGACTTGGATGTCCCAAAGGTAAAAACACAACAAGAGCAACTTACTTTTGTCACCACTTTTACGGCTGATAAGAAGGACATTAGGAACTCCTTTGAAAATAATTGGGACATTTTAAAGAGTGACCTTACCCTTCCATTTGGGCAGAAGAAAAACCTGGTTAGAACCTACCAAACCTGGAAGCTTTAGGTGCCTGGGATGTACCACCTGTAGTGCTTTACAGACTGGTCAGTACTTTACACATCTTACCAAGAAAATGAAATTCCACCACAAATACCATCTAACATGCACAACTACATATATTGTATATCTCCTACATTGCACATGTGGCCTTTTTCACGTAGGGAGAACAACGGATGACCTATGGACACAGATGGCCAATCATAGATTGACCAAATGGGTGGCCATTAAAAAAGGAGACATCGGATCAGCCGGTCGCAAGACATTTTGTCCAAAAAGGCCATATGTTGGTTGATTTGAAGTATAAAATCATTGATCATGTCCCCCCACTGGGAGGGGATAGTGGGAAGGTACTACTCCAGAAATAAGCAAGGTGGACCTATAGATTGGGGACTATGACACCCAAAGGACTCAAATCCTTCTTAGATTGGCACTGTTTTCTTTAGGATTTTAAGATCCGTTAACTAACAAATGTGTAAATATAAAGAAACAAGTATATAATTAGGTAGGGAGATAGCAAGAGTATACCACTAGTGCCATTTGCTTCAGAATCTTTTATCATGGTCAGTATAATGTGTATATGATGGTGGGGGTAGTTTTAGTGTATATTGCCAAAGGGTGGTCTCTATAATCCATATGATGTGGGTAGGTGTGGACACTTAAGTAGGTCTCCTTGTGGCTATTGGAGGGGGAACATTGTATGTGTGGCTCAAATTGCAGGATGCATATCCATAAGGAGCCATACCCCTCTTGTTAACCCCAATGAGTACGGATTTATATGTAGCAAATCTGCAGTAAATATGTCTTCATCATGTTACTTTTTATTATGTCACCTTGGAAATTTAGTAGCAATAGGTGCAGGGTTCTGTATACTCAATGGTGGCTGTGTGTTCCTCTTTCTCTTTCTCAAGTGTTATGACAGCCACACATGAAGGTGTGTATGGTAGTTGCTATGACAACCCTGCTGTCAGTGTAAACATTAGAGACCATTAAACTTGGAGGGATTATATATGGCCTAACTGAGACAGGAGTTAACAATAGCCTTTTAAGTGATTTCCAGTACTACTCCAAACGTCATCATGCATAAAAATGATTAATAATTAATAACATTCTGTGGTCTAATAGTATTTGTAACAAGCTTTAATAGGTTGTATTTAGTGAATTACTTCTGTAAGGCCACTAGGAAAGTATATGTTTACTTTACTATGTGCCTAGAGTCCCCTAATAATATTATTTGGCTCATAGTTGTGTGCCACAAATGGTGTTAAATGTAAAACAGTGGATGGAAAATTACTCTAACATGAGTATTGTCAAAAAGGTTCTGTTATATGATACTCTAGGGGAATACTAGTATATGTTAGCTACCTTACCTGTTGTGAATAGCAACGTGGGGTAAGGAATTAGGACTATTAGATGAGCATGATAAAAAATGTTTAATGTTTATCTAATTACAGTGGATAAACTAAAAGAAAAATAATGATCAAACTATTATTGAAAGAGGGATAAATCTAACTATACCTATACTAAGAACATTGTATATTTTTATATATATGTTTCTTAATTATTTCTTCTAGTTGCTATCTTTTCTCTACTCTGAGATTTTCTATCTTTGGTCAGAGGATTTAAGATCTAGAGTGGCTTGGATGAATGGAGAAAGGGTGTCTTGTTCACTCAATGTATAGATTGACATCATATCTTTTGTTCATGCCTTGTGGTGCCCTAGTTTGCAGCATGAAGATCCAATATACTTCTCTTTTGGATAATGTTTTATTCCGATCTCCTCCCAAAGGATTTTTTATTATATGTTCAATTGCTTTGAATGTAAAATGGGTTAGTTTTTGTGAGTGTGTGTGGAAATGTTTGGCCACTGGTGTTCTGGGGAATTCTTCCTCTATGGATAGGAGATGTTCCCTTATGCGGTCTTTTAGGGGGCGTGTAGTAATACCAACATATTGTTGTTGGCAGTATGAGCATGTAATCAAATAAATTATGTATGTTGATGTACAGTCCATCCTAGTGGTGATGGGGTATGTTTTGTTGGTTTGTGAGGAAGTGAATGTTAGGCACTTATCAGTATGTTTACAGCTTTTACATGGTATACGGCCACATCTATAGTTTCCTTTTATGGGGGTAAGCCAGTTAGTGATTGGTGGGGTTTTATTGTGAAACTTATGTGTAATCTTATCTCGTATTGTTGGTGCTTTTTTAGCTACAAATCTAATACGTTTCTGTAATTTGTCCCTTAGAGTGGTATCACTATTGAGGACAGGTAGATACTTCTTAATGATTCTAGTAATGGTATAGAATTGGTTACTATAATTCGTGACAAAACATATGTCTTCTTTTGTGTCATTTCTGTTAGATGTACTTTTGACTGTTTTGCTGGTTAGCAATAGTGTCCTATCCATTCTCATTACTTGAGATTTGATTTTGAGGAGCAGGCTTTTTTTGTAGCCTCTAGCTACTAGTCTATTTGTAAGTTCATCTGCTTGTTTGGTGTATGACTGGAGAGAACTGCAATTTCTCCGCAATCTGAGGTATTGACCCTTGGGGATGCCTCTTTGTGTATGTGGAGCATGGCAAGAGTCTGCTCTTAGTATCGTATTTCTTGCTAGAGGTTTTCTGAATGTACTAGTTATAATTTCTCCTACACTATTGTGTTCTAGTGTGAGGTCTAAGAAATTGATGATGTGGTCATCATATTGATGTGTAAATGTCAAATTGAGTGTATTATTATTGAAGTGATTGATGATTTCTTGGATGGTAAGTTCTGTGTTCTTCTTGTAAATCAGAATTAGGTCATCTATAAACCTGCCGCATACAACTACTTTGTCCTCAAGGGCCAGTCCACCCCCAAAGAGATAAAGATGTTCGAAGTACCCCGTGTACAAGTTTGCATATGAGGGGGCAAACTTGGCCCCCATGGCGGTGCCACATTTCTGGAGGTAGTAATGGCCCTCGAAGACAAAGTAGTTGTGTGTGAGAAGAAATCTCGTGAGTTCCACAATGAATGTGATAAATTCCTCTGGGTAACTAGTATGTCTCCTTAGCATGTATATCAGGGCTGTGAGGCCTTCCTCATGGGGGATGCTCGAATATAGTGCTGAAACATCTATAGATAGCCAAGTGTAATTTTCTTGCCATGTTATTGCTTGAATTTGTTGTATTAAGTGTGTGCTGTTGCGTATGTACCCTGGCAAGGATTTGACTATGGGTTGTAATATATTGTCTAGCCAGTCCCCTGCTCTTTCGCACAGTGAACCTCTGCTGGCTACAATAGGTCTGCCAGGTGTGTCAATAAGAGTCTTATGTATTTTGGGGACTGTGCGGAATGTAGGGATGGTAGGGTACTCAACTAAGCAATAAGCAGCTATATCTTGGGTTAGGTGTCCCTCTTCTACTGCAGAATCTAATAGATTGTGGAGTTCTTGTTTAAATTTTTGTGTCGGATTGAAGGTCAATTTTGAGTATGTCTCATTATCATTTAATTGTCTGTATACCTCTCTTTTGTAATCATCCGTGTTGAGGATTACTATTGCCCCTCCTTTGTCTGCTGGGGTAACCACTATGTCTTTATTAGTACTAAGTGATTTAAGTGCCAATTGTTCACTGATAGATAGATTATGTTTACTTGTGGGGTTATTAATGGAGTTGGAGGCATTCTCTAAGGAGGAATGTAAACTAGTGAGTTCCAACTCTACAAGGTTTTGGAACATCTCTATTGCTTCGCTTCTGCTGTGAACTGGGTAGAAGTAGGATTTGGTGTGTGATAGTGTTTTGAATATAGGAACTGTGTCCTGAGTGCTGGCTTCTCTAAGTGTGGTGGCTTGGAGTGATGTGAGAGTGTTCAAGTCACAGAGATCTCTGAATTGTAAACCTATGGAGTCAGTGTTATGTTGTGCTGTATTGTCTGGCTGTGAACTATTCTCTTGTTCATTATCAATGCATGTGATTTGTGAAAAATGCTTGTATAGTGTGATTTTTCTAACCAAGGCATTGATATCTAAAATGGTGGAAAAAAGGTCAAAGTTAGTGGACGGGGCAAAGGATAACCCTTTGTTCAATAGGCTAATTTGTGAACTATTAAGGGTGATGTTAGATAGATTGATTACTGATCCTACTTCTTTTGTGTTGTCTTTTTTATTCTGCTGGGATAACGTATATATATACAGTACATATATATATATATTCACACATTCATACACATATTTAAACATGTATATGTATGTATATAAACAATATAGAATTTTCCCTTGTCATATACCATATACCTTTTAACCATTATAATTAAAAATATATATATATATATGTATGCGAATAATTGTTATTAGATAGTGTATATAATAATGTGAATGTTTATGTTAATGCATTTATCCTGTGTTTGGTGCAACTTTTTATTTAGCCGTATCTGGTAATGCGAGGGCTTCAGTTGTGCTAACCAGACGAGAGCACATTAATGTGGGATATTAAAGAATGTTAGCTCACCACATGTAAACTAGCCTTAAATGTTTTAATTTCTTCAAAAATGTCTGAAAAGGATCACAAATTAAAATAGTGTGCGACAAATTGTTAAATCAATATCATGACAATGCACTGAAATAGACAGACCCTACCCAAATAAATATCTATCCATTGATTGTATCTATATAAGATTTACGTTCTTCAGCATGTTCACTTCATAGTTTACTGCTATTTTAACACTGATTTTATCTGTCCATTCTTAACTGTTTCATCTAAGGAAATATGCTACTATTGCTAGTGCATATGACATCTCAGGTTAATTTTGTGTTATGATCTCTAACATGGTTCAACAATTTGCTCTCCTGCTTTGGGAAGGAACACAGTGTATTGAATTAAAGAGCTAACTGATATTATAAATCACTGTAAAGCACCAGAACAAGAAACATACCTTTTATGATTCTGATTAACTAACAACAATCATGTTTCATTATAATCACCAGCTATTTTAGACCCAGTGGTATGACATAGTACAGAAAGTGCCTTGGGTGATGGAAACAAAAATATAGCCTTTGTAAGATCCTCGTTGGCCATTATTTAGGATAAAAAAGGTAATTAGGGTATCTTTATGACTTTAATAATGATGTCCACTTGGATTATCATAAGAACATACATTTTCATATACTGATAATTTTGTGTTTATTATTTGCTTAATATGGTATTTTAATAATTGTAATTCTGTTTTATAAAATGCATCTATACATTTGTACATGTGTAAATATGTATTATGTCTTCTAAGTCACTATACAATAAAAAAACAAACACATACTTTTCTCTAGAGAACAGAAGACACAAATAAGTATTTCATTTGCTGAATCGAAGACCATCTAGCCTTTAGTGAAAACATTAATGGCCCCAACTGGGATAATATAAATACAGTAGATAACACAGCTATCCTTGCACAGTTGGACTCTGAAAAGGAAACAGATGCAATTAGCCAATATATAGCAATCATCTAATTTTATATCACTTACAATAAATTACTTATGTAAATACTTTCACATCCATTGATCTTTTGCTTATTTTTATGCTGTATTTTTTATGCAGATGACTAATTCCACAAAATGAAAAATATATGTAAAAAAATTATTTTATAGAATTAGATTGCATTGCAATATTTCCCTAACTGCATAACCTTTTGAGTAATAATTTTTTTTAAATTGAATGTCTAATATTTCTATTTTAATTTACATCTTTTAAATTAGATTTCTGCTATTTTTTTTAATGCTTCCTTTAGAATTATGGCAATGTAAACAGACCTTGAGAAAATGCTTCTCAGAATTAAAATCCCAATCCCTTAAAGGGACAGGAAACCCCAAACTTTTCTTTCATGATTTGGATAGAACATACAATTTTAAACAACTTTCCAATTTACTTATGTTATCAATTTTACTTAATTCTCTTGTTATCCTTTGCTGAAGAAACAACATTGCACTACTGGCAAATAGATGAACATATCTATTATCCCAATTTTTCAGGATTCAGCTGGACCACCAATTTACTAAAAGGTGGCGGAGAAGTTATGACCTTACGACCGCTGCTTCTTAACTTTCATATCAGACAAGCCTGAAACAATGGGCCTTCAAAGTAGCACCTGCTGCTTAATAAATCGAGCCTGTAGTGTCCATTAACCAGTGGTCACCACCATCTTGTAACAGATTTAATTCTCTGCTGTGGCCAATTAGGGACAGTTATAAATGTATCTCTAGAGTGTGCAACCAATAACTGTTTGAAATGTAACAGTGTTAAGCCTGGAATCTGCAGTTCATTTTTTTTATTGTCATGCAGTAAGCACAGACATTTGAATCTAACATAAAAAAATACAACAATATTAAACAGTTGAATAGTACTTCAATATTTTACAAACATGTCCCATAAACAATAAAGAGATCACCTTCTCTGCAAAGGAAGTTCAACTTGTAGGAAAAGCAAGGAGGAAAGAAAAGAAGAGAAAAAAGTGGATGGGGGAAGGTTGGAAAAAAAAAAGAAGAGAGGTAGAAGAATACATAAATATCTCTCAAGACCTCTAAACATAAGCAGTCGTTAGCAGCCACCCACATTTCTAACATAAGTTTGTGAATTTCATCTGGAAGGTTAATAGATAAAACTTTATGTAAGAAATTGTTTTTATGAAATTGATTTGTGCTAGAAGGAGCCCAGATTTTCAAAGCTCCACCATATATGGAGTAAATCAGCCTCATCCCATGCATCCCCTCCAACATCTCCCATTCAATCTATTATAAATTCTCATAATCCTGGAGAGAAACTTATAATGTATTCCTGAACCTTTGTCATGATTGAGGGTAATTTATGATTCTCAAAAATCCTGTCCCAATTCGGAGACTGCTGGACCACAAATTTACTGTTGCATTTACGAGTGTAATTTGGAATATAAGTGCAATCACCTAGTATAAGTAATTTATATATGAGGGAAACAATATGTCAAGGCAAAGGATTCATCAAGAAGAGATTCTCAAATGCAGAGGCCGAAACAGACTTTTTCTGTATTTACAACGGCCAACCTAATGTGCTGTTTGATCATAAGAAAACCAAGAAGTTAATATTTCCTTAACCACTGCATCTAAATCTTTCTGCGGCTTTAACTTATTGTCTGTCAGAATATTTTTAAGAATGCAGTTATTAATGTGGTGCCATGAGACAGGATGAGAGGAAACTCGTTGCATGGGAAAGTCAGGATTGTACGGGACCATGGGTGAAAATCTTGTAAAAATATGCATGCTAGTGGTCATTATCCTGTCTCATTGTACACAAAAATCAGCCACTATACCTTTTGACAACCTCAGCCCTTTTATGAGAGTAGGAGTGGTGAGGTTGTAAAAGGAATAGTCTCTTTTCTCTGGATTGTACGTACACCACACATCATGCATACCAAGATTCTTAAGCAGCACACTCATATGTTTAATCTCTTTTTTGGGAGATGCATGTCTAGCCCCCTAGGGTCCAGCGGGATATTGAAATCTCCTCCAACCAGCACCACTCCCATTCCAAATTCCAGTATCCTATTCAGTACTTTTTACAGGAAAGAGGACTGCAATTTTTGATTGAGGAATAAATATTTACAATGGTTAATTGGGTGTACAAAACGTATAAGAATAAGGTATCTGACCTCTGAGTCTGTTTCTGAACTAATATATTGAACTTTAATATTCCTATGAAACAAGATGCCTGATCTATTCTTTTTAACAGGGCCTGACGTGAAATACGCTTGTGGGTATTTATAGTAATGCAAATTTCACTTTCTTAAAATGTGTCTCCTGCATAAGGATAATATCCCCTTTTAGAAAAACAATAGAAACGAGGAGCACTTGATCCGTGGGTAAAAAATATAAACTTTATTCCATAACATCCAAAAAGTTAAAAATTAACATCCATAACATTGCAACCATGGTAATTGCAAGTGAGTCCCCTGTGTGTGGAAACCAGCTGACGCGTCTCAGCGAAAGCTGTAATTGCCACGGTGCAGAGCCTACACTTGGACCGGTCTCAGTGAAGCTCCTGCTTATATTTTATTAAACTTGTTTCTAGATTCAAATAGGAAGAGCTATTCTGCTAGGACTGTCATATTTAGAAGCTTGTCTACATACTCTGCTAAAAGTTCAGGAGCAGATGAACAACACCCTGACCTATGTTATTCAAGTAAGTCGCCCACGAGGCCATCACTCATTCTGAGATAAAGAATAGCGTGACTGAGGCTGCCGCACACATTCCCCCCCCCCCCCCGACCCTGGCCTCTGGGTCAAAAAGTATGCAGATACTAATACTTTTACAAGCCCTTGTTCTACATCTATGAACTATTAGGGCTACTTTACATGGTTTTCACCAATATTCTACATCTCCAGCAAGTACTACAAACTCTCTTTACAGATCTCAAAGTGGAACTGATTCAGCAGGTTGAGCGCTTGAGAAAGATTGCTAAACTCAATGGGATTCAACCCTTGGATCGCTGGCAATTACCTACAGATGAGCTATTACTCTCAGAGCAGCGGGAGTGGGAGCCTGAATGTTAATGAGATGCTGTGGAACAGCCCGAGCTCGTGGAGTGCGGCTGATCCGGAGGCACGGGCCATAGTTCAATTAGCTCATCTGGTATTGTATCTGGCCTTTTTGGGAGATTCCCTAGACAGATGTGGGACTTATAGTTAAGTTTATAGTTAGGCATAGTTTACTGCTTATATTTACTCACTAAAATGTTCATGCCACATTAAAAGTTTATTCAATGCCCTCAGGTTTGTTTCACAGAGTTTTGGTTGATATCTGTTTGCTTCTCTTAGGGAGTTTAAATAAATGTACTCATTTTTTATATACTTTTTAGCGTAAATGTGAGATTTTAAGCGGAAATCTGTAACGCTTCATAGATATCTCACATGTCCTCTAGGTGGGGGCAATTAATTACTGTTCTATAAGTGTCCCAAAGCTCCCACAACTCTACGCTTACTGAAGAACACTTTGGATCTATAGGATATCTTCATATATCAAAATAAGTAGCCCTATTTAACTCTATAACACATATCCCTTATATTTTAATATTGCCCCATTATTAGTGAATGGGATTATAGTGAATAAATATCCACATATAATAAAGATCCTCCCTATAGTTGTTTCTTAATGGTCACATAGGTCCAAAAGTAACTTCCTCTAGAGCTGGGAGATTAATACTTAAGGTTACTGTTAAATGGGGAAATAAACAAAGGAAAGTTGAGAGTTCCTCAGCACTCAATTCATTACTGTTATCACAAAAGTAAAAGTGTCAGGGCAATGAAAGGTGCCAGACAATGCACTGTGTTAAAACATAACTTTTACTAATTTCAGTCTAAAAGATAAACGAAAATGTGGCACAAACAGTGTGTGTGGTGGAACAAGCATTTAAAACTTAGGTTAAAAAGTATATATACAATAAGTGTGAGACCTCAAATTATCAATTGAGGAAAGGGATACATAAACTATAATAATGCATAGTTCCCAGACCAAACGGTTAACGGATTGCAATCAAACTATCTAGAAAAGGGGAATGACCCCACAACAATTATTCTTCAAATATTCACACTTTCTAAGTGTGAGACACTCTAATCTAACAGTTTGGGATACTTTAATTGACAATCCATTTGAAGTCTTGCCTTCACTTTATTTGCAGGTTTGAGCACGTTGCTTAGCCCTGACCAGCGGTTACAGTATTGCATAGTGAGAATAATTGTTGTGGGGTCATTCCCCTTTTCTAGATAGTCAGCACCCCCTGCATATTCCAAATCAAAATAATTTGGTATGATCGGTGTATTAACACTATTCATTACAACTACAATTTGAGACTATACTGTTAGGGGTTATTACTTGCTTTACAACACTACTTATTATTATTATACTGTTAAATGGGTACAGAGATATGAGTCAGACATTACTAATATATTTGGAAGTTTAGATTGCTGTGATATTTGTTATGCAAGAAATGTTTTCTATAGCAATGAGTTGCAAGAATCCAATTGTTTTCCCTTCCTGACGATAGACATGTAACTGTATGTTCACTTATAATTTTATATAAGTATTTGAGAAAGCCTTTGCTCCAAAAATAGCTAGAAGTAAATATTTTCTCATTATCTGTAACTTATTGCTTGGACTACATGCTAAATTTAAAGCAAGATAGTTATTATTACAAAAATGCTTCTGTAATTGTATACAATCCTTGAATGTCTGTAATTGTTTATTAACCTTAATAAAAACATTTAAAACAAAATTAAAAAAAAATTGCCACAATCAGGTAGGGGGGCGGGGACAAGGATATGAGTCAAGCATATACATGTAAATATCTGTTTATACATTCTTAATCAATGGCTAAGTATATATATTATGTCTCAACATTACAAGAAAATTAGTAAGATCAAACATATCATCATGTAATAAAGACAAGCACATTGATACTTAATGTTACTATACATACATAATATCCCCTTTTAACCTATGACATACTCTGACCGCAATGGAGCATTTTTCTGTGGCATTCAGCCCTTTGACATTAATAGTAAAAAAGTTCAAGAAGAAAAATGTCCCTTTATGAACCATATTAAGGGGTAGTTAAAGGGACATTAGATTTTTCTAATGTTTTGTAGATTAACCATTTATATACCCTATGTGGGAGTGTTTTTGTAACAATGTATAGTTTTGATTATTTTTAAATAACAGTGTGCTGATTTTCTCCTAAACAAAGCCCTAAAGTTTTAGATAAATACTGATGTTTACAGATTTAAGCTTGCTCCTGTTTGTCTAATGGGTCTTTTCATATGCGGGGAGGGGGAGGGTTTGCTCATCCTTGATTTTAAAAGGTTTTATACTGGATTTTTATATCAGAATCTGTGCATATTCTTCTTTATAGTAGTGTCTATTACATGCAGTTATATGAAAATTGGTGGCCCCTTTAACTTCAAAAATGTCATAAAAAATGTGGAGGAGGGGGAGAAAGGAGAAGTGCCCTCTCAAAAGAAAATAGAGAGAATATGAGAAGTTAAACCTCCTCGCTAACATTCTAAGTAAAACATACAAT
Source organism: Bombina bombina (assembly GCF_027579735.1). Classification (NCBI taxonomy): domain Eukaryota; kingdom Metazoa; phylum Chordata; class Amphibia; order Anura; family Bombinatoridae; genus Bombina; species Bombina bombina. Next base: position 479,632,678 of record NC_069499.1, read on the forward strand.
ATACTCAAAATGTTAGTGGGACTGTAGTTACTATATATATATATACAGGTGGCCCTCGATTTACAACGGTTCAATTTGCACCGATTCAGAATAACAACCTTTTTTTCAGTCATGTGACTGCTATTGAAAAGCATTGAGAAGCAGTGCATTGATTAAAAAAGTCAGTAGGTGTAGCTGTCCGCTTGTGTTGCAGCAAAGATATGCAAGCCAAGCAAGCTGAAATTAATCAGTTTAACCAGACCTGAGCTATTGAACATATTTCAAAGGAACAAGATCTTCCTGTCTATAAATTAGTCCAGATTAGAATGCATAGAAAGAACTGTTTGCCGAAAAATGCAAGTAAAGTCTGAGTTGTGTGATTATTTTATTAGGTTTATAATGCTGTTAAGCAAATGTTTTTGTTCATTTAACTTAGTTTAATTATATATTCTGTGTTGTGTGATTATTGTATTAGGTTTATAATGCTGTTTAGCAAATGTTTTTGTTCATTTAACTTAGTTTAATTATATATTCTGTGTTGTGTGATTATTTTATTAGGTTTATAATGCTGTTTAGCATGAAAAGTCTTCATTTCAAAACTTTAAAAATAATGTATTAGGTGTTACTTATGACAATTTTGAGAGGGGCCTGGAACCTAACTCCCTCACTTCCCATTGACTTACATTATAAACTGGGTTTCAATTTACAATGGTTTCGATTTACAACCATTCCTTCTGGAACCTAACCCCGGTGTAAACTGAGGGCTACCTGTATATATATATATATATAGTCATGCTCATAAGTTTACATACCCTGGCAGAATTTATGATTTCTTGGCCATTTTTCAGAGAATATGAATGATAACACAAAAACTTTTCTTTCACTCATGGTTAGTGTTTGGCTGAAACCATTTAAAATCAATCAACTGTATTTACTCTTTTTAAATCATAATGACAACAGAAACTACCCAAATGAGTCTGATCTAAAGTTTACATACCCTGGTGATTTTAGCCTGATAATATGCACACAAGTTGACACAAAGGGGTTTGAATGGCTATTAAAGGTAACCATCCTCACCTGTGATCTGTTTGCTTGTAATTAGTGTGTGTGTATAAAAGGTCAATGCGTTTCTGGACTCCTGACAGACCCTTGCATCTTTCATCCAGTGCTGCACTGACAATTCTGGATTCTGAGTCATGGGGAAAGAAAAAGAATTGTCAAAGGATCTGTGGGAGAAAGGTAAATCAATGATACATTGATTTAAGAATACAATTATGTCTAAGAAGTTGTCTGTAGAATAATGCGTCTACTATAAAACTACAACATATAAAACAAATACAAATAAGAGGTTGACACCATATTTATATTACTAATGATAATTTTAAACCACCATTTAAACATCCAGGCCCCCATTTATCAAGCTGTGTATGTGAGTCTGCAGCTGAAAGTTAGGAAGCAGCGGTCATCAGACCGCAGCTTCCTAATCAGTACAGCAGCTATTATATGGCGGATTAAATCCCCCCCTGGGTACATTCGCACCGGGGTGATTGACAACCCACTACTCGTGTGCCAATGGGCTAGTGTGAGTAGGTAGTGGCATTGCACAAGCAAATGCAATATTAAATGCGGGCAGCATATTGCTGCAACACGCTGCATTTTGAGATCCCTGGCAGACAGGTTTGCGTGAGCGAACACTGTTTGTCCGACAGCTAATAAATGCCGGCCTTAATATTCAACTCTTAAATTATTTTATGTCCCTTTAAGAATAACCCCATTCTCTTTTTCATTTTAGTAATTTATTTGATTTACATCTGTCAGATCTATGTTTAGTTAATATGTGTTTCTTCATTTTAAACCATATCTTAGCAATAGAATCATATATTTTTTAATATTTATATTTCAGGATTTTAAATATTTTATATTTAAATGTACATTTTATAATATCTAAATATTCTCATATTGCCCATATTAAAAAAAAAAAAAAGATTTTTAGATGTTAATATCTCAAAGTTGTTTAGCAACAGCCATTGGCTGCTTAGCGTGAATTGCTTTGTCTTTATGGTTAATTTAAAAAATGCAGTGTAAAGTTGCTGTCATTGAACCATTCGATAATGAATCTACATAAGTGGTGGGAACATTATTTGGGTAATAACTTGCAAAATATATAATCTGTTTTATATTATTTTAATATAAAAATGTATTATTTTTATTGTAAATTGTGGTACTATATGATCAGGACTATGTGGAAAGTATTTGTGTGTAACCGTTTGATCTTTTGTTTATTGTACATTGATGTTTGTGATCTAATTTTTAAACGACATTAATATAAAACAGGATATTATTTATTTAAATGAACACTAGTTAAAAATGTTACATTTGGTTTGCAGGAAAATGTTAAATTAACCTCTTAAGGACATATGACGGAATTTTTCCGTCATAAAACAATTGAGCAAACTGAAAGCTGTGTCCTTAAAGGATTAAAGCCATTTAAGCGATTCGAACCGCTTGCACCTACCTTATTGAACTTTTAAAACTGGAAAGCGCCTTTGTGACTGTAAGTTCAATAATGTAGGCATAAGCACTTTGTAATGTACTGTAGTGTTCATTGAGGGGGTCCCTTAATACACCAGGTCACCAAGGCGTGATCTCTTTTTAAGATCTCCTAGATAGATACAATGTTGCAAGGCAGGGGGTTCACGCTTTACAGTTTGGGTTTTGTTAAAATCAAGTACAAGAAGATATTATAAGTCCATTCAATAGAAACAAATAGTCACCATCTTGTTTTAAATACACTTAAAAATGAAAAGAGTTCTTTAACAAACAAAATAAATAAATATTGTAAAAAATCAATACTTTCAAATTTTAAAAGTGGCCATTTAATGATAGAAAACTAGTGCTCAATCTGCCCATCATTCAAACATACAATATACATTCAGATGGCTTAACAGTAGTGTGGACAGGATTGCAAACGGAAGTTGCTATTTCACAAGCCTGCATAAAATACAGTTATGAAAGCACAAGCATTGTTAGTGATAAACTCAACAGCATGAGTGTGGCTTACAATCAAATATTAAAATTAACAACAACACACCATTTGTAGATTTGGTGTTCTGATGTGTCTTTTCATATACTTCCAGTCAGGGCCGGTGCTAGGATTTTTGGCCACACAGGCGAGGATACATTTTGCCGCCCCCATTACATACCACTCCATTTCTAGTCTTTGACAAAACGTTACAGAGATTTGCTAACAAAACCTACAGATAACTATTTTATCTATAATTATAGAGAAAATAAATCTCCATTTGGGTGTTTGCATGTGTGTGTCAGTGTGTGAGTAGTATATATATATTTGTGTGTGTGCATATGTCTATATCTGTGCATGTGTTTGTATGTAAGTGTGTGTGGACTGTGTGTGGGTACATTTGTGTGTGAGTGTTTGTAATGGTGCATGTGTGTGTATGTGTGTGAGTAGTGTATGTATGAATGTGTGTATGTGTGTGAGTAGTGTATGTATGAATGTGTGTGTGTGTGAGTAGTGTATGTATGAATGTGTGTATGTGTGTGTGTGAGTAGTGTATGTATGAATGTGTGTGTGTGTGTGAGTAGTGTATGTATGAATGTGTGTATGTGTGTGTGTGAGTAGTGTATGTATGAATGTGTGTGTGTGTGAGTAGTGTATGTATGAATGTGTGTATGTGTGTGAGTAGTGTATGTATGAATGTGTGTATGTGTGTGAGTTGTGTATGTATGAATGTGTGTATGTGTGTGAGTAGTGTATGTATGAATGTGTATATGTGTGTGAGTAGTGTATGTATGAATGTGTGTATGTGTGTGAGTAGTGTATGTATGAGTGTGTGTATGTGTGTGAGTAGTGTATGTATGAATGTGTGTATGTGTGTGAGTAGTGTATGTATGAGTGTGTGTATGTGTGTGAGTAGTATATGTATGAATGTGTGTATGTGTGTGTGTGAGTAGTGTATGTATGAATGTGTGTGTGTGTGAGTAGTGTATGTATGAATGTGTGTCTGTGTGTGAGTAGTGTATGTATGAATGTGTGTATGTGTGTGAGTAGTGTATGTATGTGTGTGAGTAGTGTATGTATGAATGTGTGTATGTGTGTGAGTAGTGTATGTATGAATGTGTGTCTGTGTGTGAGTAGTGTATGTATGAATGTGTGTGTGTGTGAGTAGTGTATGTATGAATGTGTGTCTGTGTGTGAGTAGTGTATGTATGAATGTGTGTATGTGTGTGAGTAGTGTATGTATGTGTGTGAGTAGTGTATGTATGAATGTGTGTATGTGTGTGAGTAGTGTATGTATGAATGTGTGTCTGTGTGTGAGTAGTGTATGTATGAATGTGTGTGTGTATGTATGGCAAAAGAATGAAGCAATATTGAAAATAGAAGTAAACTTCAAAGTTGTTTAAAATTGTATGAAAGAAAAAAAAATTGGGTTTTGTACCCTTCAAACCATAACAACTGAAAAATGCATTTACATTATGGGTAGATTTATCATAGTGCGAGTGGACATGAGACGATGTAGTGTATCATCTCCGCTGCACATCAACTGCTGGTGCAATGCTGCCCCCTGCAGATTCGCGGCCAATCGGGGGTGTCAATCAACCCAATCGTATTCGATCGGGTTGATTTTTGTCTGCGGCCTCAGAGCAGGGGGACAAGTGATGGAGCTGCTTCATAACTTCTGGGTTTTTTAATATAACTAGTATATTCCCCAGATAAATAAAGTTGTTGCAACATTAAAGGGACATTAAATACTGAGATGATAATATAAAATGATAAATAAAATGTGTGTATATGTGTGCGTGTGTGTATATATATATATACAAAGTCATATGCAAACGTTTAGGCACCCCTGACAATTTCCATGATTTTCAGTTATAAATAATTGGGTGTTTGCATCAGCAATTTCATTTTGATCTATCAAATAACTGAAGGACACAGTAAAATTTCAGTAGTGAAATGAGTTTTATTGGATTAACAGAAAATGTGCAATATGCATCAAAACAAAATTAGACAGGTGCATAAATTTGGGCACCCCAGCAGAAATATTGCATCAATATTTAGTAGAGCTTCCTTTAGCAGAAATAACAGCCTCTAGATGCTTCCTATAGCCTGTAATGAGTGTCTGGATTCTGGATGAAGGTATTTTGGACCATTCCTCCTTGCAAAACATCTCCAGTTCAGTTAGGTTTGATGGTTGTTGAGCATGGACAGCCCGCTTCAAATCACCCCACAGATTTTCAATGATATTCAGATCTGGGGACTTCGACGGCCATTCCAGAACATTGTACTTGTTTCTCTGCAAAAATGCCAGAGTAGATTTTGAGCAGTGTTTTGGGTCATTGTCTTCTTGAAATATCCAGCCCGGCGTAACTTCAACTTTGTGACTGATTCCTCAACATTATTCTCAAGTATCTGCTGATATTGAGTGGAATCCATGCAACCCTCAACTTTAACAAGATTCCCAATACCGGCACTGGCCACACAGTCTCACAACATGATGGAACATTCACCAAATTTTACTGTGGATAGATAGTGTTTGTCTTGGAACGCTGTGTTCTTTTGCTGCCATGCATATCGCCCCTTGTTATGACCAAATAACTCAATCTTTGTTTCATCAGTCCACAGCACCTTCTTCCAAAATGAAGCTGACTTGTCCAAATGTGCGTTTGCATACCTCAAGTGACTCTGTTTGTGGCGTGTGTGCAGAAAAGGCTTCTTCCGCATCACTCTCCCATACAGCTTCTCCTTGTGCAAAGTCCGCTGATTTTTTGAAAGCTGAACAGTTACACCATCTGCAGCAAGATGATGTTGTAGGTTTTTTGTGGTGGTCTGTGGGCTGTTTTTGACCATTCTCACCATCCTTTGCCTTTGCCTCTCCGATATTTTACTGTACTTGGCCTGCCACTTCTGGCCTTAACAAGAACTGTGCCTGTGGTCTTCCATTTCCTCACTATGTTCCTCACAGTGGACACTGACTGCTTAAATATCTGTGATAGCTTTTTGTAGCCTTCCCCTAAACCATAATGTTGAACAATCTTTGTTTTCAGGTAATTTGAGAGTTTTTTTTGAGGCCCCCATGTTGCCACTCTTCAGAGGAGAGTCAAAGAGAACAACAACATTGGTCACCTTAAATACCTTTTCTCATGATTGGATGCACCTGTCTATGAAGTTTGAGGCTTAATGGACTCATCAAACTTATTTAGTGTTCCAATTAATCAGTGCTTGGTAGTTACAGGTATTCAAATCAACAAAATGACAAGGGTGCCCAAATTTATGCACCTGTCTAATTTCGTTTTGATGCATATTGCACATTTTCTGTTAATCCAATAAACCTCGCTGTAGCAATTAGCACTTACAAAATTAACCAGAGATCAGATCTCTGGTTAATTTTATAAATATGCCCCAAAAATAAAATGTAGTACATTTTATTTAAAAATAAAAAATGGTAGCATTTTTATTTTTTAATAAAATAACTACACTAGGCAGTATTTTGGGGGTAAAGTTGGCAGAAATGGGTGTTAGAAAAAAACCCAGCACTGATAATTTCCTTAACATTGCAGTCTATGGGAACTGTATATGCTTAATATGCTTATATACATCTATATTTATGTGTTAATATGTGTATATACTGTAAATATTTGTGTTCCCTGTAAATAAATATTTATATGCTTAATATGCTTTTATATATATATATATATATATATATATATATATATATATATATATATATATATATAATTACACCTAATCTAATAGCCCTATCAAAATAAAAAAAGCCCCCCAAAATAAAAAAACCTCTAGCCTGATTGGAACAGCCAATAGAATGCAAGCTCAATCCTATTGGCTAATTGGATCAGCCAATAGGATTGAACTGCAATCCTATTGGCTGATTGCATCAGCCAATAGGATTTTTTCTACCTTAATTCTGATTGGCTGATAGAATTCTATCAGCCAATCGGAATCTAAGGGACGCCGGCCTAGATTTGGAGTTTGGCGTTAGCCGTCAAAACCAGCGTTAGAGGCTCCTAACGCTGGTTTTAGGCTAACTCCGGTATTTGGAGTCACTCAAAATAGGGTCTAACGCTCACTTTTCTGCCGCGACTTTTCCATACTGCAGATCCCCTTACGTCAATTGCGTATCCTATCTTTTCAATGGGATCTTTCTAACTCCGGTATTTAGAGTCGTGTCTGAAGTGAGCGTTAGACATCTAACGACAAAACTCCAGCCGCAGGAAAAAAGTCAGTAGTTAAGAGATTTCTGGGCTAACGCCGGTTCATAAAGCTCTTAACTACTGTACTCTAAAGTACACTAACACCCATAAACTACCTATGTACCCCTAAACTGAGGCCCCCCCACATCGCCGCCACTCGATTAAATTTTTTGAACCCCTAATCTGCCGACCGCCACCTACGTTATACTTATGTACCCCTAATCTGCTGCCCCTAACACCGCCGACCCCTGTATTATATTTATTAACTCCTAATCTGCCACCCACAACGTCGCCTCCACCTGCCTACACTTATTAACCCCTAATCTGCCGAGCGGACCGCACCGCTACTATAATAAAGTTATTAACCCCTAATCCGCCTCACTAACCCTATAATAAATAGTATTAACCCCTAATCTGCCCTCCCTAACACCTAACTTCAATTATTAACCCCTAATCTGACGACCGGAGCTCACCGCTTTTCTAATAAATGTATTAACCCCTAAAGCTAAGTCTAACCCTAACACTAACACCCCCTAAATTAAATATAATTTTAATCTAACGAAATTAATTAACTCTTATTAAATAAATTATTCCTATTTAAAGCTAAATACTTACCTGTAAAATAAATCCTAATATAGCTACAATATAAATTATAATTACATTGTAGCTATTTTAGGATTAATATTTATTTTACAGGCAACTTTGTAATTATTTTAACCAGGTACAATAGCTATTAAATAGTTAAGAACTATTTAATAGTTACCTAGTTAAAATAATAACAAAATTACCTGTAAAATAAATCCTAACCTAAGTTACAATTAAACCTAACACTACACTATCAATAAATTAATTAAATAAAATACCTATAATTATCTACAATTAAACCTACCACTACACTATCAATAAATAAATTAAATACAATACCTACAAATAACTACAATGAAATAAACTATTTAAAGTACAAAAATTAAAAAAGAACTAAGTTACAAAAAATAAAAAAATATTTACAAACATAAGAAAAATATTACAACAATTTTAAACTAATTACACCTACTCTAAGCCCCCTAATAAAATAACAAAGACCCCCAAAATAACAAAATGCCCTACCCTATTCTAAATTACTACATTTCAAAGCTCTTTTACCTTACCAGCCCTGAACAGGGCCCTTTGCGGGGCATGCCCCAAGAAATTCAGCTCTTTTGCCTGTAAAAAAAAACATACAATACACCCCCCCAACATTACAACCCACCACCCACATACCCCTAATCTAACCCAAACCCCCCTTAAATAAACCTAACACTAAGCCCCTGAAGATCTTCCTACCTTGTCTTCACCCTACCAGGTTCACTGATCCGTCCTGAAGAGCTCCTCCGATGTCCTGATCCAAGCCCAAGCGGGGGGCTGAAGAGGTCCATGATCCGGCTGAAGTCTTCATCCAAGCGGGAGCTGGAGAGGTCCATGATCCGGATGAAGTCTTCTATCAACCGCATCTTCAATCTTCTTTCTTCCGGATCCATCTTGCAGACCTCCGACGCAGAACATCCTCTTCTCCCGACGCCTACTAGCCGAATGACGGTTCCTTTAAGGGACGTCATCCAAGATGGCGTCCCTCGAATTCCGATTGGCTGATAGGATTCTATCAGCCAATCGGAATGAAGGTAGGAATATTCTGATTGGCTGATGGAATCAGCCAATCAGAATCAAGATCAATCCGATTGGCTGATCCAATCAGCCAATCAGATTGAGCTCGCATTCTATTGGCTGATCGGAACAGCCAATAGAATGCAAGCTCAATCTGATTGGATGATCGAATCAGCCAATTGGATTGAACTTGATTCTGATTGGCTGATTCCATCAGCCAATCAGAATATTCCTACCTTAATTCCGATTGGCTGATAGAATCCTATCAGCCAATCGGAATTCGAGGGACGCCATCTTGGATGACGTCCCTTAAAGGAACCGTCATTCGGCTAGTAGGCGTCGGGAGAAGAGGATGTTCCACGTCGGAGGTCTGCAAGATGGATCCGGAAGAAAGAAGATTGAAGATGCCGTTGATAGAAGACTTCATCCGGATCATGGACCTCTTCAGCTCCCGCTTGGATGAAGACTTCAGCCGGATCATGGACCTCTTCAGCCCCCCACTTGGGCTTGGATCAGGACATCGGAGGAGCTCTTCAGGATGGATCGGTGAACCTGGTAGGGTGAAGACAAGGTAGGAAGATCTTCAGGGGCTTAGTGTTAGGTTTATTTAAGGGGGGTTTGGGTTATATTAGGGGTATGTGGGTGGTGGGTTGTAATGTTGGGGGGGGGTATTGTATGTTTTTTTTTACAGGCAAAAGAGCTGAATTTCTTGGGGCATGCCCCGCAAAGGGCCCTGTTCAGGGCTGGTAAGGTAAAAGAGCTTTGAAATGTAGTAATTTAGAATAGGGTAGGGTATTTTGTTATTTTGGGGGTCTTTGTTATTTTATTAGGGGGCTTAGAGTAGGTGTAATTAGTTTAAAATTGTTGTAATATTTTTCTTATGTTTGTAAATATTTTTTTATTTTTTGTAACTAAGTTCTTTTTTATTTTTTGTACTTTAGATAGTTTATTTCATTGTAGTTATTTGTAGGTATTGTATTTAATTTATTTATTGATAGTGTAGTGGTAGGTTTAATTGTAGATAATTATAGGTATTTTATTTAATTAATTTATTCATAGTGTAGTGTTAGGTTTAATTGTAACTTAGGTTAGGATTTATTTTACAGGTAATTTTGTTATTATTTTAACTAGGTAACTATTAAATAGTTCTTAACTATTTAATAGCTATTGTACCTGGTTAAAATAATTACAAAGTTGCCTGTAAAATAAATATTAATCCTAAAATAGCTACAATGTAATTATAATTTATATTGTAGCTATATTATGATTTATTTTACAGGTAAGTATTTAGCTTTAAATAGGAATAATGTATTTAATAAGAGTTAATTAATTTCGTTAGATTAAAATTATATTTAAGTTAGGGGGTGTTAGTGTTAGGGTTAGACTTAGCTTTAGGGGTTAATACATTTATTATAGTAGCGGTGAGCTCCGGTCGGCAGATTAGGGGTTAATGTTTGAAGTTAGGTGTCGGCGATGTTAGGGAGGGCAGATTAGGGGTTAATACTATTTATTATAGGGTTAGTGATGCAGATTAGGGGTTAATAACTTTATTATAGTGACGCTCAGGTCCGCTCGGCAGATTAGGGGTTAATAAGTGTAGGCAGGTGGAGGCGACGTTGAGGGGGGCAGATTAGGGGTTAATAAATATAATATAGGGGTCGGCGGTGTTAGGGGCAGCAGATTAGGGGTACATAAGGATAATGTAAGTAGCGGCGGTTTACGGAGCGGCAGATTAGGGGTTAAAAATAATATGCAGGGGTCAGCGATAGCGGGGGCAGCAGATTAGGGGTTAATAAGTGTAAGGCTAGGGGTGTTTAGACTCGGGGTACATGTTAGGGTGTTAGGTGCAGACGTAGGAAGTGTTTCCCCATAGCAAACAATGGGGCTGCATTAGGAGCTGAACGCGGCTTTTTTGCAGATGTTAGGTTTTTTTCAGCTCAAACAGCCCCATTGTTTCCTATGGGGGAATCGTGCACGAGCACGTTTTTGAGGCTGGCCGCTTGCGTAAGCAACTCTGGTATCGAGAGTTGAAGCTGCGTTAAAAATGCTCTACGCTCCTTTTTTGGAGCCTAACGCAGCCTTTTTGTGGACTCTCAATACCAGTTATTTTTATGGTGCGGCCAGAAAAAAGCCGGCGTTAGCTACACGGGTCGTTACCGACAAAACTCTAAATCTAGGCCACCATCTTGGATGATGTCACTTAAAGGTACCTTCATTCGTCTTTAGTCATCGGAAGAAGAGGATGCTCCGCGTCAGATGTCTTGAAGATGGACTCGCTCTGCGCTGGATGGATGAAGATAGAAGATGCCGTCTGGATGAAGACTTCTGCCCATCTGGAGGACCACTTCGCCCGGCTTGGATGAAGACTTCTCCCAGCTTTGTTGAGGACTTCGGCCCGGCTTGGATGAAGACTTCTCCCGGTAAGTCAATCTTCAGGGGGTTAGTGTTAAAGAGACAGTCAAGTCCAAAAAAAACTTTCATGTTTCAAATAGGGCATGCAATTTTAAACAACTTTCCAATTAACTTATTTTTTTTTTTTTTTTTATTGTGAGTTACTTTGAATAAATTTTCACAACCAGAATATTGCATCCAATGTTATAAATCCAAATATGTTTCAGCAATTTCTAGACAAAAATAAATTATTCACTTATTAACATATATTACATCATATCATTTCTCTCTTTTCTTTTTCTTTTTTTTCCATTTATGTAATACTTGGTTATTTCTCTAAATAAATCAAATCGAAGGAAAAAAAAACAAAATCCATATAATAATAAATGCCCCTACCTCTTACCCCCTCCCCTCCAGCATCCTCCAATTCCCTCTAAGTTGTTCCTCTAGAATATATAATGAATTTTCGAATGGTTTAATAATAATTAATTGCATTGAAGGATCTAGTGATCTTATGTAAAACTCCCATTTAGACATAAATTTTGCAATTTGTTTTTCAGATTGGTTATTTGTATCAAACTGCTCGAGAGTCATTTGTTTTTGTATTCGTCTTAGAAAAACCTTCATGCTCAAGCTTTTTTTAGAGTTCTATTCACATAGTAGCATATTCCTAACAATTAATATTATGGTATTTAATAAACGGGTAACCGACCCATATTCTAAACCTTTTGCTAAGAATAAAACTTCCTTCAAAGTAATATTCATCTTAATTTTACATTTTTTTTGTAACCAGTACCTTATTTTAAGCCAAAAGGAATTAATCTTAGGGCATGAATACATACAATGCACTATGTCTGCTTTTTCGAAACTGCATTTCTTGCACAAATTGTTTTGTGTATTACCCCACTTAGCCATTACATAGGGGGTTAAATATACGTGGTGCAGTATTTTAGCTTGTGACTCTCTCCAGCTAGATAATAAAGTAGCTTTTTTAACTCTATTTATACTTTCTCTTATATCCTCTTTAGTTATTTCAAGCTCTGGAGAGATTCTCAGCCATTTATTGATTGATTCATATATATATTTTATCCTGCTCTGATCATTGAGTTTATTATATAGTGCTGAGCATCTAGTATTCCCTTGAGAGAATAGTTTCATTACTAAGCTTAAGTTATCCCAATTATCCTTCATATAGATCACTTTACCAAGTGAGTTACAATAGTGCCTCAACTGTAAATATATAAAAAAGTGTGAATTCTCCCAGCCATTTGAAGCCTTCAAGTAGTTAAAATCCCAAATGCATTTCTTTTCATTATCAATTATCTGGTATAGGTGAATAAGGCCTCTATCTTGCCAAGAATGACATATTTCTTCATTGATCATTACTTCCGGGTTCCCTACCAGAGGTAAAAAATTTGAAAAATGAAAATCTATTTTAAGAATCTTACATATTTTTTGCCAAGCTATTATAAGATTTTTTATGTTATCTAATTTTTTAACACTATCTGGTAGCTTTTTATAGTCCATATGTATTAAGGATTTTAATCTAAAAGGTTTTACCATATTTTCTTCTAATTCTAGATCTAAGAATTTATTATTATTGAAAATCCAAGCCAAGACTATTTTAGCCAAAAACACCTGATTGTATAAATTTAAGTCAGGTAGGCCCAATCCTCCCCATTCATTTGATATGGACATTTTTACATATGATATTCTAGCTTTTTTACCTTTCCAACATAATTGAATTAGTGCTTTTTTAATGCATAGTAAATCTCTATTTTTTATTTTTAATGGTAAGTTTTGCATTAAGTATAGAATTTTAGGTGTTGTTATCATCTTAAACATATTAATTTTCCCCGCCAAAGTTATAGGTAAATGTGTCCATCTCTTAATCTCTTCTATGATTTTGAGAATCAATGGCTCATAATTTAATTTATACCAGTCACCTGGAATATTTGAAAAATTTATGCCTAGGTATTTTATAAATGTGTCCGCTTCCTTGAACTTAGGATTTCTAATAGAGTCTTTCTGTTTTAGTAACCATAAGATCTCTGATTTTTGTATATTGACTCTGTACCCAGAGAATGACCCAAATATTTCTATTAAGTCCGATATTATTGGGATCTGTTCTTTTGAATTTCTTAAAAAGATTAACATATCATCCGCATAATTGACTCTCTGATTTGGATCATTAATGGCTCAAGCGCTAAGTCAAATAGTATCGGTGAGAGGGGGCACCCTTGTCGGGTACCTCTAAACATTTCTATATATTCTGATTGTTGACCATTTATACAAAAGGCGGTCTTTGGGGAGGAATACAAATTTTTTATAGATTCCAAGATGTTTCCCTTAAACCCGAACATACTCAAAGACTGAAAAAGATGATCCCATTCTATCGAATCAAATGCTTTTTGTGCATCCAAGGTTAGTAAAAGTAAGTCTTCTCCTTTTTTAATAAATTTATCCTTATTAGCCCAAACATATGAAATAACATTTGTCACTCTCCTAATATTATAAAAAGCTGCTCTACCATTTATGAATCCTGATTGATCTGGATGTATTAGAGTCGAGATCGTTCTTTGTAACCTATCAGCTATTATACTCGTTAATATTTTTAAATCCGAATTCAATAGTGAAATGGGTCTGTAAGATGCCATATCCTGATGTTCTTTCCATGGTTTAAGTAAAAATATAGTAATAGAATCCATAAACCTATCCGTCCTAGGCTTCTGAAGAGGAGAAAATATGTAATTATAAACTCTTTCCAGTATTGGTGCTATTTCTGTGCTCATTAATCTATAAAACTTATTTGGGAGGTTATCTGGCCCACTCGCTTTATTTGCTGGAAGAGATTTGATCTTCCCAACTATTTCCTCCAATTCTATCGGGCGATTCACCCAATCCAGCTGAGCCTCAGAGATTTGAGGGACTCTAATATTATCCCAAAAATTCTTCTTCCTTTCCCGATTTATTCCCTGTGTTCTATATATATCAGAATAATATTCTTTAAAAGCTTTTAAAATCCCTTCTTGGGAGGATATATTAATATCCTCTCTTTTTATGCTGGCAATGACTGTTTTTTTTTTTATGTATTTTATTTAAAGCTGCCAAATATCTACCAGACTTATTACCAAATCTTTGGAATCTACTTCTACCCCTAACCTCTTCTTGCGTAGCTCTTTGCATTATAAATAGATTTCTTTTATTGTTAGCCAATATATATTTATTCCAATTGTTTATAGAGGCGTCTCTTAGATACTTATTATATGCGTTGTTTAAAGTGTTTAGTAGTTGTGTTTCTAGGTTGCCTAATTTCCTTTTTTTTTTGGCCATAAAAGTGATCATCTCTGATTTTAAAACTGCTTTTGTTGTTTCCCAGAACAATAATGGTTCCCTTAAATGTTGACTATTGGTTTTCTTAAAATCTTCCAATTAACTTTTATCACCAATTTTGCTTTGTTCTTTTGGTATTCTTAGTTGAAAGCTAGACCTAGGAAGGCTCATATGATAATTTCTAAGCCCTTGAAGGCCGCCTCTAATCACATGCTTTGTATTTGCTTTTCACAGCAGGGGAGAGCTAGTTCAGGTAAACCCTATAGATAACATTGTGAGCATGCCCGTGGATTGTGGCAGACACTGCACTAATTGGCTAAAATGAAAGTCAATAGATAATAAATAAAATGTCATGTGATCAGGGGGCTGTCAGAAGATGCTTAGATACAAGGTAATCACAGAGGTAACAAGTATATTAATATAACTGTTAGTTGTGCAAAACTGGGGAATGGGTAATAAAGGGATTATCTATCTTTTAAAACAACAAAAATTCTGGTGTTGACTGTCCCTTTAAGTTTTTTTTAAGGGTGTATTGGGTGGGTTTTATTTTTAGGTTAGGGTTTGGGCTTGCAAAAGAGCTAAGTGCCCTTTTAAGGGAAATGCCCATCCAAATGCCCTTTTCAGGGCAATGGGGAGCTTAGGTTTTTTTAGATAGTATTTTATTTGGGGGGTTGGTTGTGTGGGTGGTGGGTTTTACTGATGGGGGTTGTTTGTATTTTTTTTTACAGGTAAAAGAGCTGATTACTTTGGGGCAATGCCCCGCAAAAGGCCCTTTTAAGGGCTATTGGTAGTTTAGTTTAGGCTAGGGTTTTTTTTTTGGGGGGGGGGCTTTTTTTTGATAGGGCTATTAGATTAGGTGTACTTAGTTTAAATATCTTGTAATTTATTATTTTCTGTAATTTAGTGTTTTTGTTTGTACTTTAGCTAATTTAATTAATTTAATTGTTGTTAATTTAGTTAATTTATTTAATTATAGTGTAGTGTTAGGTGTTAGTGTAACTTAGGTTAGGTTTTATTTTACAGGTACTTTTGTATTTATTTTAGTTAGGTAGTTATTAAATGGTTAATAACTATTTAATAACTATTCTACATAGTAAAATAAATACAAACTTGCCTGTAAAATAAAAATAAATCCTAAGCTAGCTACAATGTAACTATTAGTTATATTGTAGCTAGCTTAGGGTTTATTTTATAGGTAAGTATTTAGTTTTAAATAGGAATAATGTAGTTAATGATAGTAATTTTCTTTAGATTTATTTAAATTATATTTAAATTAGGGGGTGTTAGGGTTAGACTTAGGTTTAGGGGTTAATACATTTAGTATAGTGGGGGCGGCAGATTAGGGGTTAATAAATGTAGGTAGGTGGCATTGATGTTAGGTACGGCAGATTAGGGGTTAATAATATTTAACTAATGTTTGCGAGGCGGGAGTGCGGCGGTTTAGGGGTTAATTTGTTTATTATAGTGGCAGCGATGTTGGGGGCGGCAGATTAGGGGTTAATAAGTGTAGGTAGGTGGCGGCGACATTGGGGACAGCAGATTAGGGGTTAATAAATATAATGTAGGTGTTAGCGATGTTGGGGGCAGCAGATTAGGGGTTCATAAGTATAATGTAGGTGGCGGCGGTGTCCGGAGCAGCAGATTAGGGGATAATAGGTATAATGTAGGTGTCGGCGATGTCGGGGGCAGCAGATTAGGGGTTAATAAGTGTAAGGTTAGGGGTATTTAGACTCGGAGTTCATGTTAGGGTGTTAGATGTAAACATAACTTTTATTTCCCCATAGGAATCAACGGGGCTGCGTTAAGGAGCTTTAAGCTGCTTTTTTGCAGGTGTTATACTTTTTCTCAGCCGGCTCTCCCCATTGATTCCTATGGGGAAATCGTGCACGAGCATGTACAGCCAGCTCACCGCTGACTTAAGCAGCGCTGGTATTAGAGTGCGGTAATGAGCAAAATTTTGCTCAACGCTCACTTCTTGCCTTTTAACGGTGGGTTTGTAAAAACCTGTAATACCAGCGCTGCATGTAAGTGAGCGGTGAGACAAAACTGCTCGTTAGCACCGCACAACTCATAGCGAAAAACTCGTAATCTAGCCGTTACTTTGTTTACTTTCCTGTAGCAGAGTCTTTGATGTTAAGACTATTGATTATGATAGTAAAATGTTTTCCCCTCGATGTGTCATTTTTTCTGTATCCTGATGTACGCTGTCTTCTTCTATCTTCTACCCTTATTTTCCTGAAAACCCTTTTATGCGTTGTTTTATGTCTTAAGGAATATGAACTAAGAACTCTTTGTTTTAGAAATCCTAATCATAAACAACTTCTACTTTATTATTCTCCTCCTCATTTTCCTGTTTCGTCTACCACTATTAGTAGATGGATTAAGTGTATTATTTTACAAGCATGATATGGAAGATATTTTTTTCTCTCTCATTCATTTTAAGGTGCTGCAGCTTCTAAAGCTTTTTCTAAATCAGGTAAATCAAGAAGTATCTAATACCCAAAGGAGGCTAAACTACCCAAACCACTTCTGTGCCAAAAGGGGTAGACAAAAAGTACATAAGGATATATAACAAGTAGCCCTTAAAAAAAGGTTAAACATTATACCCTGTCACATAAAAATATTTAATTTTACATAAATATAAATACAAAAAAATGCAAATATAGATACAGCCTATTCAGGTACCTCTATGGAACTAAGTGCCAGCACTAATAGCTCAGTCCAGATAAAGTTCCATAAGCTCTTTCTTAGATGGGGCAAAATCCTACCCTTAAAATTCAGAGATGATTAAATTCAGTGGATGTCCAGGGAATAGGTTTTCCTCACATCAGTACCTGCAAAAGTAAATCATATCAATCCCATTAAACTAGTGAAGATCTTTATATAACATTTACACATTAGGACCCCTAGGTATAACCATGTCCACCTGAAAAATAGATTTTGATTCTACTTGTAGGATTTTCTTTTCATAGTTACCTCCCCTCCAATCTTTTTTAACCCTCTGTAGGCCACAAAACCACATATCTTTTGTACTATTATTATGTTTATCTCTAAAGTGCCTGTATATGGGGAAGTCATCCCTGGGATCTTTTATCTGTAGGTGTTCCAGTATGCGGTCTCTAAGGGGTTGTGAGGTTTGGCCTATACATTGTAAATCCCACCCACATTCTATCATATAGATGATCCCAGTATCACAACATATAATCAGTTTTTTATGAGGAAAACCTATCCATTTGTGTGAGATATAACTTTTTTTATTTTTCAAAAAAATTGACAGGTTTTACAAGAAAGACATTGTGTAAATGTTCACCCATTAAGTCAACCTGTTTTTTATTTCTAGTGTTAGCTGGTAGTTTACAAGGTGCCAGAATACTTTTTAAATTCTTTGTTTTCCTAAAGATGAAATTGTATTTTTCACTCAGTTTTTCTCCCAAGATGATGTCATTTTTTTAAAATGCCAATGTTTTCTAATGATCCTCTTGAGGTGTATATTATTCATGCTGCATTCCGTAATAAACAGAATTTTAATTTTATTAAGGGGAATGGAGAATTTAAGTTATTAGGTTAGGCTAGCCAAACTGGGTCTGTCTTCCCTAGAAAAAAGGCTCTTGAGAGGTGACATGATTACTTTATATAAATATATTCAAGGCCAATATACTGAGATGGCAGAAGCTCTGTTTATTCCAAGAAAATTGTTTGTGACAAGAGGTCACATTTTAAGGTTGGAGGAAAGTAGATTTAATCTCCTGCAACAGAAACGTTTTTTTTACTGTAAGAGCAATAACATTGTGGAACTCATTACCAAAGGAGGTACTGAATGTCAATACCCTAGATACATTTAAAAATAGTTTGGATACATTTCTGTCTAGAAACAAAATTCATGGATATGATTCCCTGTATTAAATGGGTCACCTTTTAGTGGGATTAATTTAAGCTCAACTGGAGTTTTTTTTTGTAAGTATATTAGATTTGTATAGGTTAAACTCAATGGACTTCGGTCTTTTTTCAACCTCATCTACTATGTTACTATGTATTATTCATATCATTTGGATCACTTGTTTTCTCTGGCTTAGACTTATATCTAAGGAGGGAATTTCTATCTAGCCCCTCTCTATAAATTTATCTTTTAGTACAAGGGCTTGCTGGTGAAAAATCTCATCTTGACTACAGTTTTTTTCGTATTTGTATCTGGCCTTTAGGGATGTTAGTCTTTCATCTTTTTAGGTGCCAACTATTATAGTGGATATATGTTACAGTCCACTTTAAAAAAAAAAAAAATGTTTTGGATTCAATTTTCCTTTTTTCAATAAACAGTGTAATATCTAAAAAAATCTATATGGGTTTTCCTTTAAGAAATTTTAAATGCAGCTGGTTGGTCCTTGGATTCTATATGTCATCAATGTTATTGTAAACCTATTAATCATATTCCATACATTCTGTCTGTCAGGGTTACTCACCCTCCCTTGTGTTTGTTGGAGTGCAGGCCGGTTTCTGGCTTCTCTTGCAGTGATTCTGACACTGTGTGTTCCTCTCACACGCCCTTTTATGGGCAAACTTGTGAACATCATCACTTTAAAACTTCTGGCAACGTCCTGTATCTCTGTGATGATGTAATGCCAGTTTACTATATAACCATCACCCAGTCCTTTCTGTCTCCGTCCGTGAGTCCGGACCTACCAAGTGCATACCTGTATTTTGTTCCTTACTCTGTGTATGACCCTAGCTTTGGCGGACTGATTTCCTGGTTCCTGACTCTGTCTATTCTTCCCATTGTTCCTGCTCTCTGTGTTTTTCTGACCAGGTTCAGCTGACTACCTCTGACTTGGTATCAAATATGTCCTGGATTTCCCTATTGTTGTATATTATTTAGTTTTTTTGCTATTTTTCAATAAACTTTATTTATTTTTTATCTGCACTTTCCATTTCTGTCTGGTTTCTTGGGCCTAGATTTGGAGTTTGGCGGTAGATGGGCTGTTAACGCTACGCGGGCTTTTTTCTGGCCGCACCATAAAATTAACTCTGGTATCGAGAGTCCAAAGAAATGCTGCGTTAGGCTCCAAAAAAGGAGCGTAGAGCATTTTTACCGCAAATGCAACTCTCGATACCAGAGTTGCTTACGGACGCGGCCAGCCTCAAAAACGTGCTCGTGCACGATTCTCCCATAGGAAACAATGGGGCTGTTTGAGCTGAAAAAAAACCAAACACCTGCAAAAAAGCAGCGTTCAGCTCCTAACGCAGCCCCATTGTTTCCTATGGGGAAACACTTCCTACGTCTGCACCTAACACTCTAACATGTACCCCGAGTCTAAACACCCCTAACCTTACACTTATTAACCCCTAATCTGCCGCCCCCGCTATCGCTGACCCCTGCATATTATTATTAACCCCTAATCTGCCGCTCCGTACACCGCCGCAACCTACGTTATCCCTATGTACCCCTAATCTGCTGCCCCTAACACCGCCGACCCCTATATTATATTTATTAACCCCTAACCTGCCCCCCACAACGTCGCCGCCAGCTACTTACAATAATTAACCCCTAATCTGCCGACCGCAAAGCGCCGCCACCTACGTTATCCTTATGTACCCCTAATCTGCTGCCCCTAACACCGCCGACCCCTATATTATATTTATTAACCCCTAATCTGCCCCCCTCAACGTCGCCGACACCTGCCTACACTTATTAACCCCTAATCTGCCGAGCAGACCTGAGCGCTACTATAATAAAGTTATTAACCCCTAATCCGCCTCACTAACCCTATCATAAATAGTATTAACCCCTAATCTGCCCTCCCTAACATCGCCGACACCTAACTTCAATTATTAACCCCTAATCTGACGACCGGAGCTAATCGCTACTATAATAAATGTATTAACCCCTAAAGCTAAGTCTAACCCTAACACTAACATCCCCCTAACTTAAATATAATTTACATCTAACGAAATTAATTATCTCTTATTAAATAAATTATTCCTATTTAAAGCTAAATACTTACCTGTAAAATAAATCCTAATATAGCTACAATATAAATTATTATTACATTGTAGCTATTTTAGGATTAATATTTATTTTACAGGCAACTTTGTAATTATTTTAACCAGGTACAATAGCTATTAAATAGTTAAGAACTATTTAATAGTTACCTAGTTAAAATAATAACAAAATTACCTGTAAAATAAGTCCTAACCTAAGTTATAATTAAACCTAACACTACCCTATCAATAAATTAATTAAATAAAATACCTACAATTACCTACAATAAAACCTAACACTACACTATCAATAAATAAATTAAATACAATTTCTACAAATAACTACAATTACATAAACTAACTAAAGTACAAAAAATAAAAAAGAACTAAGTTACAAAAAATAAAAAAATATTTACAAACATAAGAAAAATATTACAACAATTTTAAACTAATTACACCTACTCTAAGCCCCCTAATAAAATAACAAAGACCCCCAAAATAAAAAAAAAAGAATAGGGTAGGGAATTTTTTTATTTTGGGGGTCTTTGTTATTTTATTAGGGGGCTTAGAGTAGGTGTAATTAGTTTAAAATTGTTGTAATATTTTTCTTATGTTTGTAAATATTTTTTTATTTTTTGTAACTTAGTTCTTTTTTATTTTTTGTACTTTAGTTAGTTTATGTAATTGTAGTTATTTGTAGAAATTGTATTTAATTTATTTATTGATAGTGTAGTGTTAGGTTTTATTGTAGGTAATTGTAGGTATTTTATTTAATTAATTTATTGATAGGGTAGTGTTAGGTTTAATTATAACTTAGGTTAGGACTTATTTTACAGGTAATTTTGTTATTATTTTAACTAGGTAACTATTAAATAGTTCTTAACTATTTAATAGCTATTGTACCTGGTTAAAATAATTACAAAGTTGCCTGTAAAATAAATATTAATCCTAAAATAGCTACAATGTAATTATAATTTATATTGTAGCTATATTAGGATTTATTTTACAGGTAAGTATTTAGCTTTAAATAGGAATAATTTATTTAATAAGAGATAATTAATTTCGTTAGATGTAAATTATATTTAAGTTAGGGGGATGTTAGTGTTAGGGTTAGACTTAGCTTTAGGGGTTAATACATTTATTAGAATAGCGGCGAGATTCAGTCGTCAGATTAGGGGTTAATAATTGAAGTTAGGTGTCGGCGATGTTAGGGAGGGCAGATTAGGGGTTAATACTATTTATTATAGGGTTAGTGAGGCGGATTACGGGTTAATAACTTTATTATAGTAGCGCTCAGGTCCGCTCGGCAGATTAGGGGTTAATAAGTGTAGGCAGGTGTCGGCGACGTTGAGGGGGGCAGATTAGGGGTTAATAAATATAATATAGGGGTCGACGGTGTTAGGGGCAGCAGATTAGGGGTACATAAGGATAACGTAGGTGGCGGCGCTTTGCGGTCGGCAGATTAGGGGTTAATTATTGTAGGTAGCTGGCGGCGACGTTGTGGGGGGCAGGTTAGGGGTTAATAAATATAATACAGGGGTCGGCGGGGTTAGGGGCAGCAGATTAGGGGTACATAAGTATAACGTAGGTGGCGGTCGGCAGATTAGGGGTTAAAAAATTATAATCGAGTGGCGGCGATGTGGGGGGGCCTCAATTTAGGGGTACATAGGTAGTTTATGGGTGTTAGTGTACTTTAGAGTACAGTAGTTAAGAGCTTTATGAACCGGCGTTAGCCCAGAAAGCTCTTAACTCCTGCTTTTTTCCTGCGGCTGGAGTTTTGTCGTTAGAGCTCTAACGCTCACTTCAGAAACGACTCTAAATACCGGAGTTAGAAAGATACCATTGAAAAGATAGGATACGCAAATGGCGTAGGGGGATCTGCGGTATGGAAAAGTCGCGGCTGAAAAGTGAGCGTTAGACCCTATTTTGAGTGACTCCAAATACCGGCGGTAGCCTAAAACCAGTGTTAGGAGCCTCTAACGCTGGTTTTCACGGCTAACGCCAAACTCTAAATCTAGGCCTGTGTTTCCTGGCACTGGCTTCGTAGACTTTTTGCTTTAAACTAGCAAAATATGAGTCTCTGTACTACGTGACCGTATAATCTAGAATTTATTAAAGAGACAGAGATGACTATCCCACCCCCTTTATAAAGTATTTCCTTCCTTGTATACCTTAAATTACTTGTTAAATGTTTGTATAATGATGTTCTTTCATTTTAGCTATGAATCCTACCTTTTAAAGTTTTCGATCGCAAGAAGATATAGTCAACATCCTTCAACTCCTCTTCCGACTCCAGTAAAGTCTTCAAGTTTGCCTTTTGGACACAAATATCTTGTTTCAGGATACCTTCAATGTACTGTTTCCTGTTTCTTGTTTGTGCATAAGATTTTTTCTCTTGTTAAATGGGAAATGTTTCTCTCTTCTTCTCATCAAAAAACAAACAGGGGCAATTGCAACCTGCTGGACACTGTATGGATTTCTGGATTTTTCCAGTGTTATCATTTCTGCTGAAGCCAAACAGTAGAGATTTAGTTAACACAATAGCAGTGGAAATCACTGTGTTCTGCAGACTTAACCCTAAATTGTTTCCTCCAGTTAAAGAAAGCAGTAGAGTTTGACCATTGAAAAACAATTGCAACAAACAAGCTCTTAATCTATTGCTCTGGTGTGTTAATCTATTGGAAGACTGCAGAAAATGTTATAATTACAAGGTGTTTACTGTCCCTTTATAAACCTGTGTTGTACGTGTTCTGGGTACAGTCTATTTGTGTTTATGTTTGTAGTTGGTTGAGTCTCTATTAACTTCTTAATTAAATACTTTCATCCAGTGGCTAAAGTTGGTTATGAATTTCTGTATTATCTTGAATTATCTCTTTATAAAGTTTAATCAATGGCAGAATCTCAGCTGGCTAGCCAGTTGCATTTAATGTATTGCTGACCTGTGCAAGAGCTGCAGCTGGCAGTACTGCTCTTTTTTTTTTACCACTTTCATTAAGTTTGCAGGGTTGTATATGTAATAAGGCTACTTGATGATTCTACTTATTTTCAGTTAAAGTGATAGTAAAAAAAGCTGTACAAAAGACATGCATTTTAATATATGTATTGTGTTAATGCAGGTGTATTCACTTTAAGAAAATACATTTTGGAAAATGTGTTTTTTTAATTAATATTGCCTACCATTTAGCTGCCCCCCAAGTACAAATGATTTATTTTCCTCTGCACAGCCTATGCCACAGATCCATTTGACTACAATAGGGTATCCTAAGGAATCTGTTATCCAGGCTGGCAAGTGTTCCTCTACCACTGACAAAATGCAGATATCCTGTGAATCTGAGGCCAAGTGCACTCCTCAAATAACAGATTTGGGGAGGACAAAACCGTTTTGTATGCCAGCAGTACAAGTGGCAGAAGACTAAGCAGGCGGCATGCAGGTAGGAATATAGTATTCAAAATAAAATGTTTGTTAACACTTTTTTTTTGGGGGGGGGTGTCATGTATACTGTCTGTGATATATACAGATTTATATGCAATACTTAACTAAATTATTCTTTACCATCACTTTACCTAAAAGAGTACAATGAGTAAAGCATAATGCTTTCTATAATTAAATTAATATATAGATTTTGATGGTAGATAATGATCAGAAGGCCTATAAAATCTGCCTATATTTCTTTCTCAGTTTAATTAATGAAGTCTTAGTAAAGCCATAGGCATATACCATGCATTCTTGTATTCTCTTACAGTCTTTGGGGCATATGTATCAAGCTCCGAATGGAGCTTGATGCCCAGTGTTTCTGGCGAGCCTGCAGGCTCGCCAGAAACAGCAGTTATGAAGCAGCGGTCACAAAGACCACTGCTCCATAACCTGTCCTCCTGCTTTAAGCAGGCGGACACACATCAAGTACGATCGGGTTGATTGACACCCCCTGCTGGCGGCCTATTGGCCGCCAGCAGGGGCGGCGTTGCACCAGCAGCTCTTGTGAGCTGCTGGTGCAATGCTGAATACGGCGAGCGTATTGCTCGCCGTATTCAGTGAGGTCTGACGGACCTGATCCGCAGTGTCGGATCAGGTCCGCCAGCCCTTGATAAATAGGGGCCTTTGTCTTTACCACCTCTGATGAAAGTTTGTTCCATGGGGCCGATTTATCAACTTGCGGGCAGACACGTCTGCCCGACATAGATAAATATTGACAGCATACGCTGTTGGCATTTATCATTGCACACGCATTTCTTGTGAAATGCTTGTGCAATGCCGCCCCCTGCACATTCGTGGCCAATCGGTCTCTAGCAGGGGGTGTTAATCATCCTGATCGGATCGGGATGATTGCAGTCTGCCACCTCTGAGGTGGCGGACAAGTTAAGGAACAGCTGTCTTATGACCGCTGCTTCTTTACTCCTGTTTCCAGTGAGCCGGAAACATCAGGGGTAGATTGCAGCATCCGTTGCTTGATAAATCTACCCCCATGAATCAACCACTATTTCTGTAAAGAAATTATTATGCAAATTGCTCCTAAACCTATTACTCAACCTAAGATAATGGTCCCTTGTTCTGTGGTTAACCCTTTTGTAAAATAAATGAGACCATAGATAAACCACTCATTTTTTTTTTCAATGTGAAGTAATAAGGGATTTATATGTTTCTTACAGCATTCTATAATCTTGTGTGTCATATAAATACAGCTTAACACAAATGATTAATAAGGATAATAAAGTTTGAGTTCTGCAGATTTTCATGATCATTGGATAAAGCAGCACAAAAAGGTAAAAAACAAAATGGATATAAAAAATATTCTTCACATAGTGTTTGACAGAAAATATAACATAAAGATAGATTACTCATTGATTTATACCTAAGAAACCGTTCCCTATGGCAAGATCAGACCAACATTTTTGTTATTTCACAGCTGAGCAATCAGTCTTCTGAATCTACAATGTCAGTAACAGAGCAGACAATCTGAAAGCGGAAAATCCCAGAAGTTTTGTTTCAAGCCCCAAGAAGGATTTCAATATGAAATTCACATATAATGTATGACTTTTAATTAACTTTAAGGTCCGATTTATTTATTTAAATATAAATGAATAATGAAGGCATTTAATATTTTTGTTGTGTATTTTTAATATATTTGTATCATAATGTCTGATGTCTTATTCTGCGCATCTTTTTGTAAATGATAAAAAAGATGTATATGTTTTGTGGTTTGTAGAAATGTGTTAAAGCTTGTAGCAATGTCAATTTTAGATACATTTATATTAAAAAATCCTATATTATATTTCAAAGAGCACTATGTAAACATGTTAAAATATTTATTGGATGAAAAATGTTAAACCTTTTTATGTTGTTTACGCTGAGTTTAAAACTAACAAGAAGTGCATAGTTGAGCACTTCTATCTGTGGGATAGATTTCCACTGAGAACACTTCCAAATAGGGTTGTCACCTCAGCCATGTTTTCCTGGACAGTTATGAGTCACACATGATACAGGGTATGCAGGTAGGAACATGCATTGTGCCTCTGGACATCATACAGTGCTGCTGAACAACACTATCCATGCTCTTCCCTGCACATCCTGCACCATGTGTAACTCATAAATGTCCAGGAAAACATGGCCGTGGTGAACACCCTACTCCCAAAGCATTAATATTTGACAAAGTGTACAAACAAAACAAAAACAAAAGTATTTCAATATCCGTTTAACCGCAAGTAAATTCTCTTTTCAAAAAAGTAATAGGGATAATTAATATAAAAAAGAGACATTTAAATACAGTAGAACTACACAGTCAACAATGCATAATAAAAAGGCAATACAAAAGCACTTAGGACCCGGTGATCTAAAGCCCTCTGCTTTGTGTCTCATTAGTGCTGCGAGATCCCTCAAAGACTTTTAGAAGGGCAAATTTTAGCTATACAGGGTTCTGGATCTGAAGGAGAAGCACATACAATATAATGCTCCAAATTGCCCCCAAAGATTGCATGATTTCTTTCCAAGCTGGCAACTTTTTTATCATCTGGCCCTCAGGGGCATATTTATCAAGCTCCGTATGGAGCTTGATGCCCCTTGTTTTTAACAAGGGCGGTCTAAAGACAGCTGCTCCATAACTTGTCCGCCTGCTCTGAGGCGGCGGACAGAAATCGTCAGAAATCAACCTGATCGAATACGATCGTGTTGATTGACACCTCCTGCATTATCTTGTCATCAGAGGCGTAACTAGAAACCACAGGGCCCAGGTGCAAGAATCTAAGAAGGCCCCCCCCCCCCCCCAAAAAAAAGTGAATTTTATACCTATCTTTTTTTTTTTTTACATTTAACACAGAAAAAAAATGTGAAAGGAGGTACCCTGTGCCCACAGTCTGTGAGATGAGCTGACCCCCTATTACTGTATATAGTGACACTGTTTAACCAACCAGTACTGTATATAGTGAGTCAAGTGACACAGTCTGTAATCTGCCGGTGAGATGGCTTGTCTGACCCTACCCGCCCCAGTACTTTATAAAGTGACCACAGTAGTCTGTGCCATGGTCCAGCCCCCCCTGTACAGTATTTAGTGGTACTGTATAGACTGACACTGTTTACCCCCTGCCCCCCCCCCCCACTATGCTGTAGTAACAAGGTTTGTAATTTGCTGGTTCCACAAACATACACACACACACACATACATGCATAAATGCACACACAGTCACATACATACATACATACATACACATACACACATAAACACCAATGGGTAAAACAGAAACACTAACCCCTGTAGTCAGAGACACTAGTGAAGCATCA
Source organism: Bombina bombina (assembly GCF_027579735.1). Classification (NCBI taxonomy): domain Eukaryota; kingdom Metazoa; phylum Chordata; class Amphibia; order Anura; family Bombinatoridae; genus Bombina; species Bombina bombina. The sequence goes on from NC_069499.1 coordinate 479,660,000, forward strand.
TGTCACACTCACATGATATCAGTGCAAGCAGTGGCAAGTCAAAGTTTTTTATTATTTTTTTTTATTTTTTTTTTTTTTTAAGCTGGCCCCCACCCTTGGGGGCCCAGTTGCAATTGCAACCTCTACACCAGTGTTCATTTTGACAGCAAATTTCAATTTAGTCTTAGTTTTAGTCTTTTGACTAAAATGCCATTTTAGTTTTAGTCATATTTTAGTCATCTGAATTGTTTTAGTTTTAGTCTAGTTGTAGTCGACTGAATCTCCAGTAGATTTTAGTCGACTATATTTTCAGTAGATTTTAGTCAACTAAAGTCTAAGGGGTTTAGTTAAAGTGTAATGCATTATTTAAGCATTTCTCTATAATTTGCAAACTGATTATATACTCCAGGAGTAAACATAACACCTGTTATTATTTATGGTATTATGGATTAAACATGCAATACAGACACAGATTTAGCCGTTGTGATATATAACATCTTTATTAAACTTAAAATTAAACAAACAGAAATGCAACTGTAAAATAAAATAAAAAAAACTGTAAACTGTATTGGCTGTACTGCACATATTACCTTTACATTTAAAGGGACATTAAACACTAAATACATGCTAGATAGAATGATGCATTCAAAGAAAAGATTAGTCCATGACCAACATGTAGATGTATTTTTTAAAGTTTCATTAGTTGCTTAAAAAGTGACAAAATAAGTGTAAAGTTTTAGTGTCTATAAAACACTGGGAGCTGCCATGTTGTAACTTGTGTTACCTTCTCTGCTGTGGCCAATTAGGGACAGTTATACATAGGTCATTAGAGTGTGCAGCCAATGGTTGTGCTGGATTTAACAGTGTTCTGCACTTCCATTTCTAACAGGAACTGAAAAGCTCACAATTTAAGAATGGAATTACAGGCAAAGAGGACAAAATAAATAATGAAAGTATATTGCAGAGTTGTTTTATTATATACAATTTATCATTTTATATTACCATCTCAAAGTGTTTAATGTCCCTTTAACTTTTCTCTGTTAATAATTAAAACAAGTATCAAGTAACAACACAGCAAAACGTTTCAGCAGCTAGCACAGGCACAGCATAACTTAAACCCATACTCATGGGTTATGCTTATTTCTATAGGAAGAATCAATTGATTGTTCACAGATTCGAAAAAATTTCGTCAACGATATTAGCACTGCTCTAGAACTTCCAGACTCATTATATACTCCTGGAGTAAAGGTTTATTAACCTGTTTTTATTTATGGTATTAAGGTTTGAACATGCAATACATATTTAACAGATTTAACCGTTGTGGTATATAACACGTCTTTATCTTAAAATGTAATAAAATTAAGTTTTGTAAATTTTGCAAAAGAGCAGTAACTAGATATGAATTGATTACAACACCTTGTATAAAATGTTTTTGTCAGCAAATTTTGATTTAGTTTTAGTCATAGTCTTTTGACTAAAATGCCATTTTAGTTTTAGTCATCAGAATTTCTTTAGTTTTATACTCATTTTAGTCTAGTTTTAGTTGACGAAATTAACACTGCTCTACACCCCCTGTAGTTTCACCCCTGCTTGTCATGCTCCCAGTACCTCATCCTTCTCCACCAGTTAAGCAGAGGTTGATTAGCAGAAAGCCTGAAAATGTAAACAGGTTATCGTGTAATTGCTGTACTTTTTTATTTGCATGATTGAAATGTTGTGACTATAATGTCCCTTAACTTTGTTATAATTAGATTCAATCAGTATATTTCTTAATAGTTGTATGTTTTACATTGAAAAATTGTTATCTAAATGAAATACAAATTCATTTTATTTAATGCAATAATTTTCATTGAATTCTCTCTTGGAGGGATATTTATCAAGCTGTCAACTGCAAATATGCTGGAATTCTGCAGCGTAATTGTGGTGAGCTTGATTCAAACCATTTATCAAGGGCTACAGACCGGCAAAAGTTTAAATTTGTAATGTAACATATGATCCGCCGGTCTCAATCCAACACAGATCGATGTTTGCGTCATTACAGATGTTCCGAATATACCTTCGGCACTATCTGACAACTTTTGCCATTTATCAAATTTCTAACAGGTACGCTTGCCACTATTCCGGCCCAGCGTACCTGGTTTTCAATCCGCCACGCTGGAGGCCGCGGATGCCATAGAAATCAATGGGAGTCTGAAAGCAGTGAAAGCTCATGTTCGATGCTGCCAGATATCCCATTGATTTCTATGGTAGAAAACAAATTACGTTTACACCTAACACCCTAACATAAACCCCTGAGTCTAAACACCCCTAATCTGCGCCCCAACATCGCCGCCACCTACATAAAGTTATTAACCCCTATTCTGCCACTCCCGGACCACGCCGCAACAAAATAAATATATTAACTCCTATTCCGCCGCTCCCGGAGCCCACCACCACTAACTAAAAGTATTAACCCCTATCCACCGCTCCCGGACCCCGCCGCAACCGTACTAAAATTATTAACCCCTAAACTCCACATCACTACCACTAACTAAACCGATTAACCCCTAAACTGCCAGCCCCCCACATCGTCATAAACTAAATTAAGCTATTAACCCCTAAACCTAACAACCCGCTAACTTTACATTATAATTACCTCATCCCTTTCTTATATTAAATTTAAACTTACCTTTAGAGTTAAATTAAACTATATTACACTATTAATTAACCTACCCTAACTATTATACTAAAATTACATTAAACTACCAATTAAATTAGCTATATTACATATTTAAAAACCTAACCCTACTCAAATTATTTAAAGCTACAATTAAAAATGACTAAATTACAAAAAAATAAACACTAAGTTACATAAAATAAAAAACCACAGTATCAAAAATAAAAAAGAATTACACCTAATCTAATAGCCCTATCAAAATAAAAAAAAAACCTAATAATAAAAAACCCCTAGCCTACAATAAACTACCAATGGCCCTTAAAAGGGCCTTTTGCGGGGCATTGCCCAAAAGAAATCAGCTCTATTACCTGTAAAAAAAAAATACAACCCCCCAACAGTAAAACCCACCACCCACACAACCAACCCCCCCAAATTAAAACCCTATTTAAAAAACCTAAGCTCCCCATTGCCCTGAAAAGGGCATTTGTATGGGCATTGCCCTTAAAAGGGCATTTAGCTCTTTTACTGCCCAGACCCTACTCTAAAAATAAAACCCACCCAAAAACACCTTAAAAAAACTTAACACTATCCCCCGATGATGCAATTACAGTTCTTGAAGGTCAGCTTGAAGGATCCATCCAGCCGGCAAGAAGTCTTCATCCGGGGCGGCCTCTTCCATCTTCATCCAGCCAGCAAAGTCTTCATCCATGCGGCCTCTTCTATCTTCATCCATCCGGCGGGGAGCAGGTTCATCCTGAAAACATCCGGCGTGGAGTGGGTCCATCCTGAGGAGCTCCTCTTCAATACGGTCTCCACCGTAAACTGGATTTTGAATGCAAGTGACGTCATCCAGGGTGGCGTCCCTTGCATTCCTATTGGCTGAAAAGTTCCAATCAGCCAATAGGATTAGAGCCGCTAAAATCCTATCAGCTGTTCCAATCCTATTTAGTTGCGGTGGTGTCCAGGAGCAGCGGGATAGGGGTTAAACATTTTAGTATAGTGGCGTTGTTTAGTGACAGGGTATAAATAAAGTTGGTAAAAAGCCGAATAGCAGCGAGATTGATGACTGCTAGTTAACAACAGTCCGCTGTTCATCGCCCCGTACTTGGTGCACGGATTTTTTAATAAATATGGAGATCGTATTCAGGTCCGCGGTTAAAGGACCAGTCAACACTATACAAAACCGTAATAAACATATTCCTTGTGCAATATGAAATGTTTATAACAGTACCTTAGTCTTTTTATTACAGTTTTTCCCCTCAAATTATTGTTTTCCATTTGTGGCCGCTTTCCCTGCCTCTTTATCACGTGAGTGTCCTTTGCGAATGAAAAATGCATATACGTATATGCATTTTTCATTCACTGCGCAGCCGCAACCGGAAGTGGTGACGTCACTCGTGACATCACCGTCACATCGGCATCGCGCTTCTTTGGTGGAGCAGTGCACATATAAGGATGTGTACTGTCCACAGAAGCTGAAGAGCGCCTGCGTGCCAAGAAAGAGCTGCATAGAGCTGCCTGAAGCTGCCTGACTGACTTCCAGACTGCTTGTCAATGTAGCAGGTAATTGCTGGCACATATTTTTTTGGGGCAGCTTTGAATGCAAGATAGTGTACATAGTTTGATAATCGGAAATTGCTGATTGCTCTCAGTAAAATGTGTATTTGTCATGCTTTCACTGAACGCATGACAAATACACATTTTACTGAGCAATCATCAATTTCCGATTATCATTAGTTTGCCCCTCATGCTTGACTGCCTCAGAAATGTTTTCATTGCATGAAGTTAGCTAAAAAATAGTTGGATAGTGCGGTCAGATGTTGGCAGCCCTTTGTAAAAACATTGGATAATGAGGATAATATATATATATATATATATATATATATATATATATATATATATATATATATATATATACTATATATATATATATATATATATATATATATATATATACATACAATATATATATATACAGCCCTTTGTAAAAACATTGGATAATGAGGATATTATATATATATATATATATATATATATATATATATATATATATACATACATACAATATATATATATATATATATACAGCCCTTTGTAAAAACATTGGATAATGAGGATATTATATATATATATATATATACATACATACAATATATATATATATAGCCCTTTGTAAAAACATTGGATAATGAGGATATTATATATATGTATATATATATATATATATATATATATATATATATATATATATATATATATATATACATACATACAATATATATATATACAGCCCTTTGTAAAAACATTGGATAAAGAGGATATTATATAAAAAATGAAAGTTTAATACATACTGTATAACATAATCACATAATGCTGCTAATTCAAAAAGTGCTAGTAGCCCCAGTGTAATTATATATATCTTGAAGTAAATTCAATATTTTGGTCTGCTTGAGATATATATATATATATATATATATATATATATATATATATATATATATATATGTATATATACTGTATGTGTGTGTGTGTGTGTGTGTATATATATATATATATATATATATATATATATATATATATATATATATATATATATGTCAAATGTACTATAATTAGATCTAGTATAATTACTCCAAGTTACTCCAAGACGATTTTAAAAAAAGCATATGGATCAGCTATGGTGCAAACAAGAGATGAATTACTCTATAAGGATAGACTCAAAGATTCAGAATTAACTATTAGATTCATTAGTCAGTACAATAATAAATGGAATGACATACGAGCCATCTTACAGAAACACTGGGATGTCTTAACAATTGACAATGAAATTAGATTAATAGTTGGAGACAGGCACCTTATGACACATAGAAAGGCCCCTACTATAAAGGACAAATTGGTGTCCAGTTACTATATTCGACAGGAAAAACAAAACTGGTTGGGGAAAGTTTCTCAAAAAGATGGAAATTTGAAATGTAAAAAATGCTCAGTCTGTAAAAATATGCAGCAAACATGCTATTTTGTAGATAAATGGGGTATTACCCATAAGGTAATAGGGAAGATTAATTGTATATCAGAAGGAGTAGTATAATTAGTATTTTGCGACTGTCCCATGTATTACATAGGAAAAACTTACAGAGAAATGAGAGAACGAATTAAAGAGCATAAAAGAGATATAGAAAATGAAATTAATACTAGTAGTGTAGCTAGACATTTTCAATCTTTCCATCAAAGTAATAAAAACCATTTAAAATTTATGGGCTTAGAGAAAGTAGATCTCAAAAATAGAGGAGGAGATATTGATAAACTGCTATTGCAAAGGGAATGTAAGTGGATTTTTAACTTAAAAGCATTAACCCCTAGTGGTTTGAACGAGGAAATAAACTATGCTTGTAGCGAGTTATGTATTGAACATAGGTCATTCAATCAGACACATGTAAAATTTGTAAAATTTGTGTTTTTGTGAATGATTTGGATTTATGAATGCATATATCGCTATAATAAAATGAACCCCATTCATGCAAATTCTGGTTAACAAATATGTTCTATATCCCTTGCTCTGTAATTTTTATAATAATATAACATGAGAGACTCTCGCTAAAATACCGTAGAAATTAGTTATTTAAATGTTCTTTGAAACCCGCTAAAAACTGTGCATCGTAACTTAGACAAATAACTGAATGATAAAACAAATATATTACATAATTTTTCTGCCATATGTAAGGCAAAATAGCCGTGAATAGGCATTTGTCATTCATTATATATATATTTTTCTTGGATTCTGTTTAAAATTCTATGAACTAGTAAGTTTATCTAATTGAAAACAAAATGTTGCAATACCCTATTTAACAATGGAAACCACAGTAACATTGTTAACATTTCACCTCTCTGACGTCACGTGGAATCATGTAAATAAATATGCAAGATCCAATCGGATTGAGAACCATGGCCTGACGAAGCCCGATTTGAAATTAGCCTTGTGCGGGTGAAACACGCGTAGCGGTATAACACTGGGGTAACAGCTGAACCCCTTTGTTTCTTTTGGTCGACCGGATGGAAATAGTCTGAGGAGCGATATTGAGGTAGAGACTGTTAACCCCTGTATCTAAGTCGAGTTTGGACACTGTAAGAACGCTAGGGTGAGTGCAAACATTTACCTTCAATTGCATCAGAAAAGAAGCTGGACATAACAGTTTGAAAAGCTAAAGGCATGGCGCGGACCGTCCAAGGATGGGTCAGGTGAGAAAGGAGTTATCCCTAATACAGGTATCCGTGTGCCATCTCTATATTGTTGCTTCTCCTGGAAGTTGCTGCTAAATAATTGATAGAATTGATCAATACACTTGTCATAACCAGCCTGTTCTTTTCTACACTGGACAGTATATGAAACTATATACAGGGGTTATTCAACTCTAGCAGCTCCCTCTTATTGTATACACTTTTGCTCTGTTCAACCAGCACTATTACCTTATGGAGGACTTTAAGCAGATGTCCTGTTAATACTAAGTGCACTTCAGCAATTTCATTATTGCACTAAATTATTTCTTTATGGACATTATTATTAACTTACCTCCCGGGATGGTCTTTTTGTTAGAAGCTTGATGACCAATCTATCTGTGTCGACACATTAGTATCTGTGGTTACTACTTTATTTATGTGTTTAACATTATTTTATGTTATTATTATTTTTTATTTTTTGTTAGTTTGAGGTATTGCTTCTTAGGATTGAGCAATATTGAATAAATGGTATGATTTTGTACAGGTTACTGTATCGGTGTGATTTTCCACTTTGTCCATCTGTTCCCCATTCTCCTGGAGTTTTCTAAATTGCCATTTATTAATCAGTGCAGGCTAAAGTAGACTTGTGGTTTTTTAACCACTTTTTCTTCTGGTTTTTAATTATATATATATATATATATATATATATATATATATATATATATATATATATATATATATATATATATATATATATATATAATACCGTCCAATGTACAGTGTTACCCTCCTAAGGACATCTGCCTGGGTGCAAACATGCAGTAGATACTCCTGGAAAAACGGATGCACTCTCAGGTCTTTTAGTGTAGAAAAGTAAACAATCTTTAATGGAACGTTTTCAGGGACTTCCTCCCCATCATCAGCATCCTGATGATGGGGAGGAAGTAACGTTCCATTAAAGATTGTTTACTTTTCTACACTAAAAGACCTGAGAGTGCATCCGTTTTTCCAGGAGTATATATATATATATATATATATATATATATATATATATAAAATTATATATAGTAAAGTAAATTATATATATATATATATATATATATATATATATATATATATATATATATATATATATATATATATATATAAAACTCTTTACACAGTTAACTTTGTAATGTTACTTGATGTTAATTTACAAGTAATTGTATTTTTTCAAAGCTATTGCCCTACATAAAGTTTAAATTCATTCATACTTTCTAACGTCATCTTTCTAAGGGTGCAAAATGACATGCTGGGTAACAAAGGATTGTAATATACAAAAGAAAAGTACAAATGTATGTAGCAGGGTTAGCCAATAAAAGTATTTTGTATATTCCATCTCTTCTTTTATGCTAACCCTGTTGCATATCTGCATGTTTACAAATAGAAGACCGCAATTGCATGCAGAGATTTAGCGTTTATTATTTACCCCCTTTGCATGTAAAGCTTTGCCTGGGGAAGGTTTAGCTTTGAAAAGGCAGTAGGGTGCTTGTAAAGGATTTTGCTCAGATAAAAATACCTTACATGCAAAGGTGTTAATAACAAACGGAAAATATCTGCATGAAATTGAGGTTGACTGTTATACATACAGGTATGCAACAGGGTTAGCCTTAAAAAGAGAATAGAGTGTTTTTGTAGGTACGATAAGTAAAATTTCTCGTATTTCAAGATCCAAATTGCCTGCAGAGTATCAGTGAAAGACTTTATGAAAAATAAATGTTAAAAAGAGAAGTAGCAGGGTTAGCCTATAAATTAAAAATAAATTGCTAATTATAAAAGCAAGTAGGGTGCTTTCTAAGGTATAAAAAATATAAATTCCATTAGTTAAATACCCATATTGCCTGCCGAGTATCAATGGAAGACTATATAAAATATACATATATAAATAGATATGTAGCATGGGTAGCCTATAATTAAATCTAAGGATGATAATTATAAAATAAGTAATTAAAAATGTGCAAACTTACACAGACTTACTATAAAATGGGAACATTATAATTTAAAAAAAAATTGAAATTATTTTTTTATAGTGAAAATGTTCATGCAAGGGGAGCAAAATAAACATTTATGCTGCAATTATGTGGGTGCACTAAAATATATAAGACAGAGAAGCACTATAATGTGGCACCAATCCAACTGACATGAAAGGGAACAGCTCTAAATGCTGTTTAGCAGAGCTGCTGCCTTTCATGCTGTGCCTGCTTGTAATTTATAAAGACAATAGTGCACGTCTGAGGAGGGAGTCACGTGCACATGCAAGGAGGGTCACGTGCACACTCCGGGGGTCACGTGCACACTCACATGCACACAATGGGGGGAAAAAAATGCAAATAGGCTAATCTTGGATTGGAAGATAAAATTTGTCACTCACAGTGAGCCCATCTTCCTCTAGGCGTGGGAGGTGGACAAGCCTCAGAACAATTGGTAAAACAGACAGGAGAAAAGTAAGTTTTATAATAATTTTACTATCTAAGTTTTTATTTTGAATGCTCATATACATTATAAACTTAACCCTCTATGTGGCTGTATATTTATTTTGGTTTTGGTTTTGTGTTTTGTGCTGTGTTGACTGGTCCTTTAATCAATGTTAGGCGAGCGTATTGGTGCCGTTGAATGCAAGAAAGTTGATGGCTTGATAGATAGGCCTCTAAATCTTAACCTAAATTAAAATACCTCTAAATTTACTAAAAACAAAATCCTAACTACCTTAAAAAGAAGAAACCTGTAAAATTAAATAAAAACCTAGGGCTCCATTACATATGCAGCGTCGCCCGCAAAATCCTCCGCCGCCGGATTTTACGTGATTTTGGTATTACATATACGGCGTAGCATACAAGTTACATGCATATATTTCACCCTTCGGCTGTATTTTTTATCCCCATAGACTAACATTGAACAGACGTGCAAATTGGTATCCAATATATAGCGTAAAGACATACGTGCGCAGAATTCAGAAAATCTACTCCATTCTCATCTCGCCACATATTGCAGGTGCAGCAACCCTTGCACTGACTAAAAAGTAATGTAACTCCCTGGAAGCATTAACAAACACATACATTTAAGCAGCATCTCAAGGTTAAAGGGACAGTATACTATGATATTGTTTTTTTAAGGTTCATTTGTGTATTTGAAATTGCAGATTTTGTTGTTTGAAGCCACAACCTAATCAAATGGATTGAGCTTGTAGGTATAATCAGATCTCATCAATTTATCACATTGTGGACATATACTTGCTTATTTACTTTATATTTGTTCTTAAAACAATCAACAATACTTGGAGGAGAGAACAATGGGAAATCATAATTGTATTACCTTTATCTCTTTAGAACTCACTGGAGTGTAATTTATTCTAATGTTAACAAAGCTTGGCATTGATGCCAAAATATATAAAGGGACAGTCAAGTCCAAAGAAAACCTTCTTGTTTCAAATAGGGCATGTTATTTCAAACAACTTTCAAATTTAATTCTAACACTTGCTTTGTTCTCTTGGTATTCTTAGTTGAAAGCTAAACCTAGGATGGCTCATATGATAATTTCTAAGACCTTCTTGAAGGCCGCCTCTTTGCAATTGTGTCAAACCAATCCCAGACAACACAACCTCTCACCTGCAGCCATAAAACACCTGTAATGCACACCCTATCAGTAACATCACTATTATATATTACCCATGTGTCAATTTATATTGGATGGGAGATAAATTGATTTACATCTTAGAAGTGAATATTACTATATGTACCCTTCATAAACAACTATTGTGGATATGAGTTATAGTACAAGAATATGTCATAAACATTATAATATTACCTGTTTTTATTGCCATTTCCACACAGGTCATATTATATGTTTTAACAATATTAGTGAAAGAAAACACACCTCACATGGTTTGATAAGATTCTGGTGTTTCTGCTGGTGTGCTGGCCACAGATGATAGGCTGGAGACAGTGTCCTGCTGGTGTGTAAAGTGCTCAACCAACACACCCAAGAGTTTTGTTCTCTCCATCTATTGTCCATTTGCATCTGTATATCAGACAGAATTCGCATTATCTGTGACTGGTTCTGAACAATTGCACTCGATGCAGCCATGTCCCTCTGTAGCTCTATGCTACATTGTTGTATCCTCTCTTGGCTCCTGATGAACCTTTCATGGTTCCTGAAGAACCTCTCTTGGCCTCTTTGTATGCTCTCGGTGCTTGTTATGAGCCTCCTCTGGAGTGCAATATATTCCTCACCCAGGGGAGAATACAATGCATCCTTGAGCAGCAGGGCTTCTAGGTGCTTGTGGGGCAGGGTCATTTGCATCTGCTGGTGCTTGAGGTGCAAGGTCAGCTACATCTGATGGTTCATGTGGGGCAGGGTCAGCTACAACTGCTGGTTCATGTGGGGCAGGGGCAGCTACAACTGATGGTTCATGTGGGGCAGGGGCAGCTACAACTGCTGATTCATGCAGGCAGGGTCAGCTACATCTGATGGTGTTAGAGGTGCAGCTGTAGATTCTGCTATATTTCCATCTGCAGATGGTGGAGCTCATCCAATTGATGAGGATGGTGGAGCTCGTCCAATTGATGAGGATGGTGGAGCTCATCCAATTGATGAGGATGGTGGAGCTCATCCAATTGATGAGGATGGTGGAGCTCATCCAATTGATGAGGATGGTGGAGCTTGTCCAATTGATGAGGATGGTGGAGCTTGTCCAATTGATGAGGATGGTGGAGCTTGTCCAATTGATGAGGATGGTGAAGCTCTCATGGTTGGTTGATAGTCCTACTGATGACCAGTGTGTGACCACTTAGCCTGTCCAGTTGGCACTTCCTGTGACATTGTCTGTGGGTAAAATCCCTGACTGGGGTCATATGGCAATGGTGGTGGCATCACTCCCGGGTCCTCAACTGAAGCCATCCAACCCTGCTCATGCCTGGGAGCACACTGTTCTTGTGGTTGCCTGAAGACTGGTGGTGGTGGTGGTGGCATGGATGTTTGTATCCTCATGACAGGAGGTTCTGTGAAGGAGTCAAAGGATGGGAGGGATTAGTACAGTCAGATATATGTCCACGTGGGTATACAATATACATTGATACATGCTAGGGCCTATACTGATTCTCATGTCAAAGTCTCTAACATGTGTCCGGTGTTATTCTGATACATAGTATTGCACTATTCCACCTCATATCATGAATTGCATTGTGTTAAGTAGCAGTAAGGTCAAATATAATTGTAGATGTTTTTGTTAGTAGGCCAACTACCATGCTCCTCATTGTGAACATGAATGTGTGATATTAAAGGATGTTATATCTCAAATACATATAATGCTGGTGTTACTCACCAGCATGATGTGCTGTGGTTGCAGCCCCTGAGTCAAAAGCCCCTGGAAGTCCACAGACTGCTGTGATACTCAGGGACCTGCGTATCATCTCCTGCCAGGTGTTATACTCAATATCCAGGGATGGACCACTGCCTGTTCCCTTCTGGTGCATAACTTCCTGCCCCATCTTTTCTTTGACCCGCCTCTTGCAGTCATTCCACCGCTTTTTCAGGCCCTCAACAGTCCTCCTCTGCGGGCCCACACTGTTGACGGCATTCTCTACCGCCAACCATGACATTTTTCTCCTTTTGGCAATGCCTTTGCCCTTCTCCTGCCCGAAGAGTTCACTGTAATTGTCCATGATGGCCTGAACAAGGGCAACATTTTCATCAAATGTGAAGTTGGGACATCTCGGACTCTCATTCTCCATGGACACTTGGCTTCCTCCCTGTGATGTCCCTGTTGTGGGTTCCTCCCTATCCTCTCCATCCTCCCCCCTTCTGTCCCCATGTGCACCCTCTGTCCCTCTCCTAGATGTGCCTGCTCTCTGGGGCTCTCGGGCATCTCCCCACCCATCATTCCTTCTAGCTTTCCCTCTCCCCACTCCACTGACTCCCTGATGGGGGACCCATTGCTCCTCCTGTCCTCTCCTATACTCCTCTTCCCTCCTCCCTACCTCTCCCTGCCATCCTCACACTAAATCACACTACACACACTCACTCTCAGTTCAATCACACACAAACACAACCGAACACTCAGCCTATCACACTGTAATAATCAAATAAAATGCGTGAGGTGTTAGAAATTAGAAAAAAAAAGTGTGGTGTATTTGTATATGTATGTATGCAAAATATGTGTGCAAAATGTAAAAATATGTGTAAGTGTACAACCTTGATCAAACAACAATGCGACCTAACTAACTCCTCTGTTTGTGCCTCTCTCTCTACTCTGACTAATCCTCTACTCCAGTGTAGTGTGTTGTAGCTCAACGAACAATCCAAACACACTGAAGAAAATGGCGGCTGCGCATGGGTTTATATATTAATTTTGAATAGTGTAATTACGTGTCACATTTTTATTTGAAATCTGTTCATTTTATTTGAAATCTGTGTTTGCCTAATTTGCATAAAACTACTCATTATTGACACTTTCCGTGGACCAAATACTGGCGTAAGTTACTTGCGACGGCTAAAAACCTGCGCTGTATATGTAATCGTATTTATGTAAGAATTTACCTGATAAATTAATTTATTTCATATTGGCAAGAGTCCATGAGCTAGTGACGTATGGGATAGACAATCCTACCAGGAGGGGCAAAGTTTCCCAAACCTCAAAATGCCTATAAATACACCCCTCACCACACCCACAATTCAGTTTAACGAATAGCCAAGAAGTGGGGTGATAAAGAAAGGAGCAAATGGTAAGTCTTCAATAAGAACGTTAATGTAACTATATCTCTCAATGTTATTGTTGTAATGGTGAGGTGTGTCAATTCAATTCGATGTGTTGAGAAATATTAGATATTTTTACTCCCGCTCTATTCCCTTTTTATATCCTTTATTTGTGTTTGTTGTTAATTTCAGAATGTAAAAGAGAACCTTCTTTTTATTGCCATTTCATGTAACTGTACCTAACTTGATATTAATAAAAAGATTTATTGTAAAAAAAAGAAAGGAGCAAAAAGCATAAACAAAGGAATTGGAATAATTGTGCTTTATACAAAAAAATCATAACCACCATAAAAAGGGTGCGCCTCATGGACTCTTGCCAATATGAAAGAAATGGATTTATCAGGTAAATTCTTACATAAATTATGTTTTCTTTCATGTAATTGGCAAGAGTCCATGAGCTAGTGACGTATGGGATAGCAATACCCAAGATGTGGAACTCCACGCAAGAGTCACTAGAGAGGGAGGGATAAAAAATAATGACAGCCAATTCCGCTGAATAAATTAATCCACAACCCAAATCATAAGTTTTAATCTTATAATGGAAAAGAAAAACACTGAAATTATAAGTAGAAGAATCAAACTGAAACAGCTGCCTGAAGAGCTTTTCTACCAAAAACTGCTTCTGAAGAAGGTAGAATTTAGTAAATGTATGCAAAGAAGACCAAGTTGCTGCTTTGCAAATCTGATCAACTGAAGCTTCATTCTTAAAAGCCCAGGAAGTGGAAACTGACCTAGTCGAATGAGCTGTAATCCTCTGAGGCGGGGATTTACCCGACTCCAAATAAGTGTGATGAATCAAAAGCTTTAACCAAGATGCCAAAGAAATGGCAGAAGCCTTCTGACCTTTCCTAGAACCAGAAAAGATAACAAATAGACTAGAAGTCTTCCTGAAAACTTTAGTAGTTTCCACATAATATTTCAAAGCTCTCACCACATCCAAAGAATGTAAAGATCTTTCCAAAGAATTCTTAGGATGGGGACACAAAGAAATAGCAGGCCTAAGAAGATGGCCTGAACACAAATAAGCTTTCCTTAGATAAGATTCAAGCTTCCTATCTAAAGGATCTTTAAAAGAAGTACTATCTTCCACAGGAATAGTAGTACGTTTAGCAAGAGTAGAGATGGCCCCATCAATTTTGGGGATCTTTTCCCAAAACTCCAGTCTATCAGTAGGCAAAGGATACAATTTTTTAAACCTTGAAGAAGGAGTAAAAGAAGTACCCAGTCTTTTCCATTCCTTAGAATATCTGAAATAGCATCAGGAACTGGAAAAAACCTCTGGAATAACTACAAGAGGTTTATAAACTGAATTTAAACGTTTACTAGTTTAAGTATCAAGAGGACTAGTCTCCTCCATATCTAATGCAATCAACACTTCTTTTAATAAAGAACGAATATACTCCATTTTAAATAAATAAGATATATCTGAGGCAGGATCCTCTGAATCAGACAGATCCTCATCAGAGATAGATAAATCAGTATGTTGTCGGTCATTAGAAAATTCATCAACTCGAGGGGGGGAGGTCCTACGTACTGACGTAGCACGCTTGATGGTAGCGCGCGAAGGAATCGCTAGGGAGAGGAGAGGAAGAACGCAGTGTCCGGGGTACCGCAAGCGGCTCAGTTTATTCACTAGGCAGGTTTTGCTTAGGCGAGGGGAAGCGGCCAGACGGTAAGCGAGATTTTTGTATGCCCCACAAGGGGGCCCTCGTATTTTCTATAAGGTGGCAAGCACTTAATGTGGGGGCAGTTAATAACCAGCCTCTTTTAGAGAATACACCCTTAAGTTGATTGAGGATTGTTTGCCGGTTATATCTCTCTCAGCCCCCCTGGCCGTTCCCCCCCCCCCGTCTACAATACTTTTGGCCGTGAGTTATAAGCACTAGCTAGTGCATATAGAGGACCATAGGCTTGTATATCCATTACGGCCAATTACCCCCTAAGAAGGGCTGTGGAAAAATAAGGGACACCCTCCACTGCCCAATCCCTGTTTGAAGGAGTTCTTGATAAAAAGGGACTATAAATCATAAATACAGTAACATATGAGGGAGACTGACGGTCCTTCCACAGAAATCAGCGTGCTGGACTGCTGTAAAAGGTTCAGCCTGCCTATAATGGCACATTGATGTGCCGTTTTCTTTGTGAGTATTATTCTGAAGATCACATGTAATGTTATATACCTCACTTTACAGTCTTACACACATGAGGTCTTGTATCCCTGTTCCCTTCTTCTTTTGTTTATATGTGGTGGAACTATTCACACCGATGGAAGGGAGACAGCATGCTAGGCTGCTGTAAAAGGCCTAGCCAGCGTCATCTGGCACAATAGAGTGCTGCTGCTTTTGTGAGTACCCTGTATATGTGGATATAGGTTTTATTTCTGTCCTATCGGATTCACACGGGGTGGCCCTGTTTTTCTCTTCTTTTTGTATTTTGCATGTATAAATTGAGGAGCAACAACGCCCAGAGAGAGACAGCATGCTGGACTGCTGCTAAAGGTCCAGCCCGCAACTGCAGGCACAACTGAGTGCCGCTAAAATTTGTGAGTACCCTGTGCATTCCTTTCCTTCCTTCCATACCTGATGATACTGATACACACATGTTGCGCCTTTTCTTGTTTATGTCTACCTCCCTAGAGCTTCCTGAAATAAGAAGGGAAATATTCACCTTGAACATTTAAGGACACATTTGCAAAAGTAACGCTGCTCTTCTGCGGCTGAAACATAGGGCTGAGTGAAGCTGGCATTGACACTGGACTTACCAAGTACCAATATGTTTTATAATCACTGGAAGATCTATTTCTTTATTATTAGTAAGATATTATGTAATACGTGAATTTTGGTTATTTTTGCTTTTTTTGTTGTTGCTTTTTTTGCTTTTTTCCTCTCTTCTTTGAGGATATTTTCTTTCACTATTATTAAGACATGTTCACTAATGCTCACTGTTGACACAAATTAATATTGGTGCATATTTTGTCTAAATCACCGCTTCTGTATAACATTTAGGTTAGTTGTAGGGGTTGGGGGGGGTTGGGGAGTGATGCCAAGCTCAGGAGTTAGGATCAGAATAAAGTGAAGTTGAGGCCCAATTCATGGTCAAGGATTTGTAGAAAGCACATATGGGAGATTGAATTATTACTTTTTTTTGTTCCCTATGGATAAATATATATCCTCAGTGTCTAATGTTAAAACAGCAGTCATGACAGGGAGAAGGCAACAGGAAAAAAAGCAGCCTAAGCGTAGTACAGAATTAGCTATAGAAACCTCACAAGAGTCAGGGACAGACTTAATAACAAACACTGAACTGCTGAAACAAATTACTACCCTTTTTCTGCCCAAATTTGAGGCAATACAAAGCACTGTAGAGGTAATCTCACAAGAAACAAAACAAATCTCTGCAAGGTTAGGCTTAGTTGAACAGCGCATCTCGGACCTAGAGGATAGAGATATTGAGAAAGACAGAGAATTATCAGCTATACAGAAACAAGTTAAGTTTTTAAGTGACAAAGTTGAGGACCTTGAAAATAGGTCAAGGAGAAATAACTTGTGAATTATTGGAATATCTGAAAACTTGTTAGAAAAGGATCTCCTGCATTTTGCTGCAGTTCAGTTACCCACTCTATTACAAATCCAGCAGATAAGCAGGCGAAGATAGTTGAACGTGCTCATAGGATTGGGAGTCTCAGGACTCAGGAAGAGGGTAAATCTAGGCCAAGACCGATTATTGTTCGATACTTGAATACCAAGATAAGATAAAGATTGTACAGGCATATAGACTCCAGAAAGAGGTCTCTTATCAGAGTAAGACATTTCTTATTTTTCAGGATTTCTCTTATGAAACCTCTAACAGGAGGAAACTGTGTGCACCATTGTTTTTTAATTAGTAAGAATTTGTTCTCCCTGGTTCAAAAGACAATAATTATGCAAATCACTCTCTCTGATCATGCGCCAATTCTGCTCTCTTTAGTAACTAATGCCAGTAACTCACCAAATAATAGGTTGTTCTTTCCAAATTATCTATATACAAATTTGAAATTTCTGAACTTTTTGCTTAGTAAATGGGAAGAATACCATGACAAAAATAAAGAATCAGTTGATAATATAGAGATACTATGGCAGGCCTTTAAGGCAGTTATTTGGGGAGAAATAATAGCTTTTCTGGTTAAAACAAAAAAGGCAAAGAATAACTATTGGTTGCAACTCACAAATCAGATTGTTAATAAATATCAAATATATATACAGAATAATAATAGTGAGAACTGGAAACAGTATTTAGAGTCTAAAAAACAGAGGGATGATTGGTGTATATCAAGAGAAACACAAGCAGAAATGAGGCGGAATAGTAAGTTTATGGCCTATGGTAACAAGACAGGGACATTTTTGACCAAAATTATTAATTTTCAGAAGTCAAGTAAAATTATAACTAGTATTAAAGTGAAAGATAAAGTCCTCACTCAGCCATTGGATATTATTAAGGAATTCCAACAATATTTCCAAAAATTGTATGGGGAGAGAGAAGTTGAATATTGTAAAAAGGAGCAGTTCTGGGAAAGTATTAAGACCCCTCAAGTTAAGAAGGAGGATCTGGAAATGTTGAATACTCCAATAACTCAGGAGGAAGTTAGTAAGGCCATTAACAAATTAAAACTCAATAAGGCTTCGGGCCCGGATGACACCCTTAGGGAGCTATATAAGATTATCTGGGACAAAATTACTTTAACACTAAGGAATGTGTATAACTCCTTTGTCATAGGAGGGAATGTTCCAACTAAATACTTTAATGAATCCAGGATTGTCCTGGTACCAAAACAGGGGAAGGATTTAAAATGTATGGAGTCTTATAGACCCATTTCCCTGCTGAATGTGGACTATAAGATACTAACACATATTCTAGCTAACAGACTTCAGGTAGCCATTGGCCCACTTGTTCATCCAGATCAAACTGGATTTATGAAAGGTAGGACGTTAGTGAAGAATATTAGGAAACTAGAATTAGCAATAAACTATTGTGATATAGCGAATAAAGGGGGGTAATTTTTAGCCAGGGATGCCGCTATTATATCTATAGACACACAAAAGGCTTTCGATTCCCTGATCTGGGATCACATGTTTACCACTTTAGGAAATTTTGGAATAAAAGGTAATTTTGCGAATATTATTACCTTATTATATAACGCACCCCAAGCTGCCCTTGTCATCAATTCTACTCTTTCAGACAAATTTATCTTACAACGGGGGACAAGGCAGGGGTGTCCTATTTCACCCCTGCTCTTTAATCTATCTCTGGAACCCTTAGCCATATACTTTAGAGAGCATCTAGAAGGAATTGATATAGGACAATTAAGAATTCAACAAGCAATTTATGCGGATGATCTGCTTATTTTTACACAAAATTTGGAAAACAATCTATCACTAATTGTTGATGCCTTGGATAGATTCCAGACCTACAGGTTTTGGAATAAATAAGAGTAAATCGGAAATACTATGGCTGATTAAAAATAAGGACTCGCCTACAACACCATTTATGGAAGCAAAAGAATATATCTCATATTTGGGTCTGAAATTTACACGGGACCCAGGGAAGTGGTATAGTTTAAACTTCCTCCCACTTATTGTATCACTTAAAGAAGATATAGATAGATGGATGAATTTGCCTCTGTCATTATCTGGCAGGATCCAGTTAATAAAAATGATCTCATTACCTAAATTTCTGTACACATTTCAGGCTATGCCACTTCTCTTAGTAAAGAAAGATAGCCTGATAATTAATAAATATATTAGGCAATTCATTTGGAAGAATAGTAGATCTAGGATAGCCATGAAACGTATGTTCGCTGGGAAGAAGGGTATGGGAATGGCTATCCCGGACTTAGAAGCCTACAATTTAGCAACCGATACGAGCTTGGCGTAAGTTCTGTGTGAGAACGGGCTCCAATTTCAGGGTCTCTCCGTATCTAACTATTAGAGGGAACCCAGAATTTTCGGAGGGATATGACTCTTTAAGATTTGGGAAATGGACTAATGCAGGGGTCAAATATATGATTCAAATAATTAACACAGTGGAGAATAGAGTTAAAACCTTTAATGAATTTAAGTTAGAATTTGGGATTACCAACTCCCAATACTTCGCTTTCCTGCAACTTCGGCATTATGCTGAACAAATCTTGAAGATACCGAACTTGGAGTGGAATAATAAAGCTTTAAAGCAAAGTCTACTTTTATTTAGTATAGGGAAACTCTCTATCTCACCCATCTATGGGGCCTTATTAGCTAACCAAGATTTGAGTAATATTAGATATCTTACTCTAAAATGGAGGGAGTGCCCGACCATCTCAATGGAGACAGAGCTCTTGACAAACTCGGTCAAGAGAGCTGCGAAAGCTATGAAAGGGAAATATTACAGAGAACAACAAATTAAAATCTTATATCAGGTATACGTCACCCCGAAGTCTCTTGCATCTTGGGTAAAAGGAGGAGATAGTATGTGTTGTCTTAGATGTAAATTTGATCAGGCTGATATCTATCATATGTTCTGGTCCTGCCTGGTGATCCAGAGATTCTGGGGTAAAATTTCGTTTTGGTTAACAAAATGTTTCCAGCTTCACATGCATATCACGTCAGAATGTTTTTTTCTTAACAAAGTATGATGAAGTGGGGTGGAATCCCCTATTAATAAACACAGCCATTCTCTTAGGCAGGAAAATAATTTAGAAAAACTAGCGATCCCATAAGGAGCCCAAATTTGCAGAATTCAAGAAAGGTATACAATATCAGTTATTCCTGGAGCAGATTAAAGTTCAAATGGAAATGGAAATAAACATAGAGGCTTTCTTTGCTAAATGGGAAAACTATATTAAGTCATTGGATAATAATACCAGGAAGTTGGTTATTTCCCCTTTTAGAGACTCAGTGTTTATACAGGAGTCCAACTTAAGGGGAGAATGGATATGCTCCTAGGCTAGATGGTCGGGAGGGGGGTAGAGCTAGGGAGATTTGCGTGTTTTTTTCCTTTTTTTCCCTTTTTTTTTTTTTTGTATGTATGGTTGTGTGGTGGTGGGGGGGAAATAAGTGGGGGAAAAAATACCCAACAATATTAGAACAGTCCTATAAGAGAATTCATTATAAGGTTATGAGTCGTAGGTCCTGGGTCTTTAAAGGACGTCTCAAAAGTAGGTTAAGTGAAGACAAGATTAGAATATTCTGGGCCTATTTACTATGATAATGGGGCTGTGAGGGAAATGGGGCTATTTTATCTTAGAACTGTTTAGAGTAGGGAACTGGTGTAAAGGCTATGGATTTATTGTTACCTTCTGTGTAATTCGCCTCATGAGGCAAAGGAATAGGTGAAGTCCATGTAAGCATATTATTATGTTCTGTATTATCTTGTCATACTGTTGGTTTTATAAATAAAAAAAAAAAAAGAAATAAAAAAAAAGAAGAAAATTCATCAACTCTATGAGAAGTTTTAAAATACCTTTTACGTTTATTAGAAGGCGGAATGGCAGACAAAGCCTTCTGAATGGAATCAGAAATAAATTCTCTTAAATTTACAGGAATATTTTGAGCATTAGATGTTGAAGGACCAGCAACATGTAATGAACTACTACTGATGGAAACATTCTCTGCATGTAAAAGTTTATCATGACAACTATTACAAACCACAGCTGGAGGAACAGTTACCACAAGTTTACAACAAATGCACTTAGCTTTGGTAGAACCGAAATCAGGCAGCAGGATTCCAGTAGTAGATTCTGAGACAGGATCAGACTGAGACATCTTGCAGTATGTAAAAGAAAAAACAACATATAAAGCAAACTTATCAATTTCCTTATATGACAGTTTCAGGAATGGGAAAAAATGCAAACAGAGTAGGCCTCTGACATAGAAAAAAAGACCAGAGGCAAAAGGAATGAGGTCTTAAAGGGACATAAAACCCAACATTTTTCTTTCATTATCCAGATAGAGAATACAATTTTAAACAACATTCCAATTTACCTTTATTATCTAATTTGCTTCTTTCTTTAGATATCCTTTGTTGAAGAAATAGCAATGCACATGGGTCAGCCAATCACACGAGGCATCTATGTGCAGCCACCAATCAGCAGCTACTGAGCCTATCTAGATATGCTTTTCAGGAAAGAATATCAAGAGAATTAAGCAAATTGGATAATAGAAGTAAATTAGAAAGTTGTTTTAAATTGTATTCTCTATCTGAATCATGAAATATTTTTTTGGGGTTTAATGTCCCTTTAAATAATGAAAAAATGTTTTGGCACCAAGTATGACGCACCCCAAACTGAAAAACATTTTTTGGCGCCAAAAACGTCCGGAACGAAACTCGAGCGTCACAGATGACACAACCTTGTGAAAAGATTCGGCGCCAACTAAGACGCCGGAAATGATGAATTTGCGTCAACAAACGTAATTTTCACGCCAAAAAGTCTTGCACCAAGAATGACGCAATAAATTATAGCATTTTGCGCTCTTGCGAGCCTAATACAGCCCGCAATATAGAAAGAGTCAATTTGAAAACCTCAGGTAAGATTTTTTTTATTTTTTTTTATATAAAGCATTTCCCAGATATGAAACTGACAGTCTGCAAAAAGGCAATATACTGATAAACCTGAATCATGGCAAATATAAGTACAAACATATATTTAGAACTTTATAAATAAAGTGCCAAACCATAGCTGAGAGTTTCTTAAGTAAATGAGACATACTTACCAAAAGACACCCATCCACATAGAGCAGATAGCCAAACCAGTACTGAAATGAAAATCAGCAGAGGTAATGGTATATAAGAGTATATCGTCGATCTGAAAAGGAAGGTAGGAGATGAATCTCTATGACCGATAACAGAGAACCTATGAAATAGATCCCCGTTATGGAAATCATTGTATTCAATAGGTAATACTCCCTTCACATCCCTCTGACATTCACTGTACTCTGAGAGGAACCGGGCTTCAACATGCTGAGAAGCGCATATCAACGTAGAAATCTAGCACAAACTTACTTCACCACCTCCATAGGAGGCAAAGTTTGTAAAACTGAATTGTGGGTGTGGTGAGGGGTGTATTTATAGGCATTTTGAGGTTTGGGAAACTTTGCCCCTCCTGGTAGCATTGTATATCCCATACGTCACTAGCTCATGGACTCTTGCCAATTACATGAAAGAAAACTAACATTACACAAAATAAGAAAAAACTAAAATTACGCAAAAAAGACCTACCATTACAGAAAAAAACATTAACATTACACAAAAATTAAAAATAACTACTATTATAAAACAACTAACATTACACATACAAAAAAAATATTACAGAAAAAAAAAAGAAATTACAAAAATAAAACTATTCTAAGAAATACTAATAGCCCTTAAAAGGGTCTTTTGTAGGGCATTGGCCTAAAGCAATCAGCTCTTTTTGTAAAAACAACCCAACCCCTCTAACATTACAACCCCCCATCCCCCCAAAATAAAAAAAACCTAACTAAAAAAAATTAAATTACCCATTGCCCTGAAAAGGGCATTTGGATGGGTATTCAGCTCTTTTGTTGCCCACATTTAAAAAAAAACATATATAAAAAAAACACCCCCCCAAAAAATTAAAAAATAACACTAACCCCATAAAAGTACTCACCAATGATGATGGCAGAGCTCCATCTTCTTCATTCAGATGGAGGTTCATCTTCATCCAGACGTAAGTTAATAGTTTATTTAGGTTCTTTGCATTGTGGGGGGATGGTGGTTTAGGGGTTAATAGTTTGAATTAATGTTTGCAATGTGGGGGGTGGCTGTTTATGGGTTAATCGTTTATTTATGTACTTTGCAATGTGGGGGGATGACGGTTTAGGGGTTATTAGGCTAGGGGCTTATGGTAGGGTGTAAGATTTTTTTCCCTTTTTTTTTTCTCCATTGATTTCTATGGGGAATGCTAAAATGCGAGGTCTTTTGCACGTGTACGATGTTAGGTTTTCACCCCTTTTTTATCTCCTTTGGTTTCTATGGCGGAATACATGCACGCGCATGTGAAAACTCTGCTTAGGATTTAGCGCAAAATAACTTTTTTTTTCAACTTCTAATACCAGCAGAACCTGACAAACTTAAAAACGTAATGCTAGCGATTTTTGCCGCGGCACTTGTAATCTAGCCCAGATTGTTTTATATTTGATAATAGAAAAGGGTGTGTTCAAATTATACTGCTCCTTCTTATTAATTTATTTTATCATGTTTTGATATCCAAACTGTTTGTTTTTTTATGCCAAAAGTATTATTTACAGTCAAGGAGGCCCATTTATCAAGCTCCGTATAGAGCTTGAGGGCTTGTGTTTCTGGCGAGTCTTCAGACTCGCCAGAAACACAAGTTATGGAGCAGCGGGGGGCGGCAGGGGGCGGCATTGAGCTCTTGTGAGCTGCTGGTGCAATGCTGAATATAGAGAGCGTATTGCTCTCCGCATTCAGTGATGTCTGTCGGACCTGATCCGCACTGTCGGATCAGGTCCGACAGACATTTGTTAAATAGGCCTCAAGGACTTTAAAATTGTTACTTTTCTTTTTGTTTGTTTTTGTTTGTTTTTGTTTGCAAAAGAAAAAATAATCGTTATTCTGGTCTTTTTACTAAATAACATTTACATTGCATCATTCTAGAATAGGATTATATACCTAGGGCGAGATTATATATGCAGCACAGGCTTCATCGCAACTGCTGAAACCCGCGTCGCCCGTAAGTTCACCTCGCACATTGTGTAAATCACATATACGGCGTCAGCAGATCATAAACTGGCGATGTTCAGAAATGTGCCGGCCCCTAAGTAAAAAACAAAAAAAATGTTACATCGCCCGTAAAAGTCTAACCCGCCTCCCAAAAATTAACCAGACACGTCAAAAACTCTATATCCGCCATCCCCCCACATCATAACTAATAATAAAAGTGATTAACCCCTAAACCGCCATCCTCCCACAATGCACTATACCTAATAAATGTATTAACCCCTAATCTGCCACCCCCCCCCACAATGCAATAAACCTAAGTAAACTATTAACCCTTAATCCGCCATCCCCACAATGCAATAAACCTTATAAATGTATTAACCCCTAACCGCCATCCCCCCACAACACAATAAACCTAATTAAACCCTAAACCGTCATCCCCCCACAATGCATATAACTGATCTAATCACTAAACCCCCTAATCTAACATCCCCTAAATTAACCCCAATTACATAAAATAAATAAATACTAAATTAAAATTAAAATAAAAAATACTAACATTAAAAAAAAACTAAGATTCAATTAAAATAAAAGTCTAATTTTACCAAAAATAAAAAAGTCTAAAGTTACAGAGAAAAAAAAAGAAATTATCAAAAATAAAAAATGTAAACCTAATCTAATACCCCTATAAAAATAAAAAAGGCCCCAAAATAAAAATACCCTCTAATCTAACACTAAACTACCAATACCCCTTAAAAGGGCCTTTTGTAGAGCATTGCCCTAAAGCGATCAGCTCTTTTACCCCAAAAAATGACAAAGTCCCCCCTCACAATACAACCTCCCACCCACCCAAAATTACAAAATAAAAAAAACTAACACTAAAAAACCTAAGCTACCCATTGCCCCAAGGGGCATTTGTATGGACATTGCCCTTAAATCAGCTCTTTTGCAGCCTATTAAAATTAAAAAAAGCCCTAATCTAAAAAAAACCCACCCAGAAAAAAAAAAAAAAAAAAAAAAACGAAATAGGTACTCATCATTCCTGAGTTCCGGCGGTGAAGCCCTTCTTCCAGGCAGCGACATCTTCATTATGTTCGGGAACCTCTTCTATCTTCATCAGGAGCGGAGGCAGCCCCTCGAGCGGAGGTGGCCGCCGCACACTGAAGCTTGAATGCTTCAATGCAAGGTACCCGTTTTATATTTGGGGTCCTTGCATTCCTATTGGCTGATATTTGGCTGATATTTTCAAATCAGCCAATAGGATGACAGGTAACAAAATTCTATTGGCTGTTCAAATCAGGGTAGCTTAGGCTTTTTTAGTGTTAGTTTTTTTTATTTTGAGGGGTTTGTTCGGTTGGGGGGGATTACTGCTAGGGGTTACTTTGTATTTTTTTGGTAAAAGAGTTGATCGCTTTAGGGCAATGCCCAACTGGTAGTTTAGTGTTATATTATGGGGTGTTTTTATTTTGGGGGGCTTTTTTATTTTTATAGGGTTATTAGATTACATTTAATTTTTATTATTTTGGATAATTTTGTTTACTTTTTCTGTAATTTTAGATTTTTTTATTTTTTGGATTTTTTTTCTTTTTAGTTTAATAGAATCTTACGCCTAGATTACGAGTTTGGCGTCAGCCTTAAAAAGCAGCGTTGAGAGGTCCCAACGCTGCTTTTTTCCTAATGCTGGTATTACGAGTCAGGCAGGAAAGGGTCTACCGCTCACTTTTCTTCCACGACTCGAGGCTACCGCAAATCCCCTTACGTCAATTGCGTATCCTATCTTTTTAATGGGATTTGCATAACGCTGGTATTACAAGTCTTGAAAGAAGTGAGCGGTAGACCCTCTCCTGTCAAGACTTCTACCGCATTTAAAAGTCAGTAGTTAAGAGTTTTATGGGCTAACGCCGGAACATAAAACTCTTAACTAAAGTGCTAAAAAGTACACTAACACCCATAAACTACCTATTAACCCCTAAACAGAGGCCCCCCCACATAGCAAACACTAAAATAAAAAAATGTAACCCCTAATGTGCCGACCGGACATCGCCGCTAATTACATTATACCTATGAACCCCTAATCTGCTGCCCCTAACACCTACATTATATTTATTAACCCCTAATCTGCCGCCCCAACGTCACCGCCACCTACCTACAATTATTAACCCCTTATCTGCCGAGCGGATATCGCCACCACTTTAATAAATGTATTAACCCCTAAACCGCCGCACTCCCGCCTCACAAACACTAGTTACATTTTATTAACCCCTAATCTGCCCCCCCCAACGTCGCCGCCAACTACCTACATTTATTAACCCCTAATCTTCCGACCCCAACGTCGCCGCTACTATAATAAATGTATTAACCCCTAAACCTAAGTCTAACCCCCCTAACTTAAATATAATTTAAATTAAACGAAATTAATTTAACATAATTAAATAAATTAATCCTATTTAAAACTAAATACTTACCTATAAAATAAACCCTAAGCTAGCTACAATATAACTAATAGTTACATTATAGCTATCTTAGGGTTTATTTTTATTTTACAGGCAACTTTGTATTTATTTTAACTAGGTACAATAGTTATTAAATAGTTATTAACTATTTAATAACTACCTAAGTACAAATTTACCTGTAAAATAAATCCTAACCTAAGTTACAATTACACCTAACACTACACTATCATTAAATAAATTACCTAAACTACCTACAATTAAATACAATTACATAAAATAAACTAAATTATGGAAAAAAACACACTAAATTACAGAAAAAAAAAAGAATGACAAGAATTTTAAACTAATTACACCTAATCTAATCCCCCTAATAAAATAAAAAAGCCCCCCCAAAATAAAAAAAATTCCCTACCCTATACTAAATTACAAATAGCCCTTAAAAGGGCCATTTGCGGTGCATTGCCACAAAGTAATCAGCTCTTTTACCTGTAAAAAAAAATACAATACCCCCCAACATTACAACCCACCACCCACACACCCCTACTCTAAAACCCACCCAATCCCCCCTTAAAAAAACCTAACACTAACCCCCTGAAGATCACCCTACCCTGAGCCGTCTTCACCCAGCCGGGCACAAGTGGTCCTCCAGAGGGTCCAAAGTCTTCATCCGATCAGGGCAGAAGAGGTCCTCCAGACGTTAGAAATCTTCATCCAGGCGGCATCTTCTATCTTCATCCTTCCGGAGCGGAGCGGGTCCATCTTCAATCCAGCCGACGCGGAGCATCCTCTTCAAACGAAGTCCTAACGAAGAATGAAGGTTCCTTTAAATGACGTAATCCAAGATGGTGTCCCTTGAATTCTGATTGGCTGATAGAATCCTATCAGCCAATCAGAATTAAGGTAGGAAAAATCCTATTGGCTGATGTAAACAGCCAATAGGATTGACCTTGCATTCTATTGGCTGTTCCAATCAACCAATAGAATGCAAGGTCAATCCTATTGGCTGATTGGATCAGCCAATCGGATTAAACTTCAATCCGATTGGCTGATAGCATCAGCCAATAGGATTTTTCCTACCTTTATTCCGATTGGTTGATAGGATTCTATCAGCCAATCGGAATTCAAGGGACGCCATCTTGGATGACGTCATTTAAAGGAATTACACCTAACACTACACTATCATTAAATAAATTACCTAAACTACCTTCAATTAAATACAATTAAATAAAATAAACTAAATTACGAAAAAAAAAAACCCACTAAATTACAGGAAAAAAAAGAATTACAAGAATTTTAAACTAATTACACCTAATCTAATCCCCCTAATAAAATAAAAAAGCCCCCAAAATAAAAAAAATTCCCTACCCTATAGTAAATTACAAATAGCCCTTAAAAGGGCCTTTTGCGGGGCATTGCCCCAAAGTAATCAGCTCTTTTACCTGTAAAAAAAAATACAATACCCCCCCAACATTAAAACCCACCACCCACACACCCCTACTCTAAAACCCACCCAATCCACCCTTAAAAAAACCTAACACTAACCCCCTGAAGATCACCCTACCCTGAGCCGGGCACAAGTGGTCCTCCAGAGGGTCCGAAGTCTTCATCCGATCGGGGCAGAAGAGGTCCTCCAGACGGTAGAAATCTTCATCCAGGCGGCATCTTCTATCTTCATCCTTCCGGAGCGGAGCGGGTCCATCTTCAATCGAGCCGACGCGGAGAATCCTCTTCAAATGAAGTCCTAACGAAGAATGAAGGTTCCTTTAAATGACATCATCCAAGATGGACTCCCTTGAATTCCGATTGGCTGATAAAATCCTATCAGCCAATAGGAATTAAGTTAGGAAAAATCCTATTGGCTGATGCTATCAGCCAATCGGATTGAAGTTCAATCCGATTGGCTGATCCAATAAGCCAATAGGATTGACCTCGCATTCTATTGGCTGATTGGAACAGCCAATAGAATGCAAGGTCAATCCTATTGGCTGATTACATCAGCCAATAGGATTTTTCCTACCTTAATTCCGATTGGCTGATTCTATCAGCCAATCAGAATTCAAGGGATGCCATCTTGGATTACGTCATTTAAAGGAACCTTCATTCTTCGTTAGGACTTCGTTTGAAGAGGATGCTCTGCGTCGGCTGGATTGAAGATGGACCCACTCCGCTCCGGAAGGATGGGTGAAGACGGCTCAAGGTAGGGTGATCTTCAGGGGGTTAGTGTTAGGTTTTTTTAAGGGGGGATTGGGTGGGTTTTAGAGTAGGGGTGTGTGGGTGGTGGGTTTTAATGTTGGGGGGGTATTGTATTTTTTTTTACAGGTAAAAGAGCTGATTACTTTGTGGCAATGCCCCACAAAAGGCCCTTTTAAGGGCTATTTGTAATTTAGTATAGGGTAGGGAATTTTTTTATTTTGGGGGACTTTTTTATTTTATTAGGGGGATTAGATTAGGTGTAATTAGTTTAAAATTCTTGTCATTCTTTTTTTTTTGTTCTGTAATTTAGTGGAGTTTTTTTTCGTAATTTATTTTATTTTATTTTATTGTATTTAATTGTAGGTAGTTTAGGTAATTTATTTAATGATAGTGTAGTGTTAGGTGTAATTGTAACTTAGGTTAGGATTTATTTTACAGGTAAATTTGTACTTATTTTAGCTAGGTAGTTATTAAATAGTTAATAACTATTTAATAACTATTGTACCTAGATAAAATAAATACAAACTTGCCTGTAAAATAAAAATAAACCCTAAGATGGCTATCTTAGGGTTTATTTTATAGGTAAGTATTTAGCTTTAAATAGGATTAATTTATTTAATTATGTTAAATTAATTTTGTTTAATTTAAATTATATTTAAGTTAGGGGGGTTAGATTTAGGATTAGACTTAAGTTTAGGGGTTAATAAATTTATTATAGTAGCGGCGACGTTGGGGTCGGAAGATTAGGGGTTACTAAATGTAGGTAGGTGGCGGCAACGTTGGGGGGACAGATTAGGGGTTAATAAATATAATGTAGGTGTCGGCGATGTTTGGGGCAGCAGTTTAGGGGTTAATAATTATAATGTAGGTGTCAGTGATAGCGGGGGCGGCAGATTAGGGGTTAATAAGTGTAATATTAGGGGTTTTTAGACTCGGGGTTCATGTTAGGGTGTTAGGTACAGACATAAAATGTATTTCCCCATAGGAAACAATGGGGCTGCGTTAGGAGCTGAACGCTGCTTTTTTGCAGGTGTTAGGTTTTTTTTCAGCCAGCTCAGCCCCATTGTTTCCTATGGGGAAATCGTGCACGAGCGCGTTTAGCCAGCTTACCGCTACCGTAAGCAACGCTGGTATTACAGTGAGATGTGGAGCTAAATTTTGCTCAACACTCACTTTTCTGAGGCTAACGCCGGCTTGCAGAAAACTTGTAATACCAGCGTTGGCTTAAGGGAGCGGTAAGAAAAAAAGGAGCGTTAGCCCCGCAAGCCTTACCGACAAAAACTCGTAATCTAGCCATTCGTTTTTTTATGTAATGTAATGCTAGGATTTTTTATTTTAATTTTAACTTAGTATTTTTTTTAAATGTAATTGGGGTTAATTTATGAGTCTTATGTTGGGGGGTTTAGTGATTAGATTAGGGGTTAATAGTTTATGTTTACTGCTTTGTGGGGGGATGTTGGATTAGGGGTTAATAGTTTAATTAGGTTTATTGCATTGTGGGGGATGGCGGATTAAGGGATAATGACTTTATTAGGTACTTCGCAATGTGGGGATTGGCGGATTAGGGGTTAATATATTTTATTAGTTATTGCGGTGGGGAGATAGCGGTTGACAGGTAGATGTTGTGCATGCGTTAGGTGTTAATACTTTCAGGGAGTTACGGTGCTCACATATTCAGCGCAAGGCTTGCTGTGCCTGCCTATGTCTGGCGAGGTGAAAATGGAGTAACATTTCTCCATTTTCGCCGTGTAAGTCCTTGCACTAAATATGTGATACCAACAGCCGATGCCAGTTCTATGTTAGTTTATGGGAGTAAACTGTGGGCGATGGTGAAAACATATTTTATGTAAGAACTTACCTGATAAATTCATTTCTTTCATATTGGCAAGAGTCCATGAGCTAGTGACGTATGGATATACATTCCTACCAGGAGGGGCAAAGTTTCCCAAACCTCAAAATACCTATAAATACACCTCCCACCACACCCACAACTCAATTTAACGAATAGCCAAGAAGTGAGGTGATAAAATAAGGAGTAAAAAAGCATACAAAAAGAAGAACTGGAATATAATTGTTCTTTTATACAAAAAATCATAACCACCATAAGAAAAAGGTGGACCTCATGGACTCCTGTCAATATGAAAGAAATTCATTTATCAGGTAAGTTCTTACATAAATTATATTTTCTTTCATGTAATTGGCAAGAGTCCATGAGCTAGTGGTGTATGGGATAGAAATACCCAAGATGTGAAAGTCCACAGAAGAGTCACTAGAGAGGGAGGGATAAAATAAAAACAGCTATTTCCGCTGAAAAAAATTAAATCCATAAAAAAAATAAGTCTTTCTCATAAATTTCTCAAATTGTCAAGAAAAAAACCAAAATCATAAGCAGAAGAATCAAACTGAGACAGCTGCCTGAAGAACTTTTCTACCAAAGACTGCTTAAGAAGAAGCAAATACATCAAAATGGTAAAATTTAGTAAATGTTTGCAAAGAAGACCAAGTTGCTGCTTTGCAAATATGATTAATCGAAGCTTCATTCTTAAAAGCCCAAGAAGTAGCGACTGATCTAGTAGAATGAGCTGTAATTTTCTGAGGCAGAGACTGTCCCGCCTCCAAATAAGCCTTGTGAATCAAAAGCTTAAGAGCATCCAAAGAATGTAAAGATCTTTCAAGAGCATTCTTAGGATTAGGACATAAAGAAGGAACAACAATTTCCCTACTAATGTTGTTAAAATTCACAACTTTAGGCAAAAATGTAAATGAAGTCCGCCAAACAGCTTTATCCTGATGGAAAATCAGAAAAGGAGACTAACAAGAGAGAGCAGACAATTCGTAACCTCTTCTAGCTAAAGAGATAACCAAAAGCAATAACACTTTCCAAGAAAGTAGTTTAATATCCAAAGAATGCATAGGCTCAAAAGGAGGAGCCTGCAAAACCTTCAAAGCCAAATTAAGACTCCAAATAGGAGAGATTGATTTATTAACAGGCTTGATATGAACCAAAGCCTGAACAAAACAGTGAATATCAGGAAGCTTAGCAATCTTTCTATAAAATAAAACATTTCTATGAAATAAAACAGAGAGAGCAGAGATTTGTCAAAGTACTTTCAGACAAACCTTTATCCAAACCATCCTGAAGAAACTGTAAAATTCTAGGAATACTAAAAGAATGACAAGAGAATTTATGAGAACACCATGAAATATAGGTTTTCCAAACCAGATAAAAAATCTTCCTTGAAACAGACTTACGAGCTTGTAGCATAGTATTAATCACTGAGTCAAAAAAACCTCTATGAGTAAGCACTAAGCATTAATTTCCATACCTTCAAATTTAGCGATTTGAGATCCTGATGGAAAAATGGCCCTTGAGACAGAAGGTCTGACCTTAAATGAAGTGACCAAGGTTGGCAACTGGATATCAGGACAAGATCCCCATACCAAAACCTGTGAGGCCATTCTGGTGCTATCAGAAACACATGCAATTTTTTCATTATGATCTTGGAGATCACCCTTGGAAGAAGAACTAGAGGCGGAAAAATATAAAAGACCAAGGAACTGCTAACACATTCACCATCTCCGCCTGAGGATCCCTGGACCTGGAAAGGTATGTGGGAAGTTTCCTTTTTAGATGGGAAGCCATCAGATCTATTTCTGGAAGACCCCACATCTGTACAATCTGAATAAACACATCTGGATGGAGAGACCACTCCCCCGGATGTAAAGTCTTATGGCTGAGATAATCTGCTTCCCAATTGTCTACACTTGGGATATGAATCGCAGAAATTAGACTAGAGTTGGATTCCACCCAAGAAAGTATCCGTGATACTTCTTTCATTGCCAAAGGACTGTGAGTCCCTCCCTGATGACTGACATATGCCACAGTTGTGATATTGTCTGTCTGAAAGCGAATAAAAAGTTTTCTCTTTAATAGAGGCCAAGCCTGAAGAGCTCTGAAGATAGCACGGAGTTCTAAAATATTGATTGGTAACCTCGCCTCTTGAGGTTTCCAAACCCCTTGTGCTGTCAGAGACCCCAGACAGCTCCCCAACCTGTATGACTTGCATCTGTTGAGATCACAGTCCAGGAAGGATGAACAAAAGAGGCCCATTGAATAATCCGATGGTGGTCCAACCACCAGGACAGAGAGAGTTGAATGTTGGGATTTAAGTATATCAATTGTGATATCCGAGTATAAACCCTGCACCATTGATTCAGCATGCAAAGCTGCAGAGGTATCATATGAAAATGAGCAGAGGGGATTGCGTTGGACGCTGCAGTCATGAGACCTAAAACTTCCATGCACATAGCCACTGAAGTGAATGACGGAGACTGAAGGTTTAGACAGGCTTAAACAAATTTCATTTGTCTCTATTCTGTTAAAGACAGAGTCATGGATACTGAATCTATCTGGAAACCTAAAAAGGTGACCCAATGTTTGAGGAATCAAGAAACTCTTTGGTAAATTGATCCTTCAACCATGTCTTTGAAGCAAAAACACTAGTTGATTCGTGTGAGATTCTGCCAAATGTAAAGACTGAGCTAGTACCAAGATATCGTCCAAATAAGGAAACACTGCGATACCCTGCTCTCTGATTACAGATAGAAAGGCACCGAGAACCTTCGAAAAGATTCTTGGAGCTGTCGCAAGGCCAAATGGAAAAGTGACAAATTGGTAATGCTTGTCTAGAAAAGAGAATCTCAGAAAGTGATAATGGTCTGGATGAATCGTAATATGAAGATATGCATTCTGTAAGTCTATTGTGGACATATAATGACCTGGCTGAACAAAAGGCAAAACAGACCTTATAGTCACCATCTTGAAAGTTGGGACCCTTACAAAATGATTCAAAAACTTCAGTTCCAGAACTGGTCTAAATGAATTTTCTTTCTTTGGCACAAGGAATAGATTTGAATAAAACCCCAGACCCTGTTCCTGAAGCGGAACTGGTATAATTACCCCTGAAAGCTCCAGATCTGAAACACACTTCAGAAAACATGAACTTTCACAGGATTTGTTGGAAGATGAGAGAAAAAGAATCTTCTCACAGGAAGTCTTACTCTGAAACATATTCGATACCCTTGAGAGACAATGCTCTGAATCCACTGATTTTAAACAGAATCTGCCCAAATGTCTTGAAATAATTTCAATCTGCCCCCCACCAGCTGAACTGGATTGAGGGTCACACCTTCATGCAGACTTGGGGGCTAGCTTTGGTTTCTTAAAAGGCTTGGATTTATTCCAACTTGAAAATGGCTTCCAATTGGAACCAGAGTCTTTAGGGGAAGGAGTGTTTTTCTATTCTCTATTTTAACGAAAGGAACGAAAATGATTAGAAGCTTTAGATTTACCCATAGATTTTCCATCTTGAGGCAAAAAAACTCCCTTGCCCCCAGTGATAGTGGAAATAATAGAATCCAACTGGGAACCAAATAAATTACCCTGGAAAGATAAATATGGTAATCTAGATTTAGATACCATGTCAGCATTCCATGATTTGAGCCATAAAGCTCTTCTAGCTAAAATAGCTAAAGACATAGGGGCCTATTTATCAAGCTGTCAACCGCAAATACGCTGGAATTCCGTAGCGTAATTGTGGCGAGCCTGATTCCCTTTATTTATCAAACGATACAGACCGGCAAAAGTAGAATTTTGTAACGTAACATACGATCCGACGGTCAAAGTCCGACACAGATCGATGCTTACGTCATTACAGATGTTCCGAATGCAAATTTGGCACTATCTGACTACTTTTGCAAGTTAACAAATTTCTACCAGGTATGCTCGCCACTATTCCGGCCCAGCGTACCTGGTTTTCAATCCGCCGCCCTGGAAGCAGCGGATGCCATAGGAATCAATGGGAGTCTGAAAGCAGCAAAAGCTCATGTTCGCTGCTGCCCGATATCCCATTGATTCCTATGGGAGAATAAAGTTACGTTTACAACTAACCCCCGAGTCTAAACACCCCTAATCTGCTGCCCCCTACACCACTGCCAACTACATTATACTTATTAACCCCTAATCTGCTGCCCCGACACCGCCGCCACCTACATTAAACTTATTAACCCCTAATCTGCCCCCCCTACACCGCCGCCACCTACATTATACTTATTAACCCCTAATCTGCCCCCCCTACACCGCCACCTACATTATGTTATTAACCCCTAATCTGCCATCCCCAACATCGCTGCCACTATATTAAATTTATTAACCCCTAAACCTAAGTCTACCCCTAACCCTAACACCCCCTAACTTAAAACTAATTTAAATAAATATAAATAAAATTACTATACTTTAACTACATTATTCCTATTTAAAACTAAATACTTACCTATAAAATAAACCCTAAGATAGCTACAATATAACTAAAAGTTACATTGTAGCTAGCTTAGGGTTTATTTTTATTTTACAGGCAAGTTTGTATTTATTTTAACTAGGTAGAATAGTTACTAAATAGTTATTAACTATTTAATAACTACCTAGCTAAAATAAATACAAAAGTACCTGTAAAATAAAACCTAACCTAAGGTACAATAACACCTAACACTACACTATGGGGGGTAGTAATCAAGCCGTCTACTTTTCTGGCTTCGCCGGCCCAATACGCCCGCCTAAGCTCGCCTCACATCGCCGCCGCGGACCTGAAAAAATACGCCTAAGTTATCAAATAAAGCTGTCAAAAAGCCGCGGGGCGATGAGCAGCGGACTGTGACAGTTATCACTCATCCGATCTCGCTGCCCTTCGGCTTTTTCCCAGCTTTATTGCTAGCCTGTCACTAAGCACTCACACTAAACTACACTGTTCTACCCCCTATACCGGCGCCCCCGGAGCCTCCCGCAACTCAATAAAGTTACTAACCCCTAAACCGCCGCTCCTAGACCCCGCCGCAACTCTTATAAATGTATTAACCCCTAAACCGCCGCTCCTAGACCCCGCCGCAACTCTTATAAATGTATTAACCCCTAAACCGCCGCTCCTAGACCCTGCCGCAACTCTTATAAATGTATTAACCCATAAAACCGCCGCTCCCGGACACCGCTGCCACCTACAGTATACCTAGTAACCCCTATCCTGCCCCCCCTACACCGTCGCCCTCTATTATAAAATTATTAACCCCTATCCTGCTGATCCCGCACCTCTCCGCAACTAAATAAATAGTTTAACCCCTAAACCGCCGCTCCCTGAACCCGCCGCAACCTATATTAAACCTATTAACCCCTATCCTGCCCCCCTACACCGTCGCCACCTATAATAAATGTATTAACCCCTATCCTGCCCCCCACTACACCGCCGCCACTGTAATAAAATGATTAACCCCTAAACCTAAGTCTAACCCTAACCCTAACGCCCCCCTAACTTAAATATTAATTAAATAAATCTAAATAAATTAACTCTTATTAACTAAATGAATCCTATTTAAAACTGAATACTTACCTTTAAAATAAACCCTAATATAGCTACAATATAAATAATAATTATATTCTAGCTATTTTAGGATTTATTTTTATTTTACAGGTACCTTTCAATTTATTTTAACCAGGTACAATAGCTATTAAATAGTTATTAACTATTTAATAGCTACCTAGCTAAAATAAAGAGAAATTTACCTGTAAAATAAATCATAACCTAAGTTACAATTACACCTAACACTACACTATACTTTAATAAATTATTCCTATTTAAAAATAAATACTTACCTGTAAAATAAACCCTAAGATAGCTACAATATAATTAATAATTATATTGTAGCTATCTTAGGATTTATATTTATTTTACAGGTAACTTTGTATTTATTTTAGCTAGTTAGAATAGTTATTAAATAGTTATTAACTATTTAATAACTACCTAGCTAAAAGAAATACAAAATTACCTGTAAAATAAATCCTAACCTAAGTTACAATTAAACCTAATACTACACTATCATTAAATTAATTAAATAAACTACCTACAAATAACTACAATTAAATACAATTACATAAACTAACTAAAGTACAAAAAATAAAAAAAGCTAAGTTACAAAAAATAAAAAAATAAGTTACAAACATGTTAAAAATATTACAACAATTTTAAGCTACTTACACCTAATCTAAGCCCCCTAATAAAATAACAAACCCCCCCAAAATAAAAAAATGCCCTACGCTATTCTAAATTAAATAAATTTCAAAGCTCTTTTACCTTACCAGCCCTTAAAAGGGCCATTTGTGGGGGCATGCCCCAAAGAAAACAGCTCTTTTGCCTGTAAAAGAAAAATACAACCCCCCCCAACATTAAAACCCACCACCCACATACCCCGAATCTAACCCAAACCCCCCTTACAAAAACCTAACACTAATCCCCTGAAGATCATCCTACCTTTAGTTGTCTTCACTCAGCCGAGCCACCGATGGAACTGAAGAGGACATCCGGAGCGGAAGAAGTTAATCCTCCAAGCGGCGCTGAAGAAATCTTCCATCCGATGAAGTCATCATCCAGGCGGCGCTGAAGAAAAGTCTTCGATCCGGCCGATGTCATCTTCAAAGAGGCGCTGAAGAGGTCTTCTATCCGGGCGAAGTCATTTTCCAAGCTGGGTCTTGAATCTTCCTTCCGCCGACGCGGAACCACCTTCTTCACCGACGGACTACGACGAATGACGGCTCCTTTAAGGGACGTCATCCGAGATGGCGTCCCCTCAATTCCGATTGGCTGATAGGATTCTATCAGCCAATCGGAATTAAGGTAGGAAAAATCTGATTGGCTGATGGAATCAGCCAATCAGATTGAGATCGCATTCTATTGGCTGTTCCGATCAGCCAATAGAATGCGAGCTCAATCTGATTGGCTGATTGGATCAGCCAATCGGATTGAACTTGAATCTGATTGGCTGATTCCATCAGCCAATCAGAATTTTCCTACCTTAATTCCGATTGGCTGATAGAATCCTATCAGCCAATCGGAATTGAGGGGACGCCATCTTGGATGACGTCCCTTAAAGGAGCCGTCATTCGTCGTAGTCCGTCGGTGAAGAAGGTGGTTCCGCGACGGCGGAAGGAAGATTCAAGACCCGGTTTGGAAGATGACTTCGCCCGGATAGAAGACCTCTTCAGCGCCTCTTTGAAGATGACATCGGCCGGATCGAAGACTTTTCTTCAGCGCCGCCTGGATGATGACTTCATCGGATGGAAGATTTCTTCAGCGCCGCTTGGAGGATTAACTTCTTCCGCTCCGGATGTCCTCTTCAGTTCCATCGGTGGCTCGGCTGAGTGAAGACAACTAAAGGTAGGATGATCTTCAGGGGATTAGTGTTAGGTTTTTGTAAGGGGGGTTTGGGTTAGATTAGGGGTATGTGGGTGGTGGGTTTTAATGTTGGGGGGGGTTGTATTTTTCTTTTACAGGCAAAAGAGCTGTTTTCTTTGGGGCATGCCCCCACAAATGGCCCTTTTAAGGGCTGGTAAGGTAAAAGAGCTTTGAAATTTATTTAATTTAGAATAGGGTAGGGCATTTTTTTATTTTGGGGGGGTTTGTTATTTTATTAGGGGGCTTAGATTAGGTGTAAGTAGCTTAAAATTGTTGTAATATTTTTAACATGTTTGTAACTTTTTTTTTTATTTTTTGTAACTTAGCTTTTTTTATTTTTTGTACTTTAGTTAGTTTATGTAATTGTATTTAATTGTAGTTATTTGTAGGTAGTTTATTTAATTAATTTAATGATAGTGTAGTATTAGGTTTAATTGTAACTTAAGTTAGGATTTATTTTACAGGTAATTTTGTATTTCTTTTAGCTAGGTAGTTATTAAATAGTTGATAACTATTTAATAACTATTCTAACTAGCTAAAATAAATACAAAGTTACCTGTAAAATAAATATAAATCCTAAGATAGCTACAATATAATTATTAATTACATTGTAGCTATCTTCGGGTTTATTTTACAGGTAAGTATTTATTTTTAAATGGGATTAATTTATTAAAGTATAGTGTAGTGTTAGGTGTAATTGTAACTTAGGTTAGGATTTATTTAACAGGTACATTTCTCTTTATTTTAGCTAGGTAAGCTATTAAATAGTTAATAACTATTTAATAGCTATTGTACCTAGTTAAAATAAATTGAAAGGTACCTGTAAAATAAATATAAATCCTAAGATAGCTAGAATATATTTATTATTTATATTGTAGCTATATTAGGGTTTATTTTAAAGGTAAGTATTTATTTTTAAATGGGATTAATTTATTAAAGTATAGTGTAGTGTTAGGTGTAATTGTAACTTAGGTTAGGATTTATTTAACAGGTACATTTCTCTTTATTTTAGCTAGGTAAGCTATTAAATAGTTAATAACTATTTAATAGCTATTGTACCTAGTTAAAATAAATTGAAAGGTACCTGTAAAATAAATATAAATCCTAAGATAGCTAGAATATATTTATTATTTATATTGTAGCTATATTAGGGTTTATTTTAAAGGTAAGTATTTAGTTTTAAACAGGAATTATTTAGTTAATAAGAGTTAATTTATTTAGATTTATTTAATTAATATTTAAGTTAGGGGGGCGTTAGGGTTAGGGTTAGACTTAGGTTTAGGGGTTAATAATTTTATTACAGTGGCGGTGGCGTAGTGGGGGGCAGGATAGGGGTTAATAAATTTATTATAGGTGGCGACGGTGTAGGGGGGGGGCAGATTAGGGGTTAATAAATTTATTATAGGTGGCGACGGTGTAGGGGGGGGCAGATTAGGGGTTAATAAATTTATTATAGGTGGCGACGGTGTAGGGGGGGCAGGATAGGGGTTAATAAATTTATTATAGGTGGCAACGGTGTAGGGGGGCAGATTAGGGGTTAATACATTTAATATAGGTTGCGGCGGGTTCAGGGAGCGGCGGTTTAGGGGTTAATACATTTATTATAGTTGCGGTGGGCTCCGGGAGCAGCGGTTTAGGGGTTAATATGTATAGAGTAGCTTGCGGTGGGCTCCAGGAGCGGTGGTTTAGGGGGTAATAACCTTATTTAGTTGCGGCAGTGTAGGGGGGGACAGATTAGTGGTGTTTAGACTCGGGGTACATGTTAGGGTGTTAGGTGTAGACAGCTCCCATAGAAATCAATGGGATGTCTGTCAGCAGCGAACTTGTACTTTCGCTATGGTCAGACTCCCATTGATTCCTATGGGATCCGCCGCCTCCAGGGGTGGCGGATTGAAAACCAGGTACGCTGGGCCGTAAAAGTGCCGAGCGTACCTGCTAGTTTTTTGATAACTAGCAAAAGTAGTGAGAATGTGCCGCACTTGTGTGCGGAACATCTGGAGTGACGTAAGAATCGATCTGTGTCGGACTGAGTCCGGCGGATCGATGCTTACGTCACAAAATTCTACTTTTGCCGGTCTAGAGCCTTTGATAACTAAGGCGTATCAGCCTCGCCACAAATACGATGCGGAATTCCAGCGTATTTGAGGTTGACGGCTTGATAACTAGGCCCCTATAAGTAAATAAATTAACTAAATTAAATACAATTAACTAAATCAAATACAATATTCTAACTTAAATTAGCTAATGTACGAAAAAAACAAACACTAAATTACAGAAAATAATAAACAAATTGCAGAAATTTAAACTAATTACACCTAATATAATAGCCCTATCAAAATAAAAAAGCCCCCCCAAAATAAAAAAAACCCTAGCCTAAACTAAACTACCAATAGCCCTTAAAAGGGTCTTTTGCGGGGCATTGCCCCAAAGTAATCAGCTCTTTTACCTGAAAAAAAAAATACAAACAACCCCCCCAACAGTAAAACCCACCACCCACCACCCACACAACCAACCCCCCCAAAAATAATGCTAACTAAAAAAACCTAAGCTCCCCATTGCCCTGAAAAGGGCATTTGGATGGGCATTGCCCTTAAAAGGGCAGTTAGCTCTTTTGCAGCCCAAAGCCCTAACCTAAAAATAAAACCCACCCAATAAATCCTTAAAAAAAACTTACCGGGAGACGTCTTTAGCCAAACCGGGCGAAGTGGTCCTCCAGACGGGCAGAAGTCTTCATCCAAGCCGGGCAGAAGTGGTCCTCCAGACGGCAGAAGTCTTCATCCAGACGGCATCTTCTATCTTCATCCATCCGGCGCGGAGCGGGTCCATCTTCAAGACATCCGACGCGGAGCATCCTCTTCGGCCGACGACTACCCGACGAATGAAGGTTCCTTTAAGTGACGTCATCCAAGATGGCGTCCCTTAGATTCCGATTGACTGATAGAATTCTATCAGCCAATCGGAATTAAGGTAGAAAAAATCCATCAGCCAATAGGATTGAACTTCAATCCTATTGGCTGATTGGAACAGCCAATAGGATTGAGCTTGCATTCTATTGGCTGTTCCAATCAGCCAATGGGATTGAAGTTCAATCCTATTGGCTGATTGCATCAGCCAATAGGATTTTTTCTACCTTAATTCCGATTGGCTGATAAAATTCTATTAGCCAATCGGAATCTAAGGGATGCCATCTTGGATGACGTCACTTAAAGGAACCTTCATTTGTCGGGTAGTCGTCGGCCGAAGATGATGCTCCGCGTCGGATGTCTTGAAGTTGGACCCGCTCTACGGAGGATGGATGAAGATAGAAGATGCTGTCTGGATGAAAACTTCTGCCGTCTGGAGGACCACTTCTGCCCAGCTTGAATGAAGACTTCGGCCCATCTGGAGGACCACTTCTGCTCCGCTTGGATGAAGACGTCTCCCGGTAAGTCGATCTTCAGGGGGTTAGTGTTAGTTTTTTTTAAGGGTGTATTGGGTGGGTTTTATTTTTAGGCTAGGGCTTTGGGCTGCAAAAGAGCTAACTGCCCTTTTAAGGGCAATACCCATCCAAATGCCCTTTTCAGGGCAATGGGGAGCTTAGGTTTTTTAGTTTGTATTTTTTTTGGGGTGTTGGTTGTGTGGGTGGTGGGTTTTACTGTTGGGGGTTGTTTGTATTTTTTTTTTACAGGTAAAAGAGCTGATTACTTTGGGGCAATGCCCCGCAAAAGGCCCTTTTAAGGGCGATTGGTAGTTTAGTTTAGGCTAGAGTTTTTTTATTTTGGGGGGAGCTTTTTTATTTTGATAGGGCTATTAGATTAGGTGTAATTAGTTTAAATTTCTGTAATTTGTTTATTATTTTCTGTAATTTAGTGTTTTTGTACTTTGCTAATTTAATTTAATTTAGGTTATTGTATTTAATTTAGTTAATTGTATTTGATTTATGTAATTTATTTAATTGTAGTGTAGTGTTAGGTGTTATTGTAACTTAGGTTAGGTTTTATTTTACAGGTACTTTTGTATTTATTTTAGCTAGGTAGAAATTAAATAGTTAATAACTATTTAATAACTATTCTACCTAGTTAAAATAAATACAAACTTGCCTGTAAAATAAAAATAAACCCTACGCTAGCTACAATGTAACACTTAGTTATATTGTAGCTATCTTAGGGTTTATTTTATAGGTAAGTATTTAGTTTTAAATAGGAATAATGTAGTTAATGATAGTAATTTTAGTTAAATTTATTTAAATTAGATTTAAGTTAGGGGGTGTTAGGGTTAGACTTAGGTTTAGGGGTTAATACATTTAATATAGTGGCGGCGACGTTGGGGATGGCAGATTAGGGGTTAATAACATAATGTAGGTGGCGGCGGTGTTGGGGGGGCAGATTAGGGGTAAATAAGTATAATGTAGGTGGAGGCGGTGTAGGGGCAGCAGATTAGGGGTTAATAAGTATAATGTAGGTGGCGGCGGTGTAGGGGCAGCAGATTAGGGGTTAATAACATAATGTAGGTGGCGGCAGTGTAGGGGGCGGCATATTAGGGGTTAATAAGTATAACGTAGGTGGCGGTGGGCTCCGGGAGCGGCGGTTTAGGGGTTAATATGTATAGAGTAGCTTGCGGTGGGCTCCAGGAGCGGTGGTTTAGGGGGTAATAACCTTATTTAGTTGCGGCAGTGTAGGGGGGGACAGATTAGTGGTGTTTAGACTCGGGGTACATGTTAGGGTGTTAGGTGTAGACAGCTCCCATAGAAATCAATGGGATGTCTGTCAGCAGCGAACTTGTACTTTCGCTATGGTCAGACTCCCATTGATTCCTATGGGATCCGCCGCCTCCAGGGGTGGCGGATTGAAAACCAGGTACGCTGGGCCGTAAAAGTGCCGAGCGTACCTGCTAGTTTTTTGATAACTAGCAAAAGTAGTGAGAATGTGCCGCACTTGTGTGCGGAACATCTGGAGTG
The DNA here is from genome assembly GCF_027579735.1 of Bombina bombina. NCBI lineage: Eukaryota > Metazoa > Chordata > Amphibia > Anura > Bombinatoridae > Bombina > Bombina bombina. The sequence continues at coordinate 479,703,203 of NC_069499.1, forward strand.
ACGTAAGAATCGATCTGTGTCGGACTGAGTCCGGCGGATCGATGCTTACGTCACAAAATTCTACTTTTGCCGGTCTAGAGCCTTTGATAACTAAGGCGTATCAGCCTCGCCACAAATACGATGCGGAATTCCAGCGTATTTGAGGTTGACGGCTTGATAACTAGGCCCCTATAAGTAAATAAATTAACTAAATTAAATACAATTAACTAAATCAAATACAATATTCTAACTTAAATTAGCTAATGTACGAAAAAAACAAACACTAAATTACAGAAAATAATAAACAAATTGCAGAAATTTAAACTAATTACACCTAATATAATAGCCCTATCAAAATAAAAAAGCCCCCCCAAAATAAAAAAAACCCTAGCCTAAACTAAACTACCAATAGCCCTTAAAAGGGTCTTTTGCGGGGCATTGCCCCAAAGTAATCAGCTCTTTTACCTGAAAAAAAAAATACAAACAACCCCCCCAACAGTAAAACCCACCACCCACCACCCACACAACCAACCCCCCCAAAAATAATGCTAACTAAAAAAACCTAAGCTCCCCATTGCCCTGAAAAGGGCATTTGGATGGGCATTGCCCTTAAAAGGGCAGTTAGCTCTTTTGCAGCCCAAAGCCCTAACCTAAAAATAAAACCCACCCAATAAATCCTTAAAAAAAACTTACCGGGAGACGTCTTTAGCCAAACCGGGCGAAGTGGTCCTCCAGACGGGCAGAAGTCTTCATCCAAGCCGGGCAGAAGTGGTCCTCCAGACGGCAGAAGTCTTCATCCAGACGGCATCTTCTATCTTCATCCATCCGGCGCGGAGCGGGTCCATCTTCAAGACATCCGACGCGGAGCATCCTCTTCGGCCGACGACTACCCGACGAATGAAGGTTCCTTTAAGTGACGTCATCCAAGATGGCGTCCCTTAGATTCCGATTGACTGATAGAATTCTATCAGCCAATCGGAATTAAGGTAGAAAAAATCCATCAGCCAATAGGATTGAACTTCAATCCTATTGGCTGATTGGAACAGCCAATAGGATTGAGCTTGCATTCTATTGGCTGTTCCAATCAGCCAATGGGATTGAAGTTCAATCCTATTGGCTGATTGCATCAGCCAATAGGATTTTTTCTACCTTAATTCCGATTGGCTGATAAAATTCTATTAGCCAATCGGAATCTAAGGGATGCCATCTTGGATGACGTCACTTAAAGGAACCTTCATTTGTCGGGTAGTCGTCGGCCGAAGATGATGCTCCGCGTCGGATGTCTTGAAGTTGGACCCGCTCTACGGAGGATGGATGAAGATAGAAGATGCTGTCTGGATGAAAACTTCTGCCGTCTGGAGGACCACTTCTGCCCAGCTTGAATGAAGACTTCGGCCCATCTGGAGGACCACTTCTGCTCCGCTTGGATGAAGACGTCTCCCGGTAAGTCGATCTTCAGGGGGTTAGTGTTAGTTTTTTTTAAGGGTGTATTGGGTGGGTTTTATTTTTAGGCTAGGGCTTTGGGCTGCAAAAGAGCTAACTGCCCTTTTAAGGGCAATACCCATCCAAATGCCCTTTTCAGGGCAATGGGGAGCTTAGGTTTTTTAGTTTGTATTTTTTTTGGGGTGTTGGTTGTGTGGGTGGTGGGTTTTACTGTTGGGGGTTGTTTGTATTTTTTTTTTACAGGTAAAAGAGCTGATTACTTTGGGGCAATGCCCCGCAAAAGGCCCTTTTAAGGGCGATTGGTAGTTTAGTTTAGGCTAGAGTTTTTTTATTTTGGGGGGAGCTTTTTTATTTTGATAGGGCTATTAGATTAGGTGTAATTAGTTTAAATTTCTGTAATTTGTTTATTATTTTCTGTAATTTAGTGTTTTTGTACTTTGCTAATTTAATTTAATTTAGGTTATTGTATTTAATTTAGTTAATTGTATTTGATTTATGTAATTTATTTAATTGTAGTGTAGTGTTAGGTGTTATTGTAACTTAGGTTAGGTTTTATTTTACAGGTACTTTTGTATTTATTTTAGCTAGGTAGAAATTAAATAGTTAATAACTATTTAATAACTATTCTACCTAGTTAAAATAAATACAAACTTGCCTGTAAAATAAAAATAAACCCTACGCTAGCTACAATGTAACACTTAGTTATATTGTAGCTATCTTAGGGTTTATTTTATAGGTAAGTATTTAGTTTTAAATAGGAATAATGTAGTTAATGATAGTAATTTTAGTTAAATTTATTTAAATTAGATTTAAGTTAGGGGGTGTTAGGGTTAGACTTAGGTTTAGGGGTTAATACATTTAATATAGTGGCGGCGACGTTGGGGATGGCAGATTAGGGGTTAATAACATAATGTAGGTGGCGGCGGTGTTGGGGGGGCAGATTAGGGGTAAATAAGTATAATGTAGGTGGAGGCGGTGTAGGGGCAGCAGATTAGGGGTTAATAAGTATAATGTAGGTGGCGGCGGTGTAGGGGCAGCAGATTAGGGGTTAATAACATAATGTAGGTGGCGGCAGTGTAGGGGGCGGCATATTAGGGGTTAATAAGTATAACGTAGGTGGCGGTGGGCTCCGGGAGCGGCGGTTTAGGGGTTAGTAACTTTATTTAGTTGCGGCGGCGTCCGGGAGCGGCGGTATAGGGGTAAAACAGTTTAGTATAGTGGCGGTGTTTAGTGACAGTATACCAATAAAGCTGGGAAAAAGTTGAAGAGCAGCGAGATCGATGACTGTTAGTTAACAACAGTCCGCTGCTCATTGCCCCGTACTTGGTGCGTGGCTTTTTGACAGCTTTTTTGGTAACTTTGGAGAACGTATTCAGGTCCGCGGCAGCGATGTTAGGCAATCTTATGTGAGCGTATTGGTGCCGTCTAATGCAAGTAAGTTGACGGGTTGATAAATAGGGGCCATAGATTTAACATCAATTTTGATGATACCAAAAGTAGCATCACAGATGAAATGATTAGTATGTTGAAGCAAACGAACAATGCTAGACAAATCAGGATCTGTTTCCTGTTGTGCTAAGCTATCCAACCAAAAAGTTGGTGCAGCTGCAACATCAGCCATAGAAATGGCAGGCCTGAGAATATAGCCAGAATATAAATAAGTTTTCCTTAGATAAGATTCAATTTTCCTATCTAAAGGATCCTTAAAAGAAGTACTATCTTCCATATGAATAGTAGTACGTTTGGCAAGAGTAGAAATAGCCCCATCAACCTTAGGGACTTTTCCCCAAAACTCTAATTTAGCCACTGGCAAAGGATACAACCTTTTAAACCTAGAAGAAGGAATAAAAGAAGCACCAGGCATATTCCATTCCTTAACCCCTTAGTGACCAGAGCACTTTTCCATTTTCTGTCCGTTTGGGACCAAGGCTATTTTTACATTTTTGCGGTGTTTGTGTTTAGCTGTAATTTTCTTCTTACTCATTTACTGTACCCACACATATTATATACCGTTTTTCTCGCCATTAAATGGACTTTCTAAAGATACCATTATTTTCATCATATCTTATAATTTACTATAAAAAAAATTATAAAATATGAGGAAAAAATGGAAAAAAAACACACTTTTTCTAACTTTGACCCCCAAAATCTGTTACATATCTAAAACCACCAAAAAACACCCATGCTAAATAGTTTCTAAATTTTGTCCTGAGTTTAGAAATACCCAATGTTTACATGTTCTTTGCTTTTTTTGCAAGTTATAGGGCCATAAATACAAGTAGCACTTTGCTATTTCCAAACCATTTTTTTCCAAAATTAGCGCTAGTTACATTAGAACACTGATATCTTTCAGGAATCCCTGAATATCCCTTGACAAGTATATATTTTTTTTTAGTAGACATCCCAAAGTATTGATCTAGGCCAATTTTGGTATATTTCATACCACCATTTCACCGCCAAATGCGATCAAATACAAAAAATTGTTCACTTTTTCACAAATTTTTTCACAAACTTTAGGTTTCTCACTGAAATCATTTACAAACAGCTTGTGCAATTATGGCATAAATGGTTGTAAATTCCTCTCTGGGATCCCCTTTGTTCAGAAATAGCACACATATATGGCTTTGGCGTTGCTTTTTGGTAATTAGAAGGCCGCTAAATGCCACTGCGCACCACAAGTGTATCATGCCCAGCAGTTAAGGGGTTAATTAGGGAGCTTTTAGGGAGCTTGTAGGGTTAATTTTAGCTTTAGTGTAGTGTAGTAGACAACCCCAAGTATTGATCTAGGCACATTTTGGTATATTTCATGCCACCATTTCACCGCCAAATGCGATCAAATTAAAAAAAATGTAAAATTTTTCACAATTTTAGGTTTCTCACTGAAATCATTTACAAACAGCTTGTGCAATTATGGCACAAATGGTTGTAAATGCTTGTCTGGGATCCCCTTTGTTCAGAAATAGCAGACATATATGACTTTGGCGTTGCTTTCTGGTAATTAGAAGGCCACTAAATCCTGTTGCGCCTCACACGTGTATTATGGCTAGCAGTGAAAGGGTTAATTAGGGAGTTTGTAGTGAGCTTGCAGGGTTAATTTTAGCTTTAGTGTAGAGATCAGCCTCCCATCTGACACATCCCACCCCCTGATCCCTCCCAAACAGCTCCCTTCCCTCCCCCACCCCACAATTGTCCCCGCCATCTTAAGTACTGGCAGAAAGTCTGCCAGTACTAAAATAAAAGGGTTTTTAAAAAAAAAATGAAATTTTTTTTTAGCATATTTACATATGCTACTGTGTAGGATCCCCCCCTTAGCCCCCAACCTCCCTGATCCCCCCCAAAACCGCTCTCTAACCCTCTCCTCTGCCTTATTGGGGGCCATCTTGGGTACTGGCAGCTGTCTGCCAGTACCCAGTTTACAATAAAAAGTGCTTTTTTGGGTTTTTTTTTGTTTTTTTCTGTAGTGTAGCTTCCCCCAACCCCCCACCCCCCACAAACAAACCCCCACCACCTTGCTGATTGTTTGGATTTTATTTGTTATTATATTTTTTATATCCCCATTTTCTGCAGTGTAGCGGTTCCCACCCGCTCCCTCCCCGTGCACGCGCCCGCCCCCACCCTCCCGTGCACGTGCGCGCGCCCGTGCGCGCCCCCAGCCACCCCCGCCCACGATCCCGCCCCCCTTCAGATCCACATGGCCATCGATGGCCGCCACCCGCCTCCCGGTCCGGCTCCCACCCACCAACGCAGGTAGCCACCGATCTCCGGTGCAGAGAGGGCCACAGAGTGGCTCTCTCTGCACCGGATGACTTAAAAAGGTTATTGCAGGATGCCTCCATATCGAGGCATCACTGCAATAACCGGAAAGCAGCTGGAAGCGAGCAGGATCGCTTCCAGCTGCTTTCCACACTGAGGACGTGCAGGGTACGTTCTCAGGCATTAACTGCCTTTTTTCTGAGGACGTACCCTGCACGTCCTCAGTCGTTAAGGGGTTAACAATCACATCAGAAATAGCATCAGGAACAGGGAAAACCTCAGGAGTAATCACAGGAGGGTTATAAATAGAATTTAAACATTTACTGGTTTTTTTATCAAGAGGACCAGACTCCTCAATATCCAAAGTAACCAATACTTCTTTCAACAAAGAACGAATATACGCAGTCTTAAAAAATAAGTAGATTAATCAATGTCAATGTCTGAGGTAGGATCTTCTGAACCAGAGAGATCCTCATCAGAGGAGGATATTTCAGTATGTTGTCGGTCATTACAAAATTCATCAGTTTTATGAGAAGTTTTAAAAGACCTTTTACGTTTATTAGAAGGCGGAATAGCAGACATAGCCTTCTGTATTGCATCAGCAATATAATTTTTCATATCAACAGGGATATAATGTACATTAGATGTTGAGGGAACAACAGATACTGTACTAGCACTGATAGAAACCTTTTCTGCATGCAAAATCTTATCTTGACAACTGTTACGTACTACAGCCGGATATATAATCTCAGCTAACTTACAACAGATACACTTAGATTTGGTAGAACTGTGTTCCGGCAGCATGGTTCCTACAGTAGCTTCTGAGACAGGATCAGATTGAGACATCTTGCAAAATGTAAAAGAAAAAATAACATTTAGACAAAATATTCAATTTCTTCATACAGCAGTTTCAGGAATGGGAAAAAATGCAAACAGTATAGCCCTCTGAGCATAAAGAAGGCAAGAGGCATATAGGAAGTGGGGTAAAATAAAACCAATTTTTTGGCGCCAAGTATGACACACAACGCAAAATGAAGTAGAAACTTTTTTTTGTCCCCAACAAACATCAGGAAATGATGCAACTCACATCATGACTGACACAACTTCGTGCTAAACAACCTGTCATCAACAAAGACGCAGGAAATGCCGAACTTGCATCATCAAAGATGCACATTCGCACCAAAAAATTCTCGCGCCACGAATAACGCAATAAATTACAGCATTTTGCGACTTCGCAAGCCTAATTTTGCCTGCGAAGTTAAAGAAAAACAAGTCAATTTGAAAAAGAGACTATACCCCAGGTAAGAAAATAAACTTCCTAAAACATGATTCCCATACTGAAACTGATAGTCTGCAAAGGAAAATATACATAGACCTGACTCATGGCAAATATAAGTAACATACATATATTTAAAACTTTATATTAATACATAAAGCACCAAACCATAGCTGAGAGTGTCTTAAATAATGATACATACTTACCGAAAGACACCCATTCACATATGGCAGATAGCCAAACCAGTACTGAAAACTATCAGCAGAGGTAATGGTATATAAGTGTAAATCATCGATCTGAAAAGGGATGTAGGAGATGAATCCCTACGACCTATAACAGAGAACCCTTGAAAAGATTTCCCGTGAGAGAAACCATAAAATCAATAGGCGATACTCTCTTCACATCCCACTGACAAACACTGTACTCTGAGAGGAATTGGAGTTCAATATGCTGAGAAGCGCTTATCATAGAAGAAAAATCAAGCACAAATTTACTTCACCACCTCCATAGGAGGCAAAGTTTTTAAAACTGAGTTGTGGGTGTGGTGGGAGGTGTATTTATAGGCATTTTGAAGTTTGGGAAACTTTGCCCCTCCTGGTAGAAATGTATATTCCATACGTCACTAGCTCGTGGACTTGGTGTCGCCGGCTTTTATGGGCGGCACGGCATATGTGATCTCGCCCCTAAACTGGAAGTTTAACACTATGTGCCTATTTGCTTAAACTACTGTATCCAGTTAGTACAGATCTGTACAACACATAAAATGAATTTGAGCTAATAGAATGCTCTGAATAGAATGTATTCATCTATACGGTTTGGTAAGATCATACATAACAATATGGAAAAGAAACAATTAAGGTTATAAAATGTTATCTTTCTTTATACTTTTGTTTTGAATTGCTTACATTAATTCATAGCATTGTGCTCTTTCTCCCATGGAGTTGTGCAGGAGACAGCACTAATTAGCTAAAATGCAGTTCAATAGATAATAAATAAATAGCCATGTGATAAGGGGGCTGTCAGAAGAGGCATAGATACAAGGTAATCACAGAGGTAAAAAGTATATTAATATATCATGTTGGCTATGCAAAACTAAGGATTTTTTTTTTTACTTTTTAAACAATAAAACATTTGGGATAGATTGTCCCTTTAAGGTTATATAAACAATAATTAGACATAAAGGTTACCTTTAAATATTTCAATGTTAGGGGGAAAAAAAAACATTATGTAGCGACACCATACCTGTACAAGTATACATTTACAAGCAAACTGAAATATAAGAATCACTTATCGGAATTTACATTTAGTATATTACCCATAAATTTGTTTCTATAAAAATGCCAACTGTATAAGAATTTATAATAAGAAGTAACTCTCTATGATGCTTCACTGATGTCCCATAGCCTCAAAATAATTTTACAATTAGAAAGCAGTATGCTGGCAAGATGGAAAAGCTATCTTTTTTGTTTGACCTAAATTCTTTTTCAGTATGCAGTAGTTTGTGTCATACTATTAACAATAATTTCATTGGTATTCTAGAATGCTAAAAATTCAAATTTTAAATTGATTTCACATTTTGAATGAATAGTTGGAGCAAGATGTATTTTTAGGTGCATTCCATATTTTTTAAGACATGTATTCTTAAAATTCTTAGCTAAATGTACAGACAAGCATGACTATTAATCATCAATCTATTGGTTTGGAGGACTGATTACTAATGGTGAGACTGTATTGGGCCAAATTACAAACTGTAAAAAAAGGAAAACAGGGCACCCTATAGTGTATTCTGTTTTAAATATACATACAATTGATATTTAGAAGCACACTCACAAATAAACTGCACTATTTGGCACTCTACAAGTGTGCCTGATCTCCCCTCTTTCTGCATTTAGGTGTTAATTCCCAGGATATGCTCTGGATACAACTCCCCAGAACAAATCTCTCACAATAAAATAGTAACTTTTAATCTGGTACAGTTGTGAGAAGACTAGCATAGATACTCCAGATAAAACAGTATACAAAGTATTTACTGTGTGTAAATACAACTCAATGCTTGCTAAATTGTTGTCAGTCTATGAGTTCTCTGCATGCTAGAGGAGCACTGAACTGTGCAATTTACTTTGTAAGTGTACTTCTAAACAGTATATACTGTTTGGCACCCTTTTGGGTTAGATTACAAGTGGTGCACAAATGTGTTATTGCTCTTGAGTGCTAACTGAGCTCCAGGTAAAAAATAGTGAGATTGGATTTTAGCTTTGCCCAACACCTGGTGGTCTAATGGTTTGATGGAGACCTGCAGAGGCCAACAAGCCACAGTATCTCGCACCCACTGTGAAATTAGTGATGATCTGGGGGTTCTTCTTTTTATCAATATTAACTTTATATGTCCTTCTTAAGTGATGATATTCCATAGTTTTATAACATGTTGGTTATATTCCAGCTTATAAGGAGGAGATCAAGAACCCTGACAGAGCTTTAGTCCTTACCACTTCCTCTCCCTCCCCAGTTTGTTCTTGGCCTCCGAGGAGAGAGGGTGAAGAATTTGGAGTTGCTCTACTATCAAGAGTTTATTATTTTTCATATGATTTGTAGGCTCAGACCTGCTTTGGGACCTAGTACCCCTAGGCAACTTCACTCCAAGAAGATTTAAGAAGACTCTGACAGAAACAGGGTAAAGATTACCTCTGTTATGTGCTTTCCATTTCCCTAGTGGGTAATCTAACAGCCATAACTGCCCTCGGGCGTTGCAGAGACCCTGTCCCTTAGCCTCCAACTAAAGGGTTACAGGTATATCTGCAGTATCCTCTGCATTATATTTAATTGCACTGGATGGGCTCTCTACTGGATCAGCAACCTGTGAAGGAGAAAGGCCTCGGCATGCTGGTAAGAAAAAGTGGACGGGTGCTTCAGCCCAGGTAAGTGACTCAGGCACTACACAGCCCAGGTGCTATCCAATAGTACTCTCCTTACAAGTTATACATAGATGGGGGTCACAGCCTTACACAAGAGGAGCTTTACCTATGTGTTGGGTGAATGAGGCGAAGTTTACTTCTTATCTAGCATCCTTAGGACTCCTAAGCAGCTCAATTTACCCTTTTTACCTCAAAAAACGTATTTTTGTATTTTTCTAAATAAAATGGGTACTGTCTCTTTAAGAGAGTCAGTAACTGCCCTGCACAGTTATCAGTTAGATCTCAAAAATCACAGTGCAGTTAAGCAGGATGAACCAAATCTGCAAATATAATAATTATGTGGACATATTTTGTATTGCATTATTTAGCTTTGTATTACCAGTGCAAATGTTTTGACCTCAGCATGTGTACTGTGGTGCTTTCCTACTTTATTTTCCTGTTACACAACATAGATACTGTTTTGATAGAACAGGATACTTTTATGCACAACATTTTCCAATCCATGCACTTTTATGTATGCTTTGTGGTTCGGTTTCTACTGACCTCACTAATATCATGTACTTTGGCTAATGTCATTATTTTAAAGGGACACTGAACCCAATTTTTTTCTTTCATGATTCAGATAGAGCATGCAATTTTAAGCAACTTTCTAATTTACTCCAATTATCAAATTTTTTTCATTCTCTTGGTATCTTTATTTTAAAAGCAAGAATGTAAAGCTTAGATGCCGGCCCATTTTTGGTGAACAACCTGGGTAGTCCTTGCTGATTAGACAGAACCAATAAAAAAGTGCTGTTCATGGTTCTGAACCAAAAATTGGCTGGCTCCTTAGCTTAGATGCCTTCTTTTTCAAATAAAGATAGCAAGAGAATGAAGAAAAATTGATAATAGATGTAAATTAGAAAGTTGCTTAAAATTGCATGCTCTATCTGAATCATGAAAGAAAATAATTGGGTTTAGTGTCCCTTTAAGTAGTATAGAGTCTGTTTTTTGACAGAGAATGCAATTTACTTTTATCTCAGATACTAAATTGTATGTTCAGCTACATGCATGTCAGGATGCCAGGAATCAGACTGAGACGAGAAGTGCAAAAATAATCACACCTTTATTAATAACAAAAAATAATAAAAGTCCACAAATCAAATAACAAGTCAGGGGCCCGATCCGATATGCAGCGTCGCCCGCAAAAGCCGGCGAGGCCGAAATTTGCGCTGGTTTGGTATCCTATATACGGCGTAACCTAGAAGTTACGCTCGTATATTTCTGCCTTCGCCCGTAGTTTTTTGGGCCATAGGCAGGTATACCAAACCAGCGCAGTTTGGTATCCAATATACAGCGAAAGGACTTATGTGGCGAAAATGGAGAAATCTTACTCCATTTTCACCTCGCCACAAAATGCAGCCGTAGTAAGCCTTACGCTGTCTATTGTAGCCCCGTAATCCCTAAACTACCTGCTAAATAAAACCTAACACCTAACGCATGCGCAATGTCTATCTACCTGTCAACCGCGATCCCCCGCCGCAATCCCTAATAAAGTATTTAACCCCTAAACCGCCGCACACGGACCCCGCCGCCACCTACATTAAAAGTATAACCCCCTAATGTGAGTCCCTTACACCGTCGTAAGCTACGTTACATACTCCCTAATGTGAGTCCCTTACACCGCAGCCATCTACCTTACCTACCCCCTAAAGTGAGCACCTACCCCACCGCCATCTACCTTACCTACCCCCTAAAGTGAGCCCCTACCCCGCCGCCATCTATCTTACCTACCCCCTAAAGTGAGCCCCTACCCCGCCGCCATCTATTTTAAAAATATTAACCCCTAATTTAATCCCCCTACACCACCGCCAGCTATATTAACTATATTAACCCTAATTATATTAGGGTTAATATAGTTAATATAGTTATTATATTATATATATTAACTATATTAAACCTAATTATATTAGGGTTAATATAGTTAATATCATTATTATATTATATATATATTAAGTATAATAACCCTATCTAACTCTAGCATCCCTAACTAAATTGTTATTAAAATAAATCTAATTAATATTAATATTATTAACTAAAATATTCCTATTTAAATCTAAATACTTACCTATAAAATAAACCCTAAGATAGCTACAATGTAATTAATAATTACATTGTAGCTATTTTAGGGTTTATATTTATTTTACAGGTAACTTGGTATTTATTTTAACTAGGTACAATAGCTATTAAATAGTTAATAACTATTTAATAGCTACCTAGTTAAAATAATTACCAATTTACCTGTAAAATAAATCCTAACCTAAGTTACAAATACACCTACACTATCAATAAATTAAATAAACTACAAATATCTAAACTAAAATACAATAAAATAATCTAAACTAAATTACAAAAAAAAAAAACACTAAATTACAAAAAATAAAAAAAATATTACAAGATTTTTAAGCTAATTACACCTATTCTAAGCCCCCTAATAAAATAATAAAGCCCCCCAAAATAAAAAATTTTCCCTACCCTATTCTAAATTAAAAAAGTTCACAGTTCTTTTACCTTACCAGCCCTTAAAAGGGCCTTTTGCGGGGCATGCCCCAAAGAAAACAGCTCTTTTGCCTGTAAAAGAAAAACACAATACCACCCCCCAACATTACAACCCACCACCCACATACCCCTATTCTAAACCCACCCAAACCCCCCTTAAAAAAACCTAACACTACCCCCCTGAAGATCTCCCTACCTTGTCTTCACCCAGCCGGGCCGAACTCTTCATCCGATCCGGGCGATGTCCAATTAAGCGGCAGTGAAGTCTTCTTCCATCCGGGCGATGTCTTCAAGCAAAGCGGCATCTTCAATCTTCTTTCTTCGCTCCTCCGCCACGGAGCATCCATCCGGCACGAAGACTAAACGAGGAATGAGGTACCTTTAAATGACGTCATCCAATATGGCTTCCGTCGAATTCCTATTGGCTGATAGGATTCTATCAGCCAATCGGAATTAAGGTAGAAAAATCTGATTGGCTGATTGAATCAGCCAATCAGATTCAAGTTCAATCCGATTGGCTGAACCAATCAGCCAATCGGATTGAACTTGAATCTGATTGGCTGATTCAATCAGCCAATCAGATTTTTCTACCTTAATTCCGATTGGCTGATAGAATCCTATCAGCCAATCGGAATTCGACAGACGCCATCTTGGATGACGTCATTTAAAGGTACCTCATTCCTCGTTTAGTCTTCGTGCCAGATGGATGCTCTGCGGCGGAGGAGCGAAGAAAGAAGATTGAAGATGCCGCTTTGCTTGAAGACATCGCCGGATGGAAGAAGACATCGCCGGATGGAAGAAGACTTCACTGCCGCTTGATTGAAGACATCGCCGGATGGAAGAAGACTTCACTGCCGCTTGATTGAAGACATCGCCCAGATGGAAGAAGACTTCACTGCCGCTTGATTGGACATCGCCCGGATCAGATGAAGAGTTCGGCCTGGCTGGGTGAAGACAAGGTAGGGAGATCTTCAGGGGGGTAGTGTTAGGTTTTTTTAAGGGGGGTTTGGGTGGGTTTAGAATAGGGGTATGTGGGTGGTGGGTTGTAATGTTGGGGGGTGGTATTGTGTTTTTCTTTTACAGGCAAAAGAGCTGTTTTCTTCGGGGCATGCCCCGCAAAAGGCCCTTTTAAGGGCTGGTAAGGTAAAAGAACTGTGAACTTTTTTAATTTAGAATAGGGTAGGGAAATTTTTTTATTTTGGGGGGCTTTATTATTTTATTAGGGGGCTTAGAATAGGTGTAATTAGCTTAAAAATCTTGTAATTTTTTTTTATTTTTTGTAATTTAGTGGGGGGGGGGGGTTTGTAATTTAGTTTAGATTATTGTATTGTATTTTAGTTTAGATATTTGTAGTTTATTTAATTTATTGATAGTGTAGGTGTATTTGTAACTTAGGTTAGGATTTATTTTACAGGTAAATTGGTAATTATTTTAACTAGGTAGCTATTAAATAGTTATTAACTATTTAATAGCTATTGTACCTAGTTAAAATAAATACCAAGTTACCTGTAAAATAAATATAAACCCTAAAATAGCTACAATGTAATTATTAATTACATTGTAGCTATCTTAGGGTTTATTTTATAGGTAAGTATTTAGATTTAAATAGGAATATTTTAATTAATAATATTAATATTAATTAGATTTATTTTAATAAGAATTTAGTTAGGGATGTTAGAGTTAGATAGGGTTATTATACTTAATATATATATAATATAATAACGATATTAACTATATTAACCCTAATATAATTAGGGTTAATGTAGTTAATATATATAATATAATAACTATATTAACTATATTAACCCTAATATAATTAGGGTTAATATAGTTAATATAGCTGGCGGCGGTGTAGGGGGATTAAATTAGGGGTTAATATTTTTAAAATAGATGGCGGCGGGGTAGGGGCTCACTTTAGGGGGTAGGTAAGATAGATGGCGGCGGGGTAGGGGCTCACTTTAGGGGGTAGGTAAGATAGATGGTGGAGGGGTAGGGGCTCACTTTAGGGGGTAGGTAAGATAGATGGCGGCGGGGTAGGGGCTCACTTTAGGGGGTAGGTAAGATAGATGGCGGCGGGGTAGGGGCTCACTTTAGGGGGTAGGTAAGGTAGATGGCAGTGGGGTAGGGGCTCACATTAGGGGGTAGGTAAGGTAGATGGCGGAGGGGTAGGGGCTCACTTTAGGGGGTAGGTAAGGTAGATGGTGGAGGGGTAGGGGCTCACTTTAGGGGGTAGGTAAGGTAGATGGCGACGGGGGAGGGGCTCACATTAAGGGGTTATAGATTTAATATAGCTGGCGGCGGGGTCCGGGAGCGGTGGTTTAATGGTTAATACATTTTTATTGTTAGGATAGTGAGGGGGGATAGCGGATAGAGGATTAGACGTGTCGGGCTATGTTTAGGAGGCGTGTTAGACAGTACGGGAGATTTAATAACTTTAGTCAGGTTTTGTAGGCGCCGGCAGTTTTTAAAGTGCCGTAAGTCACCGGGGACTCCAGAAATTTGTGCTTACGCAGATTTCTGGACATCGCTGGTTTGTCAGACTTACGGCACTTTAGCCTCTGACGGCGCCATATATAGGATAGCTCGAGTTGCGAGCTGAAACTGCGGGCGGTGGGGGTTCCCTCGCTTGCGCCGCAAACTACTATCTTTATCGGATCACGCCCCAGGAGTCAAAACCAGAGCTGGTTGTCAGATGAGCTGATTCAGGAACCAAAGCGAGTAGTCAGACGAGCCGGAATCAGGAACAAGAACAGCAGAGTCAGGAACAAGCCAGGGATCAGGAACCAGGAGGGACGTCAGACAGCCAGGTAATACACAGGAACTGGAACACAGGCACTCACAAACAGGTCTGAGACAACGCAAGGGAAAAGCATGCTGAACAGAGGCCCTTTAAATAATAAGTGATGACATCACAATTCTGAGACTGCAACCTGTCTCACATGGATGATGTACAGCAGTCTGACCATAAAAGGGCATGCAGAAAATGAGCAGCATCACACACTATGCCCAAGAGTCAGCAAGAGAGGTGAGTAAAATGGCTGCCAGCAGCACATGGCAAATAAAGCAGGGAAAAAACCCTGACAATACCCTACCCACAACAACCCCTCCCCCGTGGGAGGACAAAAGGCTTATTGGGGAAACGGTCATGGAAGGCACGGAGGAGGGCGGAAGCATGAACATCAGAGGAGGGAACCCATGAATGCTCCTCCGGACCATAGCCCCTCCAGTGAACCAAATACTGTACGCGGCCCCTGGACATACGAGAGTCACTAATGCTGCTGACCTCATATTCTTCATGGTTGTCAACAAAGATAGGATGGCGACGAGACAACACAGTCGTAAACCAATTACAAACCAATGGTTTCAAGAGAGAGACATGAAAAACATTGTAGATGCGCATTGCAGGAGGAAGGTCAAGAGCGTAGGCCATAGGATTGACCCGTCGGAGTATTCAAAAAGGACCAACATAACGGGGAGCCAGTTTATTGGAAGGCACATGAAGGTTCAAGTTGCGGGAGGACAGCCAAACCCTGTCACTAACCTGGTAGGAAGGCGCGGGCAGATGCCTACGATCAGCCTGGAACTTTTGGAGCTGCATAGAACAATGAACGCAATCCTGAATCTGCACCCACGTGGAACAGAGTTGCCGGAGATACTCCTCCAAAGTCGGAATACCCTGAGACATGAAGGAATCGGGCAACAAGAATGGTTGAAACACATAATTCGCCATGAACGGGGATAACTTGGAGGAAGCATTAATAGCACTATTACGAGCAAACTCTGCCCAAGGTAACAGTTCAGACCAATTATTGTGGTGATCTGAGACATAGCAACGGAGGAACTGTTCTAGAGCATGATTAAACCGTTCTATAGCCCCATTGGACTGAGGGTGATATGCCAAGGAGAAGGAAAGCTGGATCCCCATTTGAGCACAAAAGGAACTCCAAAATCTGGATACAAACTGGATACCCCGGTCCGACACTATCTCCTTGGGTAACCATAAGGATAACAGTGTTGCCAATGGAAACAGGGAGCTCGACAATGATGTCCATGGAAAGATGTATCCAAGGACGCTCACCATTAGCAATAGGTTGAAGAAGACCCACAGGAAGACGTTGAGGAATCTTATTCTGTGCACAAACTGAGCAAGAGGCATCATACGCAGCAACATTAGAACGAAGACCTGGCCACCAGAATTGTCGAGTGACAGACGAAATCATTTGGTTCTTGCCTGGGTGACCTGCGGCTTTAGGATAGTGGTAAGGGTGCAAAAGTTTAGTTTGAAGATTCTCAGGAACAAAACACTTACCACAAGGTTTCTCAGGAGGTGCATTGGTTTGTGCAGCTAGGATCTCCTCCCCCAAGGGAGAAGTCAAATTAGTACATATGGTAGCCAAAATATGGTCAGGAGGTATAACTGGAGTAGGTACAGACTCCTCCTTGGACATAGGCGAAAATTGTCGAGAGAGGGCATCAGCCCTAACATTCTTACTACCAGGCAGGTAGGAGACCACATAATTAAACTGAGACAAAGATAGCGCCCATCTGGCCTGTCGGGGCGACAAATGTTTTGCTTCAGACTGATAATTTAAATTCTTGTGGTCAGTAAGAATGAGCACTGGTACGCTAGTACCCTCAAGAAGATGCCCCCATTCCTTGAGTGCCAAAATTATGGCCAGTAATTCCCTGTTACCAATTTTATAATTACACTCTGCTGGAGACAATTTCTTAGAGAAGAAACCGCACCGATGCAAGGAACTGTCAGGCTTAGGACGTTGGAACAAGAGGGCACCTGCTCCAGTCTCAGATGCATCGACCTCAAGAATGAAAGGCAGGACAGGTTTAGGATGAGCCAGAAATGGAGCAGCAGCAAAGGCAGTCTTAAGACTATCAAAGGCCTTAATGACAGTAGGTGACCAATGGAGTGGATCATTCTCTTTATGGGTCATGTCTGTGATAGGTTTGACCAAGGAAGAAAAGTTTTTAATAAACTTTCTATAGTAATTGGCGAACCCCAAAAAACGTTGAATAGACCGAAGACCAACTGGGCGGGGCCACTGCAGAACTGCAGACAACTTGTCAGGATCCATGGAGAGCCCTGCAACGGAGATAACATAACCTAGGAAGGTTACTTGAGTCTGATGGAATTCACAATTCTCGAGTTTACAATACAGGCCATTATCACTTAGTCTCTGTGTGTAACATCAGAACGATGAGCCTCAAGTGTGGGTGAGTGTATGAGGATGTCATCTAAATACACCACAACAGACTGTTGCAACATATCTTGTAGGACATCATTAATAAATTCCTGGAAAACAGCAGGAGCATTACATAGGCCAAATGGCATTACAAGATTTTCATAATGCCCGCTCCTGGTGTTAAATGCTGTTTTCCATTTGTGGCAATCCTTGATCCTAACGAGTTTGTACGCTCCTCTCAAATCAAGTTTAGAACAGACCGTAGCTCCCTTGATGCGGTCAAAGAGTTCCGTAATGAGCGGAATAGGGTAAGCATTCTTAATGGTAAGATGATTAAGACCCCTATAATCGATGCATGGTCTTAACTCGCCAACCTTTTTCTTCACAAAGAAGAAGCCAGCCCCTGCAGGAGAGCAGGATTTGCGGATAATCCCCCATGACAGAGCATCGGCAACATACTCCTCCATAGCACAATTCTATGCAACAGACAGAGGGTAAACCCGGCCCTGAGGAGGAATGGCTCTGGGTTGCAGGTCTATGGCACAATCGTAAGACCGGTGAAGAGGCAACATAGCGGCACGCACCTTGTCAAAAATGTCTAGGAACTCTTGGTACTCCTCTGGCAATTGAGATCCCGAAGAAGTGCACAAGACTTTGACTGGTTTCCGAAGACAAGTGGAGATACATTGCGGGGACCATGACAAAATTTCGGACCTGCGCCAGTCGAGACTGGGATTGTGCTTTTGGAGCCAGGGATAACCCAGAACAACCAGAAAATGTGGAGAATGTATCACCTGGAACTGGAGGGTTTCAAAATGGAGAACCCCAACAGCCATGGATAACGGAGCGGTTTTGTGAGTAATGTGTGCAGGCTGAAGAGGCCTCAATAGCAAGCGGAACGGATCGAGGCAATACAGGAATGGAGTGCTTTGATACAAAAGCACTGTCAATGAAATAGCCCACAGCGCCGGAGTCAACAAGAGCCTGGGTGACTATGGAGGAGTCCACCCAGGAAAGGACAACCGTGACCAAAGGTTTCTCCTTTAGCGGTTCCGGGGATGAGGATAAACCACCCAAGGTCTGCCCCCGACAGGACCTTAGGTGCGAGCGTTTCCCGGCCGTGTAGGACAAGACTTTAAAAGGTGGCCTTGTAACCCAGAATAGAGGCAGAGCCCCTCCCTCCTCCTAAAGGCCCTCTCCGCCGTGGAGAGATGCATGAATCCCAACTGCATCGGCTCAGCAGTACCTGGTGACTCGGGACCAGGAGGCATGGGAGGAGAGGGAGGCATGGGTGGGAACGAACATGTAGGAGACAACGTAACAGGAGGCTTCTGCAAGCGCTCCTTGAAAGAGGGCCTCTCACTTAGTCTGATGTCAATTAAGATCAAAAAAGACACCAATGCCTCGATATCCTCTGGTAAATATCTGGCAGCAACTTCGTCTTTAATCACATCAGAGAGCCAATGAAAGAAGGCGGCAACAAGGGCTTCATTGTTCCAACCTACCTCTGCGGCAAGCGTACGTAACTCAATGGCATACTGAGCAACAGATCTCGTTCCTTGCTGAATGGACATGAGTTGTTTAGCAGCAGAGGAGGAGTAAGCCGGAACATCAAAAACCCTTCGAAAGGAGGCCACAAATTCAGAGAAATTTGAAATCACAGGTTTATTAGTCTCCCACAAGGGATTAGCCCAGACAAGAGCTCTGTCAAAGAGTAACAAAATGAGAAATCCCACCTTAGCTCTGTCAGGGGGAAACGCCTGAGGTAACATCTCAAAGTAAATGCCAACCTGTTTCAAAAAGCCTCTGCACTGAATAGGATCGCCTCCATATCGTTGAGGTAGAGGTGCAGAACTGAACATGCTCCTGGTAGGACTAGGTGCAGCAGTGGAAACAGGAGCAGCCATAACTTGTGGGACACTCTGGTCCAAATGTGCAGTGCGAGTCAGCAAGGTTTGTAGGGCTAGTGCAAATTGATCCAAGCGGTGATCCTGTTCATCCATCCTGGAAATGATGGTAGGCAAAGGTGGATTATTAGCACCATCAGGATTCATGGCCCTTGCGTAATGTCAGGGTGCCAGGAATCAGACTGAGACGAGAAGTGCAAAAATAATCACACTTTTATTAATAACAAATAAATAATAAAAAGTCCACAAGTCAAATAACAAACCAGAAGACAAAGCCAGAGCTGGTAATCAGACGAGCCGAGTCAGGAGCCAAAGCGAGTAGTCAGACGAGCCGAGTCAGGAACCAAGAGGGAGGTCAGAAAGCCAGGTAATACACAGGAACAGGAACTCACAAACAGGTCTGAGACAACGCAAGGGCCAAGCATACTGAACAGAGGCCCTTTAAATAATAAGTGATGACATCACAATACTGAGACTGCAACCTGTCTCACACGGATGATGTACACAAGTCCGGCCATAAGAGGGCGTGTAGCAAATGAGCAGCATCAGACACTCTGCACCAGATTCAGTAAGAGGTAAGTAAAATGGCTGTCAGCAGCACATGGCAAACAAAGCAAGGAAAAAACCTGACAGGTTTATAACATTCATAAGTAATGAGCCAAAATTTATTAGACTTTATTAACAATAACATAAATCAACAAGTGAATAAAATAAAATTTTCTTACCACAAGAATATGAAGATTATTTATAAAACAATAAGGACTTGCAGTAGAAAAAAATCACAAGTAAAAGGAAACAGAACCTCAACTTGAAATCCACTATAACTATCACTCGGCTAGATTACGAGTTTTGCGTTTTGAGGGGTGCGGTACTAACTTGCAAGTTATTGTCACCGCTCACTTCCCTACAGCGCTGGTATTACAGTTTTACAAAAACCTGGCGTTAACAGGCAAGAAGTGAGCGTAGAGCAAAATTGAGCTCCATACTTCACTCCAATAACAGCGCTGCTGAAAGCTGTGGTGAACTAGTTTTACGTGCTCGTGCTCGTGCACGATTTCCCTATAGACATCAATGGGGAGAGCTGGCTGAAAAAAAGTCTTAACACCTGCAAAAAAGCAGCGTAAAGCTCCGTAATGCAGCCCCATTGATTCCTATGGAGAAACAAAATTTATGTTTACACCTAACACCCTAACATGAACCCTGAGTCTAAACACCCCTAATCTTACACTTATTAACCCCAAATCTGCCGCTCTGGACATCGCCACCACTATAAACATATAACCGCTAAACCGCCGCACTCCCGCCTCGCAAACACTAGTTAAATATTATTAACCCCTAATCTGCCGCCCCTAACATCGCCACCACCTACCTACATTTATTAACCCCTAATCTGTTGCCCCCAACATCGCCGCCACTATACTAAATTTATTAACCCCTAAACCTAAGTCTAACCCTAACCCTAACACCCCCTAACTTAAATATAATTAAAATAAATCTAAATAAAAATTACTATCATTACCTAAATAATTCCTATTTAAAATGAAATACTTACCTGTAAAATAAACCCTAAGCTAGCTACAATATAACTAATAGTTACATTGTAGCTAGCTTAGGTTTTATTTATTTTTTACAGATAAGTTTGTATTTATTGTAACTAGGTAGAATAGTTAGTAAATAGTTATTAACTATTTACTAACTACCTAGCTAAAATAAATACAAATTTACCTGTAAAATAAAACCTAACCTGAGTTACACTAACACCTAACCTTACACTACAATTAAATAAATTACATTTATTAAATACAGTTACCTAACTTACAAAAAAAACAAACACTAAATTACACAAAATAAAAAAAGAAATTATCAGATATTTAAACTAATTACACCTAATCTAATAGCCCTATCAAAATAAAAAAAACTCCCCCCAAAATAAAAAAAACCCTAGCCTAAACTAAACTACCAATAGCCCTTAAAAGGGCATTTTGAGGGGCATTGCCCCAAAGAAATTAGCTCTTTTACCTGTAAAAAAAAATACAAACAACCCCCCAAAGTAAAACTCCCTACCCACACAACCAACCCCCAAATAAAATCCTAGCTAAAAAAAACTAAGCTCCCCATTGCCCTAAAAAGGGCATTTGGATGGGCATTGCCCTTAAAAGGGCATTAAGCTCTTTTTCAAGTGCCCAAACCCTAATCTAAAAATAAAACCCACCCAATAAACCCTTAAAAAAACCTAACACTAACCCCCGAAAATCCACTTAAAGTTTTGAAGACCGGACATCCATCCTCAACGAAGCCAGGAGAAGTCTTCATCCAAGCGGCAAGAAGTCCTCAACGAAGCCGGGAGAAGTCTTCATCCAAGCGGCAGAAGTGGTCCTCCAGACGGCATCTTCTATCTTCATCTGGCGCAGAGCGGGTCCATCTTCAAGACATCCGGAGCGGACAGTCAGTGCCGTGCTCCGGCAGAATCAGAGAGGAGGAGGGGGAGAGTACTGAGTGTGCTCATGTGACGTGACATCTCTGCAGTGCTGATTGCCTACAGCCCAGTATGTCCCGACTCGCTCCCTGATCACATGGCAATATACTGTAGCCTCTGTTGACCAACCGCTCACTCCCTCACCTGCTATACCCTGTAGCCTCTAATGCCAATTACCTTTTAGAGTGGAGGCGGCGTGGCCGCAGCTGAGCTGCTTGAGCCTCTGGGGTCAATTTATTAAGCTTTGTATGGAAAACAGAAGCTAAAGACCGCTGCTCCATAACCTGTCTGCCTGCTCTGAGGCAGCGAACAGAAGTCAACCCGATTGAATATGATCGGGTTGATTGACACCCCCTGATAGTGGCCGATTGGCCACAAATCTGCAGGGGGGCGGTATTGCACCAGCAGTTCACAAGAACTGCTGGTGCGCGAGTGGGGTGTTAGTTTTTTTTTCCCACTTTTTGTTCTCCATTAACTTCTGTGGAGAAATACGTGAATGTGCACCCAATATTCTAACTTCTGATTTTTGCGCTAGTCTGGTTACCACTAGAGTGAAAACAATTTACTTTCAATTCGTATTACGAGCACAACCAGATGAACGAAAAAATATTACTTCTATCGCAATTAACCCTCAAGCGGGAGAATCAATTTGCTCTCCACTCATAATCTAGCCCTAAAGTGGCAGGTTGCACAATGATGATTAGCATTCTTTACAACTCATGCATACAGGTCAGAAACTAATTCAATTCTCGTTATGTAGGCAAATGCAGTTCCATATGTACTCATTCAAAACAAATGAGAAAAATATAGTGCATGGTCTTACCTTCCCAGGGACAGAACTTTTTTCACTTTCTAATAAGGGGAGGGCAGGCCATAGAATTATGGGTTACTGCCCACTAGGACAGCACCATATACAACCATAAAACCACTTTAAAGCTGTACTGGGGCACATGGGTTGTTATGTAATTGTCCAAGACTTAAAGCTTAAACATTTAGGGCTCCATTTATCATTGTTTTTCGAGAAATCCGACTTTCAGTTCTCCAATAAGTTCTCCGCAGCTCGCCCTCTGTGAGGCGCACCTGTGCGCCAATATTTATCAAAAATCGGACGTATTAGACCGCTGATTTCCAAAGTCGAGATGCGGATTATTAATAATAAATCTCGACTATATTTTTAGATATATGCCTAATTTATCATTCCTTCATCGTAAAAAAGCGCATATTTTTGTTCTTTTTCTTTTTTATTACATTATTAATTATCTAAATGTAAATCTATTTTATTAATATTATCACTTATTTTAAACCATGTTTTTAATACATGTTCTATAAATTTGTAAAAAGAATTTGATGTCTAATATTCATTGAACAAAGCTAGACACAAGTCTTTTTTTTTGTTTATCAAATTTACACACCCCCTGCAGACCTTTTACACATATTCCATTTTAATCTTGACACATGTCTTAGATATAACAAAGTCTTTTGTTTTATTTTATCTACTTTATACACACACCATGCAGACCTTGATTCCATTTTAATGTTGACACATGTCTTACATATAACATAGTCTTTTGTTTTAATTTATCTACTTTTTATACACACACCCTGCAGACCTTGATTCCATTTTAATTTTGACACCTCTTACATATAACAAAGTCTTTTGTTTTAATTTATCAACTTTACACACACACCCTGCAGACCTTGATTCCATTTTAATTTTGACACATGTCTTACATATTACAAAGTAATTTGTTTTGTTTTATCTACTTTACACACCCCCTGTAGACATTTTTTTTTCTACTATTCTATTTTAATTTTTACACATGTCTTACATTTTATTATTGAGCTCTAATCTTGTTACCTTTTCATTCATACAGGCCTAGATTTAGAGTTGGGCGGTAGCCGTCAAAATCAGCGTTAGAGGCTCCTAACGCTGGTTTTTACCGCCCTCTGGTATTTGGAGCCAGTCATTAAAGGGTCTAACGCTCACTTTGCAGCCGCGACTTTTCCATACCGCAGATCCCCTTACGTCAATTGCGTATCCTATCTTTTCAATGGGATCTTTCTAACGCCGGTATTTAGAGTTGTGTCTGAAGTGAGCATTAGAAATCTAACGACAAAACTCCAGCCGCAGAAAAAAGTCAGTAGTTAAGAGATTTCTGGGCTAACGCTGGTTTATAAAGCTCTTAACTACTGTGCTCTAAAGTACACTAACACCGATAAACTACCTATGTACCCCTAAACCGAGGTCCCCCCACATCGCCGCCACTCGATTAAATTTTTTTAACCCCTAATCTGCCGACCGCCACCTACGTTATACTTATGTACCCCTAATCTGCTGCCCCTAACACTGCAGACCCCTATATTATATTTATTAACCCCTAACCTGCCCCCCACAACGTCGCCGCCAGCTACCTACAATAATTAACCCCTAATCTGCCGCCCGCAAAGCGCCGCCACCTACGTTATCCTTATGTACCCCTAATCTGCTGCCCCTAACACCGCCGACCCCTATATTATATTTATTAACCCCTAATCTGCCCCCCTCAACGTCGCCTCCACCTGCCTACACTTATTAACCCCTAATCTGCTGATCGGACCGCACCGCTACTATAATAAAGTTATTAATCCCTAATCCACCTCACTTCCGCCTCAATAACCCTATAATAAATAGTATTAACCCCTAATCGGCCCTCCCTAACATCGCCGACACCTAACTTCAATTATTAACCCCTAATCTGCCGACCGAATCTCACCGCTACTGTAATAAATGGATTAACCCCTAAAGCTAAGTCTAACCCTAACACTAACACCCCCCTAAGTTAAATATAATTTAAATCTAACAAAATAAATTAACTCTTATTAAATAAATTATTCCTATTTAAAGCTAAATACTTACCTGTAAAATAAACCCTAATATAGCTACAATATAAATTATAATTATATTATAGCTATTTTAGGATTTATATTTATTTTACAGGTAACTTTGTATTTATTTTAACCAGGTACAATAGCTATTAAATAGTTAAGAACTATTTAATAGCTAAAATAGTTAAAATAATTACAAAATTACCTGTAAAATAAATCCTAACCTAAGTTACAATTAAACCTAACACTAAACAATCAATAAATTAATTCAATAAAATACCTACAATAATCTAAAATTAAACCTAACACTACACTATCAATAAATTAATTAAATACAATATCTACAAATAAATACAATGAAATAAACTAAAGTACAAAAAATAAAAAAATATTTACAAACATTAGAAAAATATTACAACAATTTTAAACTAATTACACCTACTTTAAGCCCCCTAATAAAATAACAAAGACCCCCAAAATAAAAAAAATGCCCTACCCTATTCTAAATTAAAAAAGTTCAAAGCTCTTTTACCTTACCAGCCCTGAACAGGGCCCTTTGCGGGGCATGCCCCAAAGAATTCAGCTCTTTTGCCTGTAAAAAAAACACATACAATACCCCCCCCCAACATTACAACACACCACCCACATACCCCTAATCTAACCCAAACCCCCCTTAAATAAACCTAACACTAAGCCCCTTAAGATCTTCCTACCTTATCTTCACCTCGCCGGGTATCACACCGATCCGTCCTGGCTCTGATGTCTTGATCCAAGCCCAAACGGGGGGCTGAAGATGTCCATGATCTGGCTGAAGTCTTCATCCAAGCGGGAGCTGAAGAGGTCCATGATCCGGCTGAAGTCTTCAATCAAGCGGCATCTTCAATCTTCTATCTTCCGGATCCATGTTCATCCCGCCGATGCGGAACATCCATCTTCACCGACGACTTCCCGACGAATGACGGTTCCTTTAAGGGACGTCATCCAAGATGGCGTCCCTCGAATTCCGATTGGCTGATAGGATTCTATCAGCCAATCGGAATTAAGGTAGGAAAATTCTGATTGGCTGATGGAATCAGCCAATCAGAATCAAGTTCAATCCGATTGGCTGATCCGATCAGCCAATCAGATTGAGCTCGCATTCTATTGGCTGATCGGAACAGCCAATAGAATGCGAGCTCAATCTGATTGGCTGATCGGATCAGAATTTTCCTACCTTAATTCCGATTGGCTGATAGAATCCTATCAGCCAATCGGAATTCGAGGGACGCCATCTTGGATGACGTCCCTTAAAGGAACCGTCATTCGTCGGGAAGTCGTCGGTGAAGATGGATGTTCCGCGTCGGCGGGATGAACATGGATCCGTAAGAAAGAAGATTGAAGATGCCGCTTGATAGAAGACTTCAGCCGGATCATGGACCTCTTCAGCTCCCGCTTGGATGAAGACTTCATCCGGATCATGGACATCTTCAGCCCCCCGCTTGGGCTTGGATCAAGACATCGGAGCCAGGACGGATCGGTGTGATACCCGGCGAGGTGAAGATAAGGTAGGAAGATCTTCAGGGGCTTAGTGTTAGGTTTATTTAAGGGGGGTTTGGGTTAGATTAGGGGTATGTTTTTTTTGCAGGCAAAAGAGCTGAATTCTTTGGGGCATGCCCCGCAAAGGGCCCTTTTAAGGGCTGGTAAGGTAAAAGAGCTTTGAACTTTTTTAATTTAGAATAGGGTAGGGCATTTTTTATTTTGGGGGTCTTTGTTATTTTATTAGGGGGCTTAGAGTAGGTGTAATTAGTTTAAAATTGTTGTAATATTTTTCTAATGTTTGTAAATATTTTTTTATTTTTTGTAACTTAGTTCTTTTTTATTTTTTGTACTTTAGTTAGTTTATTTCATTGTATTTATTTGTAGATATTGTATTAATTAATTTATTGATAGTGTAGTGTTAGGTTTAATTGTAGATAATTGTAGGTATTTTATTTAATTAATTTATTGATTGTGTAGTGTTAGGTTTAATTGTAACTTAGGTTAGGATTTATTTTACAGGTAATTTTGTAATTTATTTTAACTAGGTAGCTATTAAATAGTTATTAACTATTTAATAGCTATTGTACCTGGTTAAAATAAATACAAAGTTACCTGTAAAATAAATATAAATCCTAAAATAGCTATAATATAATTATTATTTATATTGTAGCTATATTTGGGTTTATTTTACAGGTAAGTATTTAGCTTTAAATAGGAATAATTTATTTAATAAGAGTTTATTTATTTCGTTAGATTTAAATTATATTTAACTTAGGGGGGTGTTAGTGTTAGGGTTAGACTTAGCTTTAGGGGTTAATCCATTTATTACAGTAGCGGCAAGATTCGGTCGGCAGATTAGGGGTTAATAATTGAAGTTAGGTGTCGGCGATGTTAGGGAGGGCAGATTAGGGGTTAATACTATTTATTATAGGGTTATTGAGGCGGGAGTGAGGCGGATTAGTGGTTAATAACTTTATCATAGTAGCGGTGTGGTCCGCTCGGCAGATTAGGGGTTAATAAGTGTAGGCAGGTGGAGGCGACATTGAGGGGGACAGATTAGGGGTTAATAAATATAATATAGGGGTCGGCGGTGTTAGGGGCAGCAGATTAGGGGTACATAGGCATAATGTAAGTAGCGGCAGTTTACGGAGCGGCAGATTAGGGGTTAAAAAATATGCAGGTGTCAGCGATAGCGGGGGCGGCAGATTAGGGGTTAATAAGTGTAAGGTTAGGGGTGTTTAGACTCGGGGTACATGTTAGGGTGTTAGGTGCAGACGTAGGAAGTGTTTCCCCATAGGAAACAATGGGGCTGCGTTAGGAGCTGAACGCGGCTTTTTTGCAGGTGTTAGGTTTTTTTTCAGCTCAAACAGCCCGATTGTTTTCTATGGGGGAATCGTGCACGAGCACGTTTTTGAAGCTGGCCGCGTCCGTAAGCACCGCTGGTATCGAGAGTTGCAGTGGCGTTAAATTATGCTCTACGCTCCCTTTTTGGAGCCTAACGCACTGAAAACCCAGCCATTCTGTGAACTCTAAATACCAGCGGTATTTAAAAGGTGCGGGGGAAAAAAAGCACGCGTAGCTAACGCACCCCTTTGGCCGCAGAACTCTAAATCTAGGCGACAATGTTTAAAGACAGTAATGAATTGGACGACAATTGTTTATATCTTTTAAATCATATATTCATTTATTATAAATATAAAATAAATAATAAAAATGTTAATAGCACATTCATAAATCTTTTAATAACACATAAATAAAAAATTTACATTTTTTCATACTGCAGCCTCATTTTTCTGACAGTTGAGTACCTGCTGATCAGTCCAGTTTCTGCTTTAAGCAGGACTTCTAAGAGCTCTTTTTTACTTATCAAAATCTTATCATCATCAGGAACTATAAATATATATATATATATATATGAATTAACGATTTTTATTCTTTTGAATTGCATTGCTAGAAGGAAAGAGTAAAAACATATCTATTAATTAGCAACATCATTACCACAGATTCTAAAATGCTAGCTCACTTACCCCAGTCATAATATTAAGGTGAATGAGAGTCCTCATCTTGCACCTCTACATTGTTAATACTTTCTTGAGTTGCTGTAAATAAAAATGTTTTATTGACATTATTGAATGTGTAACTATTTAATTTCTCTATCTTACACTGTTTTTTCTCTCTCTATCTCTCTCTCTATCTCTCTCTCTCTCTCTCTTTGTTTCTCTCTATCTCTCTATAATGTTATTTCTTAATTTATACAATTCATTTTATTTTCTCTCTCTCTCTCTCTCTCTCTCTCTCTCTCTCTCTCTCTCTCTCTCTCTCTCTATATATATATATATATATATATATATATATATATAAAAGCATATACACAGTAAACGATTGCTGTATATATAAATATATATCTATAAACACATCTAAATACAATAATATATGAATACATATCGATGTGTATATATATATATATATATATATATATATACCGTATTTTTCGCACCATAAGACGCACTTTTTTCACCCTCAAAAGTAAAGGGAAATGTCTGTGTGTCTTATGGAGCGAATGCAGACCTTGCGCTTACATATTTAGGCTATTGTGGGTGTGTGATCTCTGAGCCAATCGGGCTCAATTCCTACTCGCTTCTCCTCTAGTGCTTGTTAGAGATACGCTCACACATCAGCTGATCTACTTCCAGCTCTCTTGAATCTGGCTGTGTCTCTCACCGCGGCACTACGTCATCAGCTACGGCCGCATCTCGGAACTCTCACACACTGCCTAACTAGAACGGCGTCTTACCCGCTCCTGCATGCTACAACCACTGGGACTCCTAGAACAAGATCAGGTCGTATTAATCTTACCTGCTTACTCTGTAATTGCTACCGTCCTGTTATTACTCTCCTTGGGTCAGTAACTGCTATGCTGGCAATGCCTACCATCCTGTTATTACTCTCCTTGGTACAAATACAAAATTTGGTTTTTTAGCACACCTTACAAAATTTATATACAACATCTGTGAGTGCTGCCAATACCTCTTTGTTTGTGTAATTACTGGGTCATATTGGCAGCACTCACAGATGTTGTATATAAATTTTGTAAGGTGTGCTAAAAAAACAAATTTTGTATTTGTACTTAAAAGTAATCAGGGAGACTGACCATCTCCCATTGGTTTAAGCACCCCACCCAAGCTCAGGTGTGCTCATGGCAGTGTAATAGTTGTGAATAAAAAGCCAGGGAGTCTCATTCTATTATGGAGAGTAAAAGCAGGAATGATTCAGCCCTCTGTGGCAAAGTAGTGTTAGGACCAGTCTAATTGGGGCACCTTGTAAGTTGGTGACTGGCTAAGCAGAATATGGCCATATTGTGTGACTAAGATCCCAATATTATTTAAAAAGAATAGTTGTCTCTTGATGTTGTTTGCAGGCAATTTTTTTGCAGCAGTTCAAAAAAAATATGTTGTGCTTTTGAAAATTGATGTGCGCCAATACCTCTTTGTTTGTGTAATTACTGGGTCATATTGGCAGCACTCACAGATGTTGTATATAAATTTTGTAAGGTGTGCTAAAAAAACAAATTTTGTATTTGTACTTAAAAGTAATCAGGGAGACTGACCATCTCCCATTGGTTTAAGCACCCCACCCAAGCTCAGGTGTGCTCATGGCAGTGTAATAGTTGTGAATAAAAAGCCAGGGAGTCTCATTCTATCATGGAGAGTAAAAGCAGGAATGATTCAGCCCTCTGTGGCAAAGTAGTGTTAGGACCAGTCTAATTGGGGCACCTTGTAAGTTGGTGACTGGCTAAGCAGAATATGGCCACATTGTATGACTAAGATCCCAATATTATTTAAAAAGAATAGTTGTCTCTTGATGTTGTTTGCAGGCAATTTTTTGCAGCAGTTCAAAAAAAATATGTTGTGCTTTTGAAAATTGATGTGCGCCAATTACTCTCCTTGGGTCAGTAAATGCTATGCTGGCAATGCCTAAGCTCTACATCAGTCTCTGAGCACACATTGCCTACTGAGTTAGAACCTGAATCCTGTGTCCGTATTTCTAACTAGCAAGGGGCTGAAATTAAGTCAGAAGGGTTAACCTTAGCATCTGGTGATTGTTGTTAACCCCTCTGTCACAAACTACTATGTATCTAAGAAATATACACTACTCATACTTATGTTTCATCTGTTACTGCTTACAAAAGAACCTCTTAAATTGAGTACTCAGTACTAACTAATTAGTAACTACTAATCAAATAGACCAGATATATTTAGTACTTGAAGGAATAGGTTAGGGTTTAGGGTTAGGGGGTTAGGGGTTTAGGGTTTAGGATTAGAATATTTTTTTCTTGTTTTCCTCCTCTAAAAACTAGGTGCGTCTTATGGAGCGAAAAATACGGTATATATATATATATATATATATATATATATATATATATATATATATATATATATATATATATATATATATATATATAATATGTATATCTACAATTAAAAATAAAGAACAATGTTTCACCTGATGTTCCTGGATGAACCTCCTCTTGATCATGCTCCTCCTCCTCCACTTGTTCCAAATCTTCTTCATCTTGATGAATAAGATTATTATTTTCCACTTCAGCCTCATCGCACTCTTCTCAATTACAATCCACATTTGTCGGCTCTTCATGTAATAAAATTATGTTTGAAAAATTGAGAATTAATATCAAATATATCATTTAAAGCATATGAAATTTGATTAATTTTTTTTTTAATTACCTGTAATGTTTTGAATTTCTTCTTCTTCTGGCTCAGTCCTCATATTATTTTCACCGCTATTATCTATTCCTTTATTAAAATGTAAAAATATTAACTTAAATTATTAGCTTTATTAGATTTTTTTATTATATAAATCTAAAGTTACTTATTTTATACCTGTTTCATGACTCCCATTATTGTCCATAAAAACAGTGGGCAGTGGATTTGATTCCCTGCCAGAACTAGATGAAGTTGTATCAATGGGGCAAAGGTACCTGGGCGCTCTTCTTCTTTTGACTAATTGAGAATATAAAATTAAAAAAAATATATTATTTATTCTGTTACTCAAATTATACAAAATACATTTTAAAAATGCATTAACTCATATACTTTGTCTGCAAATACAAGAATTTCTTGATTCTATCAAACATTATCTTCTTACAAGGCAAATCTTTTAATCCTATTATTGTCTAACTTTTTGTTCTTATTGAGACAAATAAAATTTAAATGGATACTTTTTGAAGAGTGAAGATAACAATATTTAAACTCTGAGATGATTAAATATGTATTGATTTTTAAATATTCTTATTAGCAATGTTATTGGTGCTTGGTCAAAATTAAAATGGGTATTTTAGTCTTCTCTATTGTATTTATATAAATGCATTACATCACAAACAAAATTAACTAATACAATAGTGAATACTAAAATACCCACTTTAATCTTGATAAAGTACCTATAACATTGCTAATAACAATATTTAAAAAACAATACATATTTGATCATCTCAGATTTGAAATATTGTTGTCTTCACTCTTCAAAAAGTATCCATTTAATTTTTATTTGTGTCAATAATAACAAAAAGTTAGACAATAATAGGATTAAAAGATTTGCCTTGTAAGAAGATAATGTTTGATTTAATAACAATATTTAAAAAAACAATAAATATTTGATCATGTGTACAAGTATTCTATTATGTATAATGCTTACATTTTTTAAGGTAACTCCTTATCAAAGTGCGCATTTTCGATTGCCTCTGGTACAAATCGTTGTATCTTTTTCAGACATTGTTTTCTTGTCCTTTTTTGTCCTGATACTCTCCTCACTCGACGCACCATCTCACAAAGAAATCTGTTTCTTGTGTCCTGCTCCAAAGTGTAAATCCCTTTTTTTTTTTGGAAGGTATTTGTCCATGGTGTAAGAAATTATTAATAATTCTCCAATCGAGAACTTTTTGGATCGTGGCATTTTCAAAATATACTAAAAAACTCTACTCACTCACGGAACTAATTTTGTTTATAAAATGCGCCATTTTGTGACGTAACGCCTATTTTTATATATAGCAATAAATTGGTTACATATTTTATAAAATAGTATCAAAATCCTTTATTTATTAAACAAGACATGTATCTTTATTTTTATACATTGTAATTACATTGAAACATTGTATAGAACTGCACAACAACAGCACTATTTTTTTGCAACAATAACAAATGTAAAATATGTAACTGTTGCTAATGTCAACTAAAAACAAACATTTTATTACAATGTCATGAATTTTTAAATAAACATTGTTATTCATAACCCGATAATCTTTATTTACGTTACATTTTTTTAAACTTTAAAAAATAAAAATAATAAAATGGAAATCAATGTATTCTATGAAATAAAAACTGTGACATAGTGATCTTTCTAGAACATAATTATACAGTATACGCCCCTTTTCATCAACTACATAGATACTTGTTTTGAAACCGTTATAAAGAGAAAACTTTATTTTGTATCAAAACTTTAGTTATTTTTGCGCTATTTACTAGCTCATTTTTACAATGGCATCTGCCCAAGCTGGAAAGACCAAAAGCGGGAGAAGTATAATGTTTGCTCATCGTCAAAATTGTATTTTGGCCGAATCTGTTATCGAACATTATGATGAATTTATTGGGTACCAAGCAAGAGCTGTAAACCCACAGAGAAAGAGATCAATTTGGACCCAAATAAGTAGATCGGTTTCAGCAGAAGGAAGTTTTACGAAGGATGTAAGGGCCTGTCGGAAGAGGGTAACAGATATTCGAAAAAAATTAAGAAAAAGTTTTGCAGAGAAAAGAAATCTGCTAAAGGAACCGGTGGAGGCCCCGGATATAGGGCAGAATTAACGGACTTTGAGTAGATGCTTTATGCAAGGATGGGTGACGCTGTTGTGGTTGGACTGGATGTTGCAGCAGACACTATGGATTTCGGAGGTAAGTTAAAGGGAGATGAAACCCAAATGTTTTATTTTATGATTTCTAAACAGATAATGCAATTTTAGAAATCTTTCTTATTGACATATATTATTTAATATGTTTTATTCTCTTAATATTCATTGTTGAAAAGTATATGTAGATATGCTCAGTAGCTGATGTTTTTTTGCTGCTCAAAGATACTTTGTGTGATTTGCTCATGTGCATTGTTTTATTTCTCAACTAAGGATATCTAGAAACTGAAGAGAAAAACTAAAAAATAAGTAATTGGTTATGTTGTTTAAACTTCTATTCTCTATCTGAATCATGAAATAAATATTTTTTGTTTTGTTGGCCTATGATAATATTGTTACTTCTATTTCTAATTTTTTTTAAATACATCAATCAG
The DNA here is from genome assembly GCF_027579735.1 of Bombina bombina. Classification (NCBI taxonomy): domain Eukaryota; kingdom Metazoa; phylum Chordata; class Amphibia; order Anura; family Bombinatoridae; genus Bombina; species Bombina bombina. The sequence goes on from NC_069499.1 coordinate 479,736,415, forward strand.
CCATTGTAAAACATGTATATTTATCTTATTAGAGCAAGAAGATGAGGCACGTGAGGAAGAGGAGATAGATGCACAGGAGGATCAACCTTTTGAAAATGAATACACCTCTCAAGAGCAACAACCATCGACCTCCACAGTACAAAGAGAAGAAGGCGAGAGTAAGTGATCAATTATATAAAAAAAACCTAGTAATTAGATATTTGAATGAAATATGTATGCAATTAGTTTAGAGGCAGAGAACAGTGACTTTTTTTGTAATGTAGATTGTATTTATAATGAATGTTCTTACAATTAATATTCTAATGTTATACATATTTTGTTATAGGTGTTCGTGCATTACTCCAAACTATGCAGGACAGTTCTATATTATTATTCAAGGGTAGGTAATCTTCTAATTGTAATTTTTTTTTAAAAAAGATTAATGAATGTATCATATTATTAATACATATGTTCCATGTAATAAACAGACGATCATGTCGAACTCAATTTGGAACCTCTGGTTGAGGATTCTGTGTGTCCAGAAGATGAGGATAACACACAGATAGAGGGACACACACCAGAGGGACCAACCCCACCTAATTTTGAAACTCCACAGAATGTAATGGTCAATGAATCAGAGGAAGATGAAAGACCAGAACAATTGAGAAACCAAGAAGATGTACCAGGCAGGGGAAAAGAAATACAAAACCTTACAGACATGGCTTTGGGATTCAGGAATGAGCAAAGGGAATTTTTTAAAGAAATGTTAAGATTGCAAGAAGAAAGAAATGCAATATTAAAAGCTGATTCTGAATTTAAGAGGGATTATTACAATAAAAAAAATTGAAATTTTGAAGATTTTCTAATCAATAATAATTTATTTATATTATTTCTTTTAGCACTTTATTGTTGAAAATATATTTTCAAAGTTTTTCCTGTTGAAAAGTAGGGCACTGCACTCATATTTTTTTAATGTTGAAGTTAAAATTGCAAAACTGTTAAATGTTAAATGTTAAATTCTACACAATAGTTTGTCAATGCATATGCCTTTTTTTCTTCTTTTGACTATGAATATCAATGCAAATGCTTTACATACATTATATGATGGCATTGTACAAGATGGAAGGATATATTGCCTTATATATACAGATTGTATGACCTAATTGGAGAAAAATGTTTTCATTAAATAGCACTGATATGATGTAAATGTCACTGAATGTGCTATTCTGACAACCAAAAAATACTAGACAGATTAAAATTCATAAATAACACTACTCTTTACGATTTGAGATCTTATTACAGATCATAAATCAGAGAAGGTTAATTCTAATCATCTTTCTGCCTGCACCTGCTGATCTTGCAGATCAATGAATGCTGACTTATTTAATGTTTCATATGTTCTTTTTTGAGCCTCTTTTGTTCTACTATCCCACAATTTAGATGTTTAGTATGAAATACTGACAGTTTGATAAGATCCCAACTCATGAATCCCAACTGTACATTAACTGCGAAAGTATCAAAATCATAGCTATGAAACTTATAGTGAAAAAGACAGAATGAAATGTATTTGACCTTTGTTTTAGGAGATTATTTATCTTTATCACTATGTTACTTTTATTATATATATATATATATATATATATATATATATATATATATATATATATATATATATATATATATATATATATATATATATATATATTACATTTCTGAGGAAAAATAATTCTCCTTGTGAAAATTCATCCAGAATGCCTAGAGTTTTAATTTATCTGCATGAATTTACCCATAATGTACCTACTTTTGAAATATACCGTTTCTATGTACGTATCTCTGTAATAGGTTGGTTTTGCACTATTGAAGCGGAGATTGTGTTTGTCAATCATGTCATTTGAATAGACTGTGTCAGAAATAATTTTTTTGCCGAACTCGTAATCTGGAACAGGATGGGCCAGCATCTTAGAAGCTGTACTTGGAACAGTGAAGTGTGGTGATGTAAGAGGCTGGTGAGGCAATAGCTATTATACGCCTGAGAAACACATTTATAAACTTGATAGAGGTAGTTTTTAATTTACAATTAAAGGCTAGATTACGATTGGAGCGCAAACATTTTTGCCCGAGTGACAAGGGATATATCAAGAGACTGGGATGGACATTACAGAACATTGTACTTGTTCCTCTGCATAAATGCCAGAGTAGACTTTGAGCATTGTTTTGGGTTGTTGTCTTGTTGAAATATCCAGCCCCAGCATAACTTCAACTTTGTGACTGATTCTTCAATATTATTCTCAAGTATCTGCTGATATTGAGTGAAATCCATGTGACCCTCAACTTTAACAATATTCCCAGTACCGGCACTGGTCATACAGCCCCACAGCATGATGGAACATTCCCCAAAATTTTACAGTGGCTAGCAAGTGTTTGTCTTGGAACGCTGTGTTCTTTTGCCGCCATCCACAACGCCCCTTGTTATGACCAAATAACTCAATCTTTGTTTCATCAGTCCACAGCACCTTCTTCCAAAATGAAGCTGGCTTGTCCAAATGTGCATTTGCATACCTCAAGCGACTCTGTGGCGTGTGTGCAGAAAAGGCTTCTTCCGCATCTTTCCCATACAGCTTCTCCTTGTGCAAAGTGCGCTGAATTGTTGACGATGCACAGTGACACCATCTGCAGTAAAATGATGTTGTAGGTCTTTGGAGGTGGTCTGTGGGCTGTTTTTGACCGTTCTCACCATCCTTTGCCTTTGCCTCTCCAATATTTTACTTGGCCTGCCACTTCTGGTCTTAACAAGAACTGTGCCTGTAGTCTTCCATTTCCTCACTATGTTCCTCACAGTGGACACTGACAGCTTAAATCTCTGTGATAGCTTGTTGTAGCCTTTCCCTAAACCATAATGTTGAACAATCTTTGTTTTCAGGCCATTTGAGAGTGGTTTTGAGGCCCCCATGTTGCCACTCTTCAGAGAGTCAAAGAGAACAACAACTTGAAATGTGCCACCTTAAATACCTGTTCTTATGATTGGATGCACCTGTCTATGAAGTTCAAGGCTTAATGGGCTCACCAAACCAATTGTGTTTTCCAATTAATCAGTGCTAGGTAGTTACAGGTACTCAAATCAACAAAATGACAAGGGTGCCCAAATTTATGCACCTGTCTAATTTCGTTTTGATGCATATCGCACATTGTCTGTTAATCCAATAAACCTCATTTCACTAGTGAAATATTACTCGCCTAGATTACGAGTTTTGCGTTAGAGGCTGTGCAGTGCTTACGAGCAGTTTATGCTCACCGCTCACTTACAGACAATGCTGGTATTACGGTTTTTACAAACCCGGCGTTAGCCGCAAAAAAGTGAGCATAGAGCAAAATTTAGCTCCACATCTCACCTCAATACCAGCGCTGCTTATGTTAGCGGTGAGCTGGTAAAATGTGCTCATGTACGATTTCCCCTTAGGAATCATTGGGGGAGAGCCGGCTGAAAAAAAAACCTTCAAAAAAGCATGAGCACCTTCAAAAAAGCAGCGTAAAGCTCCTAACGCAGCCCAATTGATTCCTATGAGGAAAATACATTTATGTCTACACCTAACACGCTAACATGAACCCCAAGTCTAAACACCCCTAATATAACACTTATTAACTCCTAATCTGCTGTCCCCGACATCGCCGACACCTGTCAGGGGCAGCTCAGTCTCTCCTGTTGTTTTGTTTTTAATGTGCTTACTCTTGTGGAAAATAGATTAATAAGTGGTTAAATTTATGTCCTCTAATCCTTTACTGATATATAATGATATTAATGCAGCCCTTGGATTGTAAGGGTTTAGTTAATTCTAATTCAATACGGATTGAGGATATCTACTAGTGGACATACTTATTTAATAGCTATTATGCAAACCACAGAGTTTAAGTGGTTTTAATTCACACCCTTTGCTACTGTATGAGTGTGAGTTCCTTATTTGACCAAATAAACTTTAATGTATGAATGATTGGGAACGATTTTATTATTTTGAACACTTTTTGATACAAGTAGAGTTAAGTCTGATAAATACTTAGTGGAATTATTCTCTCTTTAAACTTTGTTGTACGTCTCAGTTACAACTAGTTTGTCTAGTTGTTGTCAGTTGCTTTTTTGAATAATCCACTCCGGGTTTTGCTGTTGTTACATATAATCTAAATTCTAGTAATTAGAATATTATTTTTAATAGTAAATATAGGTAAAACCTGGCACCAATTCTATAACTCTACTCCCCCCTATTTCTTTTTTCTCTAAACAACCTGTATTATATTATTAACCCCTAATCTGCTGCTCCGGACACCACCGCCACTTACATTATACTTATGAACCTCTAATCTGCCACCCCCAAAATCGCCAACACCTACATTATATTTATTAACCCCTAATCTGCCGCCCCCTATGTCGCCGCAACCTACCTACATTTATTAACCCCTAATCTGCCACCCCAACGTCGCTGCCACTATAATAAAGTTATTAACCCCTAAACCTAAGTCTAACCCTAACACCCCCTAACTTAAATATAATTAAAATAAATCTAAATAAAATTACTACAATTAACTAAATAATTCCTATTTAAAACTAATAATTCCTATTTAAACCTGATTGGAACAGCCAATAGAATGCCAGCTCAATCCTATTGGCTGTTTGCATCAGACAATAGGATTTTTTCTACCTTAATTCCGATTGGCTGATAGAATTCTATCAGCTAATCAGAATTGAAGGGACGCCATCTTGGATGACGTCATTTAACCCCTTAACGACCGACGACGTATGCCATACGTCCTCAAAAAAAAAGCACTTAACGACCGAGGACGTATGGCATACGTCGTCGGTTTAACAGAGCACTGGAAGCGATCGAAATCGCTTCCAGCTGCTCTAACAGTATTGCAGGCTTGCCTTGAGGTCTAGGCATCCTGCAATACTGTTCCCGAGTGCCGGGACCGGATTGATCACTCCCCCACGAGTGATCACTTCCGGTTTCGCTCCACGTGGAGCCCGGCAGTGTTTCAGAGCATCAGAAGCGATCGGACACGCTTCCGATGCTCTGCTTGTTTGCTAAGTGCCTCGGTGGGTCGAGGCACTTAGTTAGTTATAAATTAAAATAAAAATAATAAAAAAAAAAAAACGAATAAAAAAAAAAAAAGCCCTAAATAGCCCCCCCCCCCCTCCCCCTTCACTAGGCATCCAAGATGGCGATGCCCAGTGCATCATGGGGCCTCTGGGGGTGTCCCTAGCCTGCATCATCATAGGGGCAAGCTAGGGTCACCCAATCTGAGCCTCCCACCCTAAAAAAAAAAATAATAATAAAATACCCCATTTGTCTGATCATGTCAATATTTGTAAATATTGACTATGATCAGTGTGGATCTCCCTCCCTCTCCTCACTTGCCATTTTGTTGGAGAGAGAGAGAGACCTGTATTTAGCAGAGAGAGAGATTTATTTCTTTTATTTGTTAAAAAATATAGAACCAAAGGCTCTTTTCAGAGCCATTAACCCCTAGCTTGCCAGTGATCACTATATATCACTGGCAGTAACATAGGTGCACTTTTTTTTTGCTGCATTTTGCTGTCTGTGCGTTTTTTTAGGGGTTAATTTTGTTGTTGTAATTTTTAAAAAACCCAAAGGCTCTTTTCAGAAACATTTAGTTAATTTAATTTAATTTTCAGAGCCATTAACCCCTAGCTTGCCAGTGATCGCTATATATCACTGGCAGTAGCAAAGGTGCACTTTTTTTTTTGCTGCATTTTGCTGTCTGTGCATTTTTTTAGGGGTTAATTTTGTTGTTGTAATTTTTTAAAAACCCAAAGGCTCTTTTCAGAAACATTTAGTTAATTTAATTTAATTTTCAGAGCCATTAACCCCTAGCTTGCCAGTGATCGCTATATATCACTGGCAGTAGCAAAGGTGCACTTTTTTTTTTGCTGCATTTTGCTGTCTGTGCATTTTTTTAGGGGTTAATTTTGTTGTTGTAATTTTTTAAAAACCCAAAGGCTCTTTTCAGAAACATTTAGTTAATTTAATTTAATTTTCAGAGCCATTAACCCCTAGCTTGCCAGTGATCGCTATATATCACTGGCAGTAGCAAAGGTGCACTTTTTTTTTTGCTGCATTTTGCTGTCTGTGCATTTTTTTAGGGGTTAATTTTGTTGTTGTAATTTTTTAAAAACCCAAAGGCTCTTTTCAGAAACATTTAGTTAATTTAATTTAATTTTCAGAGCCATTAACCCCTAGCTTGCCAGTGATCGCTATATATCACTGGCAGTAGCAAAGGTGCACTTTTTTGCTAGTTAATTTAGTTAATTAACTTAGTTAATTTAATTTAATTTTCAGAGCCATTAACCTCTAGCTTGCCAGTGATCGCTATAAATCACTGGCAGTAGCATAGCTGTACTTTTTTGCTAGTTAATTTAGTTAATTAATTTAGTTAATTTAATTTTTTTTAGTAATTGTTTTCTGTGATACAAAAATGTCACAGAAAAGATATAGTGCTGAGGAGGCGTATGCCATCCTTGCGTCAGAGTCAGATGCCTCTATTTCTGACTCAGACCCCAATTTTGACCCTGCCATGTGCTCAGATACATCACTAGATGCAGTCTCAACTGATAGTGATGTATCTGTGGCTGCTAGCCCCCCTGCCAGCCCCCCTGCCAGCCCCCCTGCTAGCCCCCCTGCCAGAAGGAGGCGTGTTGCTGCCATTGCTGCTGAAGAGTGGGTAACGCCTCATCTCCAGAGGCCAGATATCCCACCCTTCACAGCAAATGCAGGCATAAATATAGATGTGGCAGGTTTTAGTCCCCAGCAGTTTCTGGAAGTGTTTCTGGGCGATGAAATATTGGGGAACATTGTCGCCCAAACTAATTTATATGCCCATCAGTTCCGTGCTGCAAAGCCTGGAACATATTTGGCAAAGCAGCAATGGGCCCCCATCAATGTGCCAGAATTCAAAAAATTCTGGGCATTGACTATGCTGATGGGCATCATAAAGAAACCCTCCATTCGCTCCTACTGGAGTACTAGCCCCATCTGCTCTACCCCCATTTTCTCCCAGACTATGTCGAGGAAGAGGTATGAAATGATTCTGCATTTCATGCACTTCAGCGACAACAGCCTGTGCCCCCCTAGGGAGCATCCCCAATTTGACAGGCTGTATAAAATCCGCCCCCTGATAACCCACTTTTCTGCCAGGTTTGCAGAGGCTTATACACCTGGAAGGAATATATGCGTTGATGAATCCCTAATGAAGTATAAGGGAAGGCTGGGATTCAAGCAGTATATTCCTTCCAAACGCTCCAGATATGGGGTAAAGGTGTATAAGCTCTGTGACAGCGAGACTGGGTATACTCAGGCCTTCCGGGTGTATGAGGGAAAGGATAGCCACCTTGACCCTCCAGGTTGCCCAGAACATATGGGAACCACTGGCAAGATTGTCTGGGACCTGATATTACCCCTAATGAACAAAGGGTATCACTTGTACTTAGACAATTTTTATACAAGTGTCCTTTTGTTCAAGCTACTGTATTGCTTTGATACAGTAGCTTGCGGTACAATTAAAAAGAACCGCGCAGGTTTCCCAGGACAGCTTGTACGCACCCGGCTACGAAGGGGGGAGACCTCAGCTCTGCGCCAAGAGGAGCTGTTGGCACTGAAGTACAGAGACAAGAAGGATGTATACCTTCTTACCACCATCCACACAGAGAGGACGGTGGCGGTTTCTGTACGTGGCAGAGCTGAGATCATAAGGAAGCCAGTGTGCATCAAGTCTTATAACCGGCATATGGGTGGGGTTGATCTGGCTGATCAGCTGCTGCAGCCCTATCTAATTATGCGGAAGACAAGGGCCTGGTACAAAAAGGTTGCAATTTACCTAATGCAGATTGCAACCCACAACGCTTTTTTGTTGTTCAAAAAAGCAAACCCCAGAGTTAAAAAGACTTTTTTACAGTTTCAGCTCCAGATTATTACGGGGATTTTGTACCATGATGCACCTGCTCCCCGGGCGGTGATGGGAGAGAGCAGAGTTGGGGCTACCCATTTTATTTTTAAAATCCCCCCTAATGCCACAAAGCAGAAACCACAAAAAAAATGCAGAGTCTGTACCAAGAGGGGGAAGAGAAGGGACACCATATATTACTGTCCTGATTGCCCTGGACAGCCTGCACTCTGCATTGGGGACTGCTTCAAGCGGTACCATACAATGGTCAATTTTTTAAAAAAATAAATACATTTGCTGTTACATATATATATATTTTTTTTGGTTATGTTTATAGTTAGATGTTTTTTTGTTTTTTTTACTTTTACTGTGCCAGATTTTTACATTTCACTACTCTATTTTTTTCTAAAATTGGGCCTGTTTTTTTTTTAACCAAAACCCCTGTCAAACCTATGCATGGGGGACATAGGTGTTCTCAGGGTGCCTTGCAGAAAACAACCTGAAGTATGTTTTTGTAATAACTTACAACAGTCTCTCCTAAATTATAGTCAAAAAGCAATGTGTCTGTAAAAATGAAAATTGAAAAATTACCACCATACACTTTCTCCAATTTTTTGGGCTAAAACGGTTGCTTCAAAGGCATCAAAGCACACCATATACAATACCTTGGGGTGTCAACATTTAAAAAATATACACTTTGAATGCAATAAATAAAAGTGGGGTATGCGATAGGCCCCAAACTAAAGATAGGCCTATCAGAAGAAATACTCTCATTTTTAATAACTAAAATCACAAGTCATAAAATTGTAACATAACCTTCCCAAAATCCTGGCAAACCTATGCATGGGGGGCATAGGTGTACTCAGGGTGCCTTGCAGAAAACAACCTGAAGTATTATTTTGCAATAACTTACAACAATCTCTCCTAAATCATAGTCAAAAAGCAATGTGTCTGTAAAAATGAAAATTGAAAAATTACCACCATATACTTTCTGCAATTTTTTGGGCTAAAACGGTTGCTTCAAAGGCATCAAAGCACACCATATACAATACCTTGGGGTGTCAACATTTAAAAAATATACACTTTGAATGCAATAAATAAAAGTGGGGTATGCGATAGGCCCCAAACTAAAGATAGGCCTATCAGAAGAAATACTCTCATTTTTAATAACTAAAATCACAAGTCATAAAATTGTAACATAACCTTCCCAAAATCCTGGCAAACCTATGCATGGGGGGCATAGGTGTACTCAGGGTGCCTTGCAGAAAACAACCTGAAGTATTATTTTGCAATAACTTACAACAATCTCTCCTAAATCATAGTCAAAAAGCAATGTGTCTGTAAAAATGAAAATTGAAAAATTACCACCATATACTTTCTCCAATTTTTTGGGCTAAAACGGTTGCTTCAAAGGCATCAAAGCACACCATATACAATACCTTGGGGTGTCAACATTTAAAAAATATACACTTTGAATGCAATAAATAAAAGTGGGGTATGTGATAGGCCCCAAACTAAAGATAGGCCTATCAGAAGAAATACTCTCATTTTTAATAACTAAAATCATGTAACATAACCTTCCCAAAATCCTGGCAAACCTATGCATGGGGGGCATAGGTGTACTCAGGGTGCCTTGCAGAAAACAACCTGAAGTATTCTTTTGCAATAACTTACAACAGTCTCTCCTAAATCATAGTAAAAAAGCAATGTGTCTGTAACAATGAAAATTGAAAAATTACCACCATATACTTTCTCCAATTTTTTGGGCTAAAACGGTTGCTTCAAAGGCATCAAAGCACACCATATACAATACCTTGGGGTGTCAACATTTAAAAAATATACACTTTGAATGTAATAAATAAAAGTGGGGTATGTGATAGGCCCCAAACTAAAGATAGGCCTATCAGAAGAAATACTCTCATTTTTAATAACTAAAATCACAAGTCATAAAATTGTAACATAACCTTCCCAAAATCCTGGCAAACCTATGCATGGGGGGCATAGGTGTACTCAGGGTGCCTTGCAGAAAACAACCTGAAGTATTCTTTTGCAATAACTTACAACAATCTCTCCTAAATCATAGTCAAAAAGCAATGTGTCTGTAAAAATGAACATTGAAAAATTACCACCATATACTTTCTCCAATTTTTTGGGCTAAAACGGTTGCTTCAAAGGCATCAAAGCACACCATATACAATACCTTGGGGTGTCAACATTTAAAAAATATACACTTTGAATGCAATAAATAAAAGTGGGGTATGTGATAGGCCCCAAACTAAAGATAGGCCTATCAGAAGAAATACTCTCATTTTTAATAACTAAAATCATGTAACATAACCTTCCCAAAATCCTGGCAAACCTATGCATGGGGGGCATAGGTGTACTCAGGGTGCCTTGCAGAAAACAACCTAAAGTATTCTTTTGCAATAACTTACAACAGTCTCTCCTAAATCATAGTAAAAAAGCAATGTGTCTGTAACAATGAAAATTGAAAAATTACCACCATATACTTTCTCCAATTTTTTGGGCTAAAACGGTTGCATCAAAGTCATCAAACCACTCCATGTATAATACCTTGGGGGGTCAACTTTTTAAATATAATCACATTTATGGAAAACAAATAAATTGGGGTATGTTAAAAGACCCCCAAAAAAAGACGATAGGCAAAGAAAATATGTTAAATGTGAAAAAAAATCACAAACACATGTCAGACATTTGGCATTGCACCGCCCAAACAAGCCACCAAACCTATGCATAGGTGGTATCACTGAACTCAGGAGATGTTGGTGACCACATATTGGTGTCTTCTTTGGTAGTAACACATAACAGGAGCTGTGAATCCATGTCTAAAGTACAATGTATGTGAAAAATAACACAAAGAAATGAATGCCCAATAGTTTGACAAAGACTAGTGGTTGAATTAGTGTATGGAAAGTGTTAAAACACCTGCATTTGAAATACCCTAGGATGTCTACTTTTCAAAAATATATGGTTTTATGGGGGTAAATTACATTGGCCGGCTTCAGAAATGTCTTAAATAGAACATGGGTGCATGGGATGTGAAAATGGGAAGTGTAAAAAATGGAATGCGCTTCCTAAAAATAAGGCCTTCTAGCCCCCAGAGAACCCAACACACCTATACATGGGTGGTATCACTGTACTCAGGAGATGTTGTTGAACACATATTGAGGTGTTTTTTGGCAGTAAACACATAACAGGAACTGAGAATCCATGCCTAAAGTACAATGTGTGTGAAAAATAACACAAAAAAATGACTACCCAAAAGTTTGACAAAGACTGGTGGTTAAATAAGTTCATGGAAAGTGTGAAAATACCAGCATTTCAAATACCCTAGGGGGTCTACTTCTCAAAAATATATGGTTTTATGGGGTTAAATTTCATTGACCGGCTTCAGAAATGTCCCAAATAGGACATGGGTGCATGATGACCGATGTGAAAATTCCAAGTTGAAAAACTGGAATGCGCTTCCTAAAATTAAGGCCTTTTAGCCCCCAGAGAACCCGACACACCTATACATGGGTGGTATCACTGTACTCAGGAGATGTTGTTGAACACATATTGAGGTTTTTTTTGGCAGTAACACATAACAGGAACTGAGAATCCATGCCTAAAATACAATGTGTGTGAAAAATAACACAAAATAATGACTACCCAAAAGTTTGACAAAGACTGGTGGTTGAATTAGTGCATGGAAAGTGTTAAAATACAAGCATTTGAAATACCCTAGGGTGTCTACTTTTCAAAAATATATGGTTTGATGGGGGTAAATTCCATTGACCAGCTTCAGAAATGTCCCAAATAGGACATGGGTGCATGATGACCGATGTGAAAATTCCAAGTTGAAAAACTGGAATGCGCTTCCTAAAATTAAGGCCTTTTAGCCCCCAGAGAACCCGACACACCTATACATGGGTGGTATCACTGTACTCAGGAGATGTTGTTGAACACATATTGAGGTTTTTTTTGGCAGTAACACATAACAGGAACTGAGAATCCATGCCTAAAGTACAATGTGTGTGAAAAATAACACAAAATAATGACTACCCAAAAGTTTGACAAAGACTGGTGGTTGAATTAGTGCATGGAAAGTGTTAAAATACAAGCATTTGAAATACCCTAGGGTGTCTACTTTTCAAAAATATATGGTTTGATGGGGGTAAATTCCATTGACCAGCTTCAGAAATGTCCCAAATAGGACATGGGTGCATGATGACCGATGTGAAAATTCCAAGTTGAAAAACTGGAATGCGCTTCCTAAAATTAAGGCCTTTTAGCCCCCAGAGAACCCGACACACCTATACATGGGTGGTATCACTGTACTCAGGAGATGTTGTTGAACACATATTGAGGTTTTTTTTGGTAGTAACACATAACAGGAACTGAGAATCCATGCCTAAAGTACAATGTGTGTGAAAAATAACACAAAATAATGACTACCCAAAAGTTTGACAAAGACTGGTGGTTGAATTAGTGCATGGAAAGTGTTAAAATACAAGCATTTGAAATACCCTAGGGTGTCTACTTTTCAAAAATATATGGTTTGATGGGGGTAAATTCCATTGACCAGCTTCAGAAATGTCCCAAATAGGACATGGGTGCATGATGACCGATGTGAAAATTCCAAGTTGAAAAACTGGAATGCGCTTCCTAAAATTAAGGCCTTTTAGCCCCCAGAGAACCCGACACACCTATACATGGGTGGTATCACTGTACTCAGGAGATGTTGTTGAACACATATTGAGGTTTTTTTTGGCAGTAACACATAACAGGAACTGAGAATCCATGCCTAAAGTACAATGTGTGTGAAAAATAACACAAAATAATGACTACCCAAAAGTTTGACAAAGACTGGTGGTTGAATTAGTGCATGGAAAGTGTTAAAATACAAGCATTTGAAATACCCTAGGGTGTCTACTTTTCAAAAATATATGGTTTGATGGGGGTAAATTCCATTGACCAGCTTCAGAAATGTCCCAAATAGGACATGGGTGCATGATGACCGATGTGAAAATTCCAAGTTGAAAAACTGGAATGCGCTTCCTAAAATTAAGGCCTTTTAGCCCCCAGAGAACCCGACACACCTATACATGGGTGGTATCACTGTACTCAGGAGATGTTGTTGAACACATATTGAGGGTTTTTTTGGTAGTAACACATAACAGGAACTGAGAATCCATGCCTAAAGTACAATGTGTGTGAAAAATAACACAAAATAATGACTACCCAAAAGTTTGACAAAGACTGGTGGTTGAATTAGTGCATGGAAAGTGTTAAAATACAAGCATTTGAAATACCCTAGTGTGTCTACTTTTCAAAAATATATGGTTTGATGGGGGTAAATTCCATTGACCAGCTTCAGAAATGTCCCAAATAGGACATGGGTGCATGATGACCGATGTGAAAATTCCAAGTTGAAAAACTGGAATGCGCTTCCTAAAATTAAGGCCTTTTAGCCCCCAGAGAACCCGACACACCTATACATGGGTGGTATCACTGTACTCAGGAGATGTTGTTGAACACATATTGAGGTTTTTTTTGGCAGTAACACATAACAGGAACTGAGAATTCATGCCTAAAGTACAATGTGTGTGAAAAATAACACAAAATAATGACTACCCAAAAGTTTGACAAAGACTGGTGGTTGAATTAGTGCATGGAAAGTGTTAAAATACAAGCATTTGAAATACCCTAGGGTGTCTACTTTTCAAAAATATATGGTTTGATGGGGGTAAATTCCATTGACCAGCTTCAGAAATGTCCCAAATAGGACATGGGTGCATGATGACCGATGTGAAAATTCCAAGTTGAAAAACTGGAATGCGCTTCCTAAAATTAAGGCCTTTTAGCCCCCAGAGAACCCGACACACCTATACATGGGTGGTATCACTGTACTCAGGAGATGTTGTTGAACACATATTGAGGTTTTTTTTGGCAGTAACACATAACAGGAACTGAGAATTCATGCCTAAAGTACAATGTGTGTGAAAAATAACACAAAATAATGACTACCCAAAAGTTTGACAAAGACTGGTGGTTGAATTAGTGCATGGAAAGTGTTAAAATACAAGCATTTGAAATACCCTAGGGTGTCTACTTTTCAAAAATATATGGTTTGATGGGGGTAAATTCCATTGACCAGCTTCAGAAATGTCCCAAATAGGACATGGGTGCATGATGACCGATGTGAAAATTCCAAGTTGAAAAACTGGAATGCGCTTCCTAAAATTAAGGCCTTTTAGCCCCCAGAGAACCCGACACACCTATACATGGGTGGTATCACTGTACTCAGGAGATGTTGTTGAACACATATTGAGGGTTTTTTTGGTAGTAACACATAACAGGAACTGAGAATCCATGCCTAAAGTACAATGTGTGTGAAAAATAACACAAAATAATGACTACCCAAAAGTTTGACAAAGACTGGTGGTTGAATTAGTGCATGGAAAGTGTTAAAATACAAGCATTTGAAATACCCTAGGGTGTCTACTTTTCAAAAATATATGGTTTGATGGGGGTAAATTCCATTGACCAGCTTCAGAAATGTCCCAAATAGGACATGGGTGCATGATGACCGATGTGAAAATTCCAAGTTGAAAAACTGGAATGCGCTTCCTAAAATTAAGGCCTTTTAGCCCCCAGAGAACCCGACACACCTATACATGGGTGGTATCACTGTACTCAGGAGATGTTGTTGAACACATATTGAGGGGTTTTTTGGTAGTAACACATAACAGGAACTGAGAATCCATGCCTAAAGTACAATGTGTGTGAAAAATAACACAAAATAATGACTACCCAAAAGTTTGACAAAGACTGGTGGTTGAATTAGTGCATGGAAAGTGTTAAAATACAAGCATTTGAAATACCCTAGGGTGTCTACTTTTCAAAAATATATGGTTTGATGGGGGTAAATTCCATTGACCAGCTTCAGAAATGTCCCAAATAGGACATGGGTGCATGATGACCGATGTGAAAATTCCAAGTTGAAAAACTGGAATGCGCTTCCTAAAAATAAGGCCTTCTAGCCCCCAGAGAACCCAACACACCTATACATAGGTGGTATCGCTGTACTCAGGAGATGTTGTTGAACACATATTGAGGTGCTTTTTCGCAGTAACACATAACAGGAACTGAGAATCCATGCCTAAAGTACAATGTGTGTGAAAAATAACACAAAATAATGACTACCCAAAAGTTTGACAAAGACTGGTGGTTGAATTAGTGCATGGAAAGTGTTAAAATACAAGCATTTGAAATACCCTAGGGTGTCTACTTTTCAAAAATATATGGTTTGATGGGGGTAAATTCCATTGACCAGCTTCAGAAATGTCCCAAATAGGACATGGGTGCATGATGACCGATGTGAAAATTCCAAGTTGAAAAACTGGAATGCGCTTCCTAAAATTAAGGCCTTTTAGCCCCCAGAGAACCCGACACACCTATACATGGGTGGTATCACTGTACTCAGGAGATGTTGTTGAACACATATTGAGGGTTTTTTTGGTAGTAACACATAACAGGAACTGAGAATCCATGCCTAAAGTACAATGTGTGTGAAAAATAACACAAAATAATGACTACCCAAAAGTTTGACAAAGACTGGTGGTTGAATTAGTGCATGGAAAGTGTTAAAATACAAGCATTTGAAATACCCTAGGGTGTCTACTTTTCAAAAATATATGGTTTGATGGGGGTAAATTCCATTGACCAGCTTCAGAAATGTCCCAAATAGGACATGGGTGCATGATGACCGATGTGAAAATTCCAAGTTGAAAAACTGGAATGCGCTTCCTAAAAATAAGGCCTTCTAGCCCCCAGAGAACCCAACACACCTATACATAGGTGGTATCGCTGTACTCAGGAGATGTTGTTGAACACATATTGAGGTGCTTTTTCGCAGTAACACATAACAGGAACTGAGAATCCATGCCTAAAATACAATGTGTGTGAAAAATAACACAAAAAAAATGACTACCCAAAAGTTTGACAAAGACTGGTGGTTGAATTAGTGCATGGAAAGTGTTAAAATACCAGCATTTGAAATACCCTAGGGTGTCTACTTTTCAAAAATATATGGTTTGATGGGGGTAAATTCCATTGGCCAGCTTCAGAAATGTCCCAAATAGGACATGGGTGCATGATGACCGATGTGAAAATTCCAAGTTGAAAAACTGGAATGCGCTTCCTAAAATTAAGGCCTTTTAGCCCCCAGAGAACCCGACACACCTATACATGGGTGGTATCACTGTACTCAGGAGATGTTGTTGAACACATATTGAGGTTTTTTTTGGCAGTAACACATAACAGGAACTGAGAATCCATGCCTAAAGTACAATGTGTGTGAAAAATAACACAAAATAATGACTACCCAAAAGTTTGACAAAGACTGGTGGTTGAATTAGTGCATGGAAAGTGTTAAAATACAAGCATTTGAAATACCCTAGGGTGTCTACTTTTCAAAAATATATGGTTTGATGGGGGTAAATTCCATTGACCAGCTTCAGAAATGTCCCAAATAGGACATGGGTGCATGATGACCGATGTGAAAATTCCAAGTTGAAAAACTGGAATGCGCTCCCTAAAAATAAGAGCTTTTAGCCCCCCGAGAACCCGACACACCTATACATGGGTGGTATCACTGTACCCAGGAGATGCTGCTGAAGACATATGAGGGTGTTATTTGGCAGTAACCCTTAATATTATCAGTAAATGTATTCTTAAATTGCTATTTTGTCAAAAAATCTAATTATTTTTTTTTCCCCCCCAAACTTTGGCATAGATTGGTGGTAAAATGGTTGCATGAAAAAAGTCAAAATACCCCAAGTTTAATACCTTAGGTTGTCTTCTTTTAAAAAATATATACATTTGAAGGGTTATTCAGGGATTCATGACAGATATTGGTGTTACAATGTAACTATCGCCAATTTTGAAAAAACATGGTTTTGAAATAGCAAAGTGCTACTTGTACTTATTGCCCTATAACTTGCAAAAAAAGCAAAGAACATGTAAACATTGGGTATTTATAAACTCAGGACAAAATTTAGAAACTGTTTAGCATTGGTATTTTATGGTGGTTGTAGATGTGTAAGAGATTTTGGGGCTCAAAGTTAGAAAAAGTGCATTTTTTTTCATTTTTTCCTCATATTTTATATTTTTTTTTATAGTAAATTATAAGATATGATGAAAAAAATGGTATCTTTAGAAAGTCCATTTAATGGCGAGAAAAACAGTATATAATATGTGTGGGTACAGTAAATGAGTAAGAGGAAAATTACAGTTAAATACAAACATCTCAGAAATGCAAAAATAGCCTTGGTCCCAGATGGTCAACAAATTGAAAAGTGGTCTGGTCACTAAGGGGTTAAAGGAACCTTCATTCAGTCGTTGGCCATGGACAGAAGAGGATGCTCCGCATCGGATGTCTTGAAGATGGACCCGCTCCGCGCCGGATGGATGAAGATAGAAGATGCCGTCTGGATGAAGACTTCTGCCCGTCTGGAGGACCAGACCGTTGGTTGTGTGGGTAGGGTTGGTTGTGTGGGTGGTGGGTTTTAATGTTGGGGTAAAAGAGCTGATTACTTTGGGGCAATGCCCCGCAAAAGACCCTTTTAAGGGCTATTTGTAATTTAGTGTAGGGCAAGACTTTTTTTTATTTTGGGGGGCTTTTTTATTTTGTTAGGGGGATTAGATTAGGTGTAATTAGTTTAAAAATCTTGTAATTTGTTTGTTATTTTCTGTAATTTAGTGGGGGGGTTGTACTTTAGATAATTTTATTTAATTGTAATTAATTGTATTTAATTTAGGCAATTAATTTAATTACAGTGTAGTGTTAGGTGTTAGTGTAACTTAGGTTAGGTTTTATTTTACAAGTAAATTTGTCTTTATTTTAACTAGGTAGTTATTAAATAGTTAATAACTATTTAATAACTATTCTACCTAGCTAAAATAAATACAAAGTTGCCTGTAAAATAAAAATAAACCCTAAGCTAGATACAATGTAACTATTAGTTATATTGTAGCTAGTTTAGGGTATATTTTATAGGTAAGTATTTAGTTTTAATTAGGAATTATTTAGTTACTTATAGTAATTTTATTTAGATGTATTTAAATTATATTTAAGTTGGGGGGGTTAGGGTTAGACTTAGGTTTAGGGGTTAATACATTTAATATAGTGGCGACGACATTGGGGGCGGCAGATTAGGGGATAATAAATGTAGGTAGGTGGCAGTGATGTTAGGGACGGCAGATTAGGGATTAATAATATTTAACTAGTGTTTGCGATGAGGGAGTGTGATGGTTTAGGGGTTAATATGTTTATTATAGTGGCAGCGATGTCCGGTTCGGCAGATTAGGGGTTAAAATATTTATTTTAGTGTTTGCGATGTGTGGGGGCCTCGGTTTAGGGGTTAATAGGTAGTTTATGGGTGTAGTGTAAAACTCTTAACTACTGACTTTTAAATGCGGTACCAGGTTTGACAGGAGAGGGTCTACCGCTCACTTTTGGTCAGACTCGTAATACCGGCGCTATGCAAGTCCCATTGAAAATATAGGATACGCAATTGACGTAAGTGGATTTGCGGTATTTCCGAGTCTGGCCAAAATCGTGAGCTGTACGCCTGTACCTGTAAGACTCGTAATACCAGCGGGCGTTAAAAAGCAGCGTTAGGACCTCTTAACGCTGCTTTTTAACCCTAACGCACAACTCGTAATGTAGGCCACTGTGTCCTTCAGTTATTTGATAGAGCAAATTATTTATAAATGAGAATCATGGAAATTGTCAGGCGTGCCTAAACTTTTGCATAGACTATATATATATATATATATATATATATATATATATATATATATATATATATATATATATGTGTGTGTGTGTATGTGTGTGTGTGTACATATGTATTTATGTATTTATAGGTGTATATATGTATTTACAGACATATATACACAAAGAAATACATATGTACACATATATAGACATATATACAAGTGCATTGGAGCCATTTGCCGTTAAGTAGATAAAAAGATATAATAGCATATTTATGCAATATTCATTTTTAATAAAGGTTGTAACTATGTATTTACTGTAAATATGTCACATTCTAATGTTCTGCACATAGCAGACTATGTTCTATGTATTTCTCAATAGATATTATATGCATATATCTGTATATATCAATACCTATATATTATCATATATATATACCAGAACATGCAATAAATTCCTCTTATAGAGAAATGTATGAGGTTGCAAATGAGAGAACAGCACAGGGAACAATAAGAAGAAAAGTGGTAACAACTATATAACCCAAAAAAAAGGGAATCAAGGTAAAATGTTCACGGGAGGACCTCCAGTGAAGCACACATACAAAGCAGAGAAGGAGGACAAACAAAAGATAAGATATGAAAAATCACAGAATTGGAGAAAGGGACAGAGGAGAGGCTACAGACCAGAATACAAAAACACATACAATGGGGGGTCAGAATATAGGGATACCCCAAGGTCAGAGTATTCCAGATACAACACTTGGGAAAATACACAGGAGTGGCAACAACATACGAGTGACCATTATAGATACAATGGGGTAACGTATAGGAAGCCATATGTAAATTCCCACCCCTATACTAATTCTGACAATCGAGATTCACATTGGAGACAATGAAAGAACACCTATTATAATTCAGAACCCCTGAATAGACCACGCCCAAACAGGGGGACAACAAGCCAAACAGGTCCTATAAGGAGAGAGTCTACAAACACAAAACCTTTTTTTGGGGCAGGTCAGAGCACCAACCAGAACCACGAACATTGGGGGAAGGGGGAGACCCAATTACCTCCGAACATACAAGAGTCACAGTGGAGAACAAGGGGACAAAAAAAAAACAACAAAGGAAGAGGGGATGTAGAGGTGGAAAGAGAGTAAGAAATAAAAAGAATAAGACCAACACTGATTATGGAGACCAAAATGTAGAAGGAAATGTAAAAATCTATAACCTCTCAAGTAGAATCCTATCAGATCAGGAGAAAAAAATCCTAGGCAGAGGTTTGTCCTTTGCACCCACAAGAGGACCTAACTCTTTCCAATTATTTGTGGATTTGAATAAATTTCTAAGAAAGTTAACGCTGAAGAGACATTTTGAAAAAATCAATAAAGGGAAACAAGGTGAAGGAGAGAAGGGAGACAGGAAGGAAACACCTCGGGATAGTGAGACATTAAATGAAGAAGATGTGGACACCATAAACATTCTACAGGATTTGGCCCAAGAAGGAAGCCCGTTGATACTCGAGGGAGGAGTATCTCTAGAAGAAAAAACAGAAAAAATAGAATTACCACCACACACCAAATTAAAGCCACCATCTACCTTTTTCCCAATCCATTCCAAGGGAAATTTAATCCCAGTTTTTGGGAATTTAGTGCAGGAGGATCTAGACACAATGTGCAAGAATTACAAAATTAAGAAGGATAATATGAGTAAAACAGAAAAAAACAACCCTAAAAGATCTAGAAAGTGATCTGAACATTGTGATCCACGAGGCGGATAAGGGTGGGAGCATAGTGATCCAGGAAAAGAAGGATTACCTTTTAGAAGCGATGAACCTTTTGGGAGACGTAACAACATACAAAAAACTACAAGGGGATCCAACATTGCGATTCGCAAGGGAATATAAGGATCTACTTGATGATGCGGAGATGGGAATCTTGAATGAGAATGAAGAAGGGTATCTTAGGAACGACACCCTCACTACAGATATTTTTTACCACCTCCCTAAGATACATAAAACTGTGAAAACACCTCCGGGGAGACCCATTGTCTCAGGGATCAATTCTTTGACATCAAAATTATCAGAGTACATCAATACTTTTTTACAACCTATTGTATCAGAATTGAACTCCTACCTCAGAGATACACCTGATATGATTGAGAAATTCTCAGAAATAAAATGGAAGCCAGAGTCATATTGGGTAACCCTAGATGTAAGTGCCCTGTATACGAATATCCCCCATGACAAAGGCATCCAGGGTATTAAGTATTGGCTTAAAGAAAGGACCAACATAACAGAGGATAATCAAAAATGTATTAGTGAGGCAATCAAGTTCACTCTTAGTAAAAACTACTTCCTATTTGAGGACAAATGAAAAGCAACCACAATGAGCAATGGATCACCAATATCCCATACGGCCAATTTCAGAGGGTCAGCAGAAACTGCTCGAGAGTAGAGGATTTTGAAATGCGGATGTGGACTTAAGTATATAGGGCGCACTACCAGACCCTTTAAGAAAAGATTAGCTGAACATATCATGAATATTGAGAATGGAGAAAAGACCCATAATCTCTCACTACATTATAGAGATTTCCATGACAGTAATTCGGCCTGTCTAAAAGGCACTATTATCGAATTCATCCCTAGAAATAAAAGGGGAGGAAATAGGGAATTACAATTAAGGAAGAGGGGATCTTTCTGGATACACACTATGCATTCCCTCACCCCATCCGGATTAAATAAGGACATTGACCTGGCAGCATTTCTACTATAATCTTCAGATTTTTTAACTATTTAACTATTTTATTTTTGGATTTTTATATATGTATTTGTCCAAAAAAATTCTACTCAGGAGATTTATTAATTACCTA
This sequence comes from Bombina bombina, assembly GCF_027579735.1. Lineage (NCBI taxonomy): Eukaryota > Metazoa > Chordata > Amphibia > Anura > Bombinatoridae > Bombina > Bombina bombina. Next base: position 479,757,994 of record NC_069499.1, read on the forward strand.
ACTGGAAAGAACAACACTTGCACAATTAAATTTTTCTGTCTATAATCAACTTGTTCGCTTATCCTTGGTCCTGGTTAAATAGTATGATATATCAGAATATAAAGGGCATTGTTCCAGGAGGATTTTATATAAATATTATACAGATTATCCGTGTCTATAAGATATAGATTAGGATCATAACAGGATTTTATCATGTTTTAGAAGTTTATGTATCATTATCCAATCATAGAGTGCGCAGTGAACCCAAATATTAGGCAGTATTATTTAGGGGGGTTTTAGATGTTATGCAATTTTAACTTTATGTATATACATACTACTACTAGGATATGACACTAACAAGAATGAAGAGAATGACCATTGGGATATTCTAGTATCCATCTTAAATCTAGTTTCCAGTTTTCATAAGTAAACCTTTAAGGTTAATCACCAGTAGGGTGTTGAAAGGAGTTTTTGAGGTTCCCGGTACCAAATTCTTGATTTTAACGTAAATGAGACGTCCAAATCATTTTTACTCACACATATAAGAAACTCATGTCTAAGTATAGAATTATGTTTGTAATCCATCAATTATAGCAAATTATTTGTATGAAATGTTATGCTGGAAGTTTATCTGGGGAACTAAACTAATTTCCTAATGGTTAGTACATTTTCAGTATTGTAAAATGTAAAAATACACATTTATATAGAAGGTAGGGGGGTGTTTCATGTTTTTTATGTTAGGTTTTTGATGCAAAATATTGTGCTGTCAAATTCCTCAAATTTAACAAAATAAATTGCATAATATATTGTTATTCATTTAGGAATTTGTTGTTAGCATATATTGAAGTATGATATACTGTTTAGGTGAATATAGTCATCCATTGTGTATTGTATTTTTAAACGTATGGGACTCAATCAGCATGCATGGGGAGTTGTAAAAGCAGATTTACGTCCCTACTTTTATGTGTAACCTTTTTTTTCATGTACAACTTTTTAATGTTAAAATATCACATATGTATATAAATGGGGTTAAATTTAACCCAGAACATTTCTTAGACATTGTAACAAGAGTAACATCTGTAATAAACAAGAGGGTGCATGAGGGCGTGCACGGATCAACTTTCAATAAACCGGGGGTAAATCCGCTGGTAATATATGACAGCTACCATATGATTATGGATGTTTACGGATACGTCATGCCCCCATGTGACCTTCCTATGGACCAATCAATTGTTTTGAATTAGGGGGGCGTGCCACTGCATCGCTTCTTAAGCCGACAACCATGGCATTCTGTAAAATTTTTCCTCTGACGAAGAAGGGACCTGTGGGTCAAGAGCCTTCGAAACACGTAAGGATCCTTTTACAGAACAGCTTATTATATTGGATTCCCAAGTGAACTGTTATAACGGTGCAAAGGGATATTCGCAGTTACTGGTTTTTATTGCTACACATTACCTCATATGTATTGAGGGCATACATTGTAAGCAGCTTGTATTTGGAGGGTTCTTGTACAAGGGGTAATACATTTTACGGTTTCACACTATCTCTCCCTTTTTTCATTATTTAATCTTATTATCCGGTGAGAGGAGTGGAGGAGGAGTCTACCATTCCCCAATCGAACCGAAGCAAGTACAGACCGGAAGATCCAATCACCCTCTGGATTCACTAAGTGGAGTTGATCGGACCCCCAAGTAAAGGGTTTCTCCTTATGGTGTGGCTCTTACCTCATAAGATTGAGGTTGAAGAATGTAAGTAGGAACCCCGACGGGGATTTACGCTTCTCTCCACAACACTCTTCACTGGATGTTTTAATTTAACTCACAACTGTACTGTGGACATAGTAATATTAATATTATTTATACGTTTTGGACTTTAATTTAGAGGGAAGAAATACCCTTATTCTGTGTTGAATACCTTTTTTCTACAATTATCTTTTAGAAGGTGGGAAGGTATTGTTCTGACACTCCAAATAGGGTGTCTCTATATAATTAGAGCATTGTTTCTCCCAATTTGTATGAAATACTCTACACTTGTAATAAGACCTACTTTCACTATCTCTCAACTGCTCTATATATACAGTTGAATACAACAGGATAGTGTGTTATTTCATTTTGTATTTATTTTTTAATGATTACTACTAGGCTTTTATCACTTAGCGCTGCTCCAACACAATCTCTTTTTTAATTACTTACAGTACCTGGCGGGACACTGAGGGGTGTCACACTATTTACTTATTAGGTTCAGCTGCTAGCAGATATCAACCATTATCGTATAATAATTTTTTTATCTTAGGACCACCTACTCAGTGCCTAGCACTTTTTATCTCTTTATCTCTTTATACAATATATATATATATATATATATATATATATATATATATATATATATATATATATATATATATATATATATATATATATAGTGGATATAAAAAGTCTACACACCCCTTTTAAAATGTCAGGTTTCTGTGAAGTAAAAAAATGAGACAAAGATAAATCATTTCAGAACTTTTTCCACCTTTAATGTGACCTATAAACTGTACAACTCAATTGAAAAACAAACTAAAATCTTTTATGTAAAGGGAAATAAAAATAAAAAAATAAAATAATATGGTTGCATAAGTGTGAACACCCTTTTATAACTGGGGATGTAGCTGTGTTCAGAATTAAGCAATCACATTGAAAACCATGTTAAATAGGAGTCAGTACACACCTGTCATCATTTAAAGTGCCTCTGATTAACCCCAAATAAAGTTCAGCTGTTCTAGTAGGTCTTTCCTGACATTTTGTTAGTCGCATCCTACAGCAAAAGCCATGGTCTGCAGAGAGCTTCTAAAGCATCAGAGGGATCTCATTGTTAAAAAGTATCAGTCAGGAGAAGGGTACAAAAGAATTTCCAAGGCATTAGATATACCATGGGACACAGTGAAGACAGTCATCATCAAGGGAAGAAAATATGGTGCAACAGTGACATTACCAAGAATTGGATGTCCCTCCAAAATTGATGAAAAGACAAGAAGAAAACTGGTCTGGGAGGCTGCCAAGAGGCCTACAGCAACATTAAAGGAGCTGCAAGAATATCTGACAAGTACTGGCTGTGTGGTACATGTGACAACAATCGCCCGTATTCTTCATATGTCTGGGCTATGGGGTAGAGTGGCAAATCGGAAGCCTTTTCTTACAAAACAAACACCCAAGCCCGGCTAAATTTTGCAAAAACACATCTGAAGTCTCCCAAAAGCATGTGGGAAAAGGTGTTTTGGTCTGATGAAACCAAAGTTGAACTTTTTGGCCATAATTCTAAAAGATATGTTTGGCGCAAAAACAACACTGCATATCACCAAAAGAACACCATACCCACAGTGAAGCATGGTGGTGTCAGCATCATGCTTTGGGGCTGTTTTTCTTCAGGTGGAACTGAGGCCTTAATCAAGGTAGAGGGAATAATGAACAGTTCCAAATACCAGACAATATTGGCACAAAACCTTCAGGCTTCTGCTAGAAAGCTGAACATGAAAAGGAACTTCATCTTTCAGCATGACAACGACCCAAAGCATACATCCAAATCAACAAAGGAATGGCTTCACCAGAAGAAGATTAAAGTTTTGGGATGGCCCGGCCAGAGCCCAGACCTGAATCCAATTCATAATCTGTGGGGTGATCTGAAGAGGGCTGTGCACAGGAGATGCCCTCACATTCTGACAGATTTAGAGTGTTTTTGCAAAGAAGAGTGGGCAAATCTTGCCAAGTCAAGATGTGCCATGCTGAAAAAATAATACCCAAAAAGACTGAGTGCTGTAATAAAATCAAAAGGTGCTTCAATAAAGAATTAGTTTAAGGGTGTTCACACTTATGCAACCATATTATTTTATTTTTTTATTTTCCTTTACCGAAAAGATTTCAGTTTATTTTTCAATTGAGTTGTACAGTTTATAGGTCACATTAAAGGTGGAAAAAGTTCTGAAATGATTTATCTTTGTCTCATTTTTTTACATCACAGAAACCTGACATTTTGACAGGGGTGTGTAGACTTTTTATAGCCACTGTGTATATATATATATTTTATCAAGAAAGATAGCATAAAAGGAAGCAATTGCTAGTAGTAGAGCTGTGAAAAAGGATAATATGTTAGTATCAACATATATCCTATATAATGCCTATTAAGGCTAATGGTGAAGACCCACAAAAATTTGTATTCAAAATTACAAAAGAGAAAGAGGGGGAACAATGTAAATATCATCATTTCAAAAAAGATAGGGAAAGCAGCACTCTTTTAGAAAAAACTGCTAAAAAAATTATATATATATATATATCAACATTAATTTATTAATATCCAAAATTAATTCAATATAGAGATCCACTTTATTTCTCTAAAAATGCAAAAAATCACATCTCTGATAGATTTGCATAATATATAAAACACATTTCTAGGTAAATATATAGAAAAGATACGCCCTGACGAAGCCCCGTCCTACCAATAGATGAGGGGGTGAAACGCACGTCGGCATTGGCTGACCGGCTCATGTGGTGTGAGCATCTGACTCCAGTGTATTTGCCAGAATACGAAGTGGTCTCTGCAATATGGATTCTAAGTAGTGATCTCAATTTTGATATATGTGCAATAGAGGAGGACAAAAAAGGAGCCGAAAGTGTCTTCAGGAAGGTGTAGTTTATACCCAAAGTCCCTGGCTCTCAGAGATGGAAATACTTTGCCATTGTGTCTGTATTGGAACTGGCTTTTCTTACTAAATGACTGTGCTTGCTGATGACGCTAACGTACACAGACCTTTGGGATACTCGCCTCCATACAAAGCACACTCTATAAGTCTATACGGCTGTTATCTGAATGATACATGTTTTTCTGCATGATACATGTGTACTGGACAGAACGCTTTGGCTTCATTGCTCCTTAAACTGCCTATACTAATTCTGTCTACATATGTTTGATTATGCTTACTAGTATCCTATGCCTAATCTGCACTTTGTATACATATGCCCCATAGGGGGGGTTCACTGACAACTTTTAGATCCCTATTTATTCACCTGCCCAGGCAATACCTCCTGATGCTTTTCATGGGGGTTCTGTGTGCAGCAAGGTAGTAGCTGATCAGATAGCCCTCCTATGCAACTTGAACATAATTTTCTATGCAGTTACACTGGCGCCCTATGCTTACCTTGACCGGTCAGGGTTTTATAGATGTATGTCTTTTCTATATATTTACATAGAAATGTATTTTATATATTATGCAAATCTATGTATATATGTGATTTTTTGCATTTTTAGAGAAATAAATTGGATCTCTATTTTGAATTAATTTTGGATATTAAATTGATGTTGATATATATCTTCAATTTTGTTAGCAGTTTTTTTATGAAAGAGTGCTGCTTCCCCTGTCTTTTTTGAAAAGATGATATTTACATACACCTAGATTTAGAGTTTTGCATTAGAAGGGGTGCGTTAGCTACGCATGCTTTTTTTCCCCCCGCACCTTTTAAACAACGCTGGTATTTAGAGTTCTCTGAAGGGCTGCGTTAGGCTCCAAAAAGGGAGCGTACAGGCATATTTACCACCACTGCAACTCTAAATACCAGCGTTGCTTACGGACGCGGCCAACTTTAAAAACGTGCTCGTGCACGATATCCCCATAGGAAACAATGGGGCAGTTTGAGCTGGAAAAAACCTAACAACTGCAAAAAAGCAGCGTTCAGCTCCTAACGCAGCCCCATTGTTTCCTATGGGGAAACACTTCCTAAGTCTGCACCTAACACCCTAACATGTACCCCGAGTCTAAACACCCCTAACCTTATACTTATTAACCCCTAATCTGCCACCCCCGCTATCGCTGACCCCTGCATTTTATTATTAACCCCTAATCTGCCACTCCGTACACCGCCGCAAACCTACATTATAGCTATGTACCCCTAATCTGCTGCCCCTAACATCGCCGACACCTATATTATATTTATTAACCCCTAATCTGCCCCCCCAATGTCGCCGCTACCTTACCTACACTTATTAAATCCTAATCTGCCGACCGGACCTCGCCGCCACTATAATAAATGTATTAATCCCTAAACCGCCTCAATCCCACCTCAAAAACCCTATAATAAATAGTATTAACCCCTACTCTGCCCTCCCTAACATCACTGACACCTAACTTCAAGTATTAACCCCTAATCTGACGACCAGACCTCGCCGCTACTCTAAATAAATGTATTAACCCCTAAAGCTAAGTCTAACCCTAACACTAACACCCCCCTAAGTTAAATATAATTTTTATCTAACAAAATAAATTAACTCTTATTAAATAAATTAATCCTATTTAAAGCTAAATACTTACCTGTAAAATAAACCCTAATATAGCTACAATATAACGAATAATTATATTGTAGCTATTTTAGGATTTATATTTATTTTACAGGCAACTTTGTATTTATTTTAACTAGGCACAATAGCTATTAAATAGTTATTTACTATTTAATAGTTACCTAGTAAAATGATTACAAAATTACCTGTAAAATAAATCCTAACCTAAGTTACAATTAAACCTAACACTACACTATCAATAAATTAATTAACTAAACTATCTACAATTACCTACAATTAAATCAACTAAACTAAATTACAAAAAAAACACTAAATTACAAAAAATAAAAAAAGATTACAAGAATTTTAAACTAATTACACCTACTCTAAGCCCCCTAAAAAAATAACAAAGCCCCCCAAAATAAAAAAATGCCCTACCCTATTCTAAAATAAAAAGTTAACAGCTCTTTTACCTTACCAGCCCTTAAAAGGGCCTTTTGCGGGGCATGCCCCAAAGAAAACAGCTCTTTTGCATTTAAATAAACATACAATACCCCCCCAACATTACAACCCACCACCCACAAACCCCTAATCTAACCCTAATCTAACCCAAACACCCCTTAAAAAAACACTAAGGAATTAAGGTAGGAAAAATCTGATTGGCTGATTGAATCAGCCAATCAGATTCAAGTTCAATCCGATTGGCTGATCCAATCAGCCAATCAGATTGAGCTTGCATTCTATTGGCTGTTCCGATCAGCCAATAGAATGCGAGCTCAATCTGATTGGCTGATCCAATCAGCCAATCGGATTGAACTTGAATCTGATTGGCTGATTCAATCAGCCAATCAGATTTTTCCTACCTTAATTCCGATTGGCTGATAGAATCCTATCAGCCAATCGGAATTCAAGGGACGCCATCTTGGATGACGTCACTTAAAGGAATCTTCATTCATTGGGAGTCGCCGGAAGAAGAGGATGGATCCGCGTCGGCTGCTTCAAGATGGTCCCGCTCCGCGCTGGATGGATGAAGACAGAAGACGCCGCCTGGATGAACATGTCTACCGGTCTGGATGTCCTCTTCTTGCCGGATAGGATGAAGACTTCGGACCCTCTTCTGGACCTCTTCTTGCCGGATAGGATGAAGACTTTGGACCCTCTTCTGGTCGGATCGGTGATACCCGGCATGGTGAAGATAAGGTAGGGAGATCTTCAGGGGCTTAGTGTTAGGTTTTTTAAGGGGTGTTTGGGTTAGATTAGGGGTATGTGGGTGTTGGGTTGTAATGTTGGGGGGGTATTGTATGTTTATTTAAATGCAAAAGAGCTGTTTTCTTTGGGGCATGCCCCGCAAAAGGCCCTTTTAACCCCTTAACGACTGAGGACGTGCAGGGTACGTCCTCAGAAAAAAGGCAGTTAATGCCTGAGAACGTACCCTGCACGTCCTCAGTGTGGAAAGCAGCTGGAAGCGATCCTGCTCGCTTCCAGCTGCTTTCCGGTTATTGCAGTGATGCCTCGATATGGAGGCATCCTGCAATAACCTTTTTAAGTAATCCGGTGCAGAGAGAGCCACTCTGTGGCCCTCTCTGCACCGGAGATCGGAGGCTACCTGCGTTGGTGGGTGGGAGCCGGACCGGGAGGCGGGTGGCGGCCATCGATGGCCATGTGGATGTGAAGGGGGGCGGGATCGTGGGCGGGGTGGCTGGGGGCACGCACGGGCGTGCGCGCGTGCACGGGAGGGTGGGGGCGGGCGCGTGCACGGGGAGGGAGCGGGTGGGAACCGCTACACTGCAGAAAATGTGAAAATAAAAAGATAAAAAATATTGAAAATGTAAATAATCAGCAAGGTGGTGGGGGTTTGTCTGTGGGGGGTGGGGGAAGCTACACTACAGAAAAAAAAAACCAAAGAAAAAAAAAGCACTTTTTATTGTAAACTGGGTACTGGCAGACAGCTGCCAGTACCCAAGATGGCCCCCAATAAGGCAGAGGGGAGGGTTAGAGAGCGGTTTTGGGGGGGATCAGGGAGGTTGGGGGCTAAGGGGGGGATCCTACACAGTAGCATATGTAAATATGCTAAAAAAAAATTCATTTTTTTTTTTAAACCCTTTTATTTTAGTACTGGCAGACTTTCTGCCAGTACTTAAGATGGCGGGGACAATTGTGGGGTGGGGGAGGGAAGGGAGCTGTTTGGGAGGGATCAGGGGGTGGGATGTGTCAGATGGGAGGCTGATCTCTACACTAAAGCTAAAATTAACCCTGCAAGCTCACTACAAACTCCCTAATTAACCCTTTCACTGCTAGCCATAATACACGTGTGAGGCGCAACAGGATTTAGTGGCCTTCTAATTACCAGAAAGCAACGCCAAAGTCATATATGTCTGCTATTTCTGAACAAAGGGGATCCCAGACAAGCATTTACAACCATTTGTGCCATAATTGCACAAGCTGTTTGTAAATGATTTCAGTGAGAAACCTAAAATTGTGAAAAATTTTACGTTTTTTTTAATTTGATCGCATTTGGCGGTGAAATGGTGGCATGAAATATACCAAAATGTGCCTAGATCAATACTTGGGGTTGTCTACTACACTACACTAAAGCTAAAATTAACCCTACAAGCTCCCTAAAAGCTCCCTAATTAACCCCTTAACTGCTGGGCATGATACACTTGTGGTGCGCAGTGGCATTTAGCGGCCTTCTAATTACCAAAAAGCAACGCCAAAGCCATATATGTGTGCTATTTCTGAACAAAGGGGATCCCAGAGAAGAATTTACAACCATTTATGCCATAATTGCACAAGCTGTTTGTAAATGATTTCAGTGAGAAACCTAAAGTTTGTGAAAAAATTTGTGAAAAAGTGAACAATTTTTTGTATTTGATCGCATTTGGCGGTGAAATGGTGGTATGAAATATACCAAAATTGGCCTAGATCAATACTTTGGGATGTCTACTAAAAAAAAAATATATACATGTCAAGGGATATTCAGGGATTCCTGAAAGATATCAGTGTTCTAATGTAACTAGCGCTAATTTTGGAAAAAAATGGTTTGGAAATAGCAAAGTGCTACTTGTATTTATGGCCCTATAACTTGCAAAAAAAGCAAAGAACATGTAAACATTGGGTATTTCTAAACTCAGGACAAAATTTAGAAACTATTTAGCATGGGTGTTTTTTGGTGGTTTTAGATATGTAACAGATTTTGGGGGTCAAAGTTAGAAAAAGTGTGTTTTTTTTCAATTTTTCCTCATATTTTATCATTTTTTTTATAGTAAATTATAAGATATGATGAAAATAATGGTATATTTAGAAAGTCCATTTAATGGCGAGAAAAACGGTATATAATATGTGTGGGTACAGTAAATGAGTAAGAAGAAAATTACAGCTAAACACAAACACCGCAAAAATGTAAAAATAGCCTTGGTCCCAAACGGACAGAAAATGGAAAAGTGCTCTGGTCACTAAGGAGTTAAGGGCTGGTAAGGTAAAAGAGCTGTTAACTTTTTATTTTAGAATAGGGTAGGGCATTTTTTTATTTTGGGGGGCTTTGTTATTTTTTAGGGGGCTTAGAGTAGGTGTAATTAGTTTAAAATTCTTGTAATCTTTTTTTATTTTTTGTAATTTAGTGTTTGTGTTTTTTGTAATTTAGTTTAGTTGATTTAATTGTAGGTAATTGTAGATAGTTTAGTTAAATAATTTATTGATAGTGTAGTGTTAGGTTTAATTGTAACTTAGGTTAGGATTTATTTTACAGGTAATTTTGTAATTATTTTAACTAGGTAGCTATTAAATAGTTATTAACTATTTAATAGCTATTGTACCTAGTTAAAATAAATACAAAGTTGCCTGTAAAATAAAAATAAATCCTAAAATAGCTACAATATAATTATTCGTTATATTGTAGCTATATTAGAGTTTATTTTACAGGTAAGTATTTAGTTTTAAATAGGATTAATTTACGCCTAGATTTAGAGTTCTGCGTTAGCCGTCAAAACCAGTGTTAGGGGTTCCTAACCCTGGTTTTGGCCGCCCGCTGGTATTTAGAGTCAGTCAGGAAAGGGTCTAACGCTCACTTTCCAGCCGCGACTTTTCCATACCGCAGATCCCCCTACGCCAATTGCGTAGCCTATCTTTTCAATGGGATCTTTCTAACGCCGGTATTTAGAGTCTTGGCTGAAGTGAGCGTTAGAAATCTAACGACAAAACTCCAGCCACAGAGAAAGCCAGGAGTTAAGAGCTTTCTGGGCTAACGCCGGTTCATAAAGCTCCTAACTACTGTGCTCTAAAGTACACTAACACCCATAAACTACCTATGTACCCCTAAACCGAGGCCCCCCCACATCGCCGCCACTCTAATACATTTTTTAACCCCTAATCTGCCGACCGCACACCGCCGCAACCTACATTATCCCTATGTACCCCTAATCTGCTGCCCCTAACACCGCCGACCCCTATATTATATTTATTAACCCCTAATCTGCCGCCCCCAACGTCGCCGCCACTACCTACAATTATTAACCCCTAATCTGCTGACCGGACCTCACCGATACTATAATAAAGTTATTAACCCCTAATCCGCCTCACTCCCGCCTCAAAAACCCTATAATAATAAATAGTATTAACCCCTAATCTGCCCTCCCTAACATCACCGACACCTAACTTCAAGTATTAACCCCTAATCTGCCGACCGGACCTCGCCGCTACTCTAATAAATGTATTAACCTCTAAAGCTAAGTCTAACCCTAACACTAACACCCCCCTAAATTAAATATAATTTTTATCTAACAAAATAATTTAATTAATCCTATTTAAAACTAAATACTTACCTGTAAAATAAACCCTAATATAGCTACAATATAACTAATAATTATATTGTAGCTATTTTAGGATTAATATTTATTTTATAGGCAACTTTGTATTTATTTTAACCAGGTACAATAGCTATTAAATAGTTAATAACTATTTAATAGCTACCTAGTAAAAATAATTACAAAATTTCCTGTAAAATAAATCCTAACCTAAGTTACAATTAAACCTAACACTACACTATCAATAAATTAATTAGGTAAACTACCTACAATTATCTACAATTAAACCTAACACTACACTATCAATAAATAAATTAAATACAAATACTTACAAATAAATACAAATAAATACACTAACTAAAGTACAAAAAATAAAAAAAGAACTAAGTTACAAAAAATAAAAAAAGAACTAAGTTACAAAAAATAAAAAAATAATTTACAAACATTATAAAAATATTACAACAATTTTAAGCTAATTACACCTACACTAAGCCCCCTAATAAAATAAAAAATACCCTCAAAATATAAAAATGCCCTACCCTATTTTAAAATAAAAATTGAAAAGCTCTTTTACCTTACCAGCCCTTAAAAGGGCCTTTTGCGGGGCATGCCCCAAAGAATTCTGCCCCTGAAGATCTTCCTACCTTGTCTTCACCATGCCGGGTATCACCGATCCTTCCAGAAGAGGGTCCGAAGTCTTCCTCCTACCTGGGGCTGAAGAGGTCCATCATCCGGCTGAAGTCTTCTATCAAGCGGCATCTTCAATCTTCTTTCTTCCGGATCCATCTTCATCCCGCTGACCCGGAACATCCATCCTGGCCGACGACTTCCCGACGAATGACGGTTCCTTTAAGGGACGTCATCCAAGATGGCGTCCCTCTAATTCCGATTGGCTGATAGGATTCTATCAGCCAATCGGAATTAAGGTAGGAAAATTCTGATTGGCTGATGGAATCAGCCAATCAGATTCAAGTTCAATCCGATTGGCTGATCCAATCAGCCAATCAGATTGAGCTAGCATTCTATTGGCTGATCGGAACAGCCGATAGAATGCGAGCTCAATCTGATTGGCTGATTGGATCAGCCAATCGGATTGAACTTGAATCTGATTGGCTGATTCCATCGGCCAATCAGAATTTTCCTACCTTAATTCCGATTGGCTGATAGAATCCTATCAGCCAATCGGAATTCGAGGGACGCCATCTTGGATGACGTCCCTTAAACTAACCGTCATTTGTTGGGAAGTCGCCGGCCAGGATGGATGTTCCGTGTCGGCGGGATGAAGATGGATCCGAAAGAAAGGAGATTGAAGATGCCGCTTGATAGAAGACTTCAGCCGGATGATGGACCTCTTCAGCCCCCGCTTGGATGAAGACTTCAGCCGGATGATGGACCTCTTCAGCCCCCGCTTGGATAAAGACTTCAGCCGGATGATGGACCTCTTCAGCCCCGGATAGGAGGAAGACTTCGGACCCTCTTCTGGACGGATCGGTGATACCCGGCGTGGTGAAGACAAGGTAGGAAGATCTTCAGGGGCTTATTGTTAGGTTTATTTAAGGGGGGTTTGGGTTAGATTAGGGGTATGTGGGTGGTGGGTTGTAATGTTGGGGGGGGTATTGTATGGTTTTTTTACAGGCAAAAGAGCAGAATTCTTTGGGGCTGTTTTTCTTCAGGTGGAACTGAGGCCTTAATCAAGGTAGAGGGAATAATGAACAGTTCCAAATACCAGACAATATTGGCACAAAACCTTCAGGCTTCTGCTAGAAAGCTGAACATGAAAAGGAACTTCATCTTTCAGCATGACAACGACCCAAAGCATACATCCAAATCAACAAAGGAATGGCTTCACCAGAAGAAGATTAAAGTTTTGGGATGGCCCGGCCAGAGCCCAGACCTGAATCCAATTCATAATCTGTGGGGTGATCTGAAGAGGGCTGTGCACAGGAGATGCCCTCACATTCTGACAGATTTAGAGTGTTTTTGCAAAGAAGAGTGGGCAAATCTTGCCAAGTCAAGATGTGCCATGCTGAAAAAATAATACCCAAAAAGACTGAGTGCTGTAATAAAATCAAAAGGTGCTTCAATAAAGAATTAGTTTAAGGGTGTTCACACTTATGCAACCATATTATTTTATTTTTTTATTTTCCTTTACCGAAAAGATTTCAGTTTATTTTTCAATTGAGTTGTACAGTTTATAGGTCACATTAAAGGTGGAAAAAGTTCTGAAATGATTTATCTTTGTCTCATTTTTTTACATCACAGAAACCTGACATTTTGACAGGGGTGTGTAGACTTTTTATAGCCACTGTGTATATATATATATTTTATCAAGAAAGATAGCATAAAAGGAAGCAATTGCTAGTAGTAGAGCTGTGAAAAAGGATAATATGTTAGTATCAACATATATCCTATATAATGCCTATTAAGGCTAATGGTGAAGACCCACAAAAATTTGTATTCAAAATTACAAAAGAGAAAGAGGGGGAACAATGTAAATATCATCATTTCAAAAAAGATAGGGAAAGCAGCACTCTTTTAGAAAAAACTGCTAAAAAAATTAAATATATATATATATATATCAACATTAATTTATTAATATCCAAAATTAATTCAATATAGAGATCCACTTTATTTCTCTAAAAATGCAAAAAATCACATCTCTGATAGATTTGCATAATATATAAAACACATTTCTAGGTAAATATATAGAAAAGATACGCCCTGACGAAGCCCCGTCCTACCAATAGATGAGGGGGTGAAACGCACGTCGGCATTGGCTGACCGGCTCATGTGGTGTGAGCATCTGACTCCAGTGTATTTGCCAGAATACGAAGTGGTCTCTGCAATATGGATTCTAAGTAGTGATCTCAATTTTGATATATGTGCAATAGAGGAGGACAAAAAAGGAGCCGAAAGTGTCTTCAGGAAGGTGTAGTTTATACCCAAAGTCCCTGGCTCTCACAGATGGAAATACTTTGCCATTGTGTCTGTATTGGAACTGGCTTTTCTTACTAAATGACTGTGCTTGCTGATGACGCTAACGTACACAGACCTTTGGGATACTCGCCTCCATACAAAGCACACTCTATAAGTCTATACGGCTGTTATCTGAATGATACATGTTTTTCTGCATGATACATGTGTACTGGACAGAACGCTTTGGCTTCATTGCTCCTTAAACTGCCTATACTAATTCTGTCTATATATGTTTGATTATGCTTACTAGTATCCTATGCCTAATCTGCACTTTGTATACATATGCCCCATAGGGGGGGTTCACTGACAACTTTTAGATCCCTATTTATTCACCTGCCCAGGCAATACCTCCTGATGCTTTTCATGGGGGTTCTGTGTGCAGCAAGGTAGTAGCTGATCAGATAGCCCTCCTATGCAACTTGAACATAATTTTCTATGCAGTTACACTGGCGCCCTATGCTTACCTTGACCGGTCAGGGTTTTATAGATGTATGTCTTTTCTATATATTTACATAGAAATGTATTTTATATATTATGCAAATCTATGTATATATGTGATTTTTTGCATTTTTAGAGAAATAAATTGGATCTCTATTTTGAATTAATTTTGGATATTAAATTGATGTTGATATATATCTTCAATTTTGTTAGCAGTTTTTTTATGAAAGAGTGCTGCTTCCCCTGTCTTTTTTGAAAAGATGATATTTACATACACCTAGATTTAGAGTTTTGCATTAGAAGGGGTGCGTTAGCTACGCATGCTTTTTTTCCCCCCGCACCTTTTAAACAACGCTGGTATTTAGAGTTCTCTGAAGGGCTGCGTTAGGCTCCAAAAAGGGAGCGTACAGGCATATTTACCACCACTGCAACTCTAAATACCAGCGTTGCTTACGGACGCGGCCAACTTTAAAAACGTGCTCGTGCACGATATCCCCATAGGAAACAATGGGGCAGTTTGAGCTGGAAAAAACCTAACAACTGCAAAAAAGCAGCGTTCAGCTCCTAACGCAGCCCCATTGTTTCCTATGGGGAAACACTTCCTAAGTCTGCACCTAACACCCTAACATGTACCCCGAGTCTAAACACCCCTAACCTTATACTTATTAACCCCTAATCTGCCACCCCCGCTATCGCTGACCCCTGCATTTTATTATTAACCCCTAATCTGCCGCTCCGTACACCGCCGCAAACCTACATTATAGCTATGTACCCCTAATCTGCTGCCCCTAACATCGCCGACACCTATATTATATTTATTAACCCCTAATCTGCCCCCCCAATGTCGCCGCTACCTTACCTACACTTATTAAATCCTAATCTGCCGACCGGACCTCGCCGCCACTATAATAAATGTATTAATCCCTAAACCGCCTCAATCCCACCTCAAAAACCCTATAATAAATAGTATTAACCCCTACTCTGCCCTCCCTAACATCACTGACACCTAACTTCAAGTATTAACCCCTAATCTGACGACCGGACCTCGCCGCTACTCTAAATAAATGTATTAACCCCTAAAGCTAAGTCTAACCCTAACACTAACACCCCCCCTAAATTAAATATAATTTTTATCTAACAAAATAAATTAACTCTTATTAAATAAATTAATCCTATTTAAAGCTAAATACTTACCTGTAAAATAAACCCTAATATAGCTACAATATAACGAATAATTATATTGTAGCTATTTTAGGATTTATATTTATTTTACAGGCAACTTTGTATTTATTTTAACTAGGCACAATAGCTATTAAATAGTTATTTACTATTTAATAGTTACCTAGTAAAATGATTACAAAATTACCTGTAAAATAAATCCTAACCTAAGTTACAATTAAACCTAACACTACACTATCAATAAATTAATTAACTAAACTATCTACAATTACCTACAATTAAATCAACTAAACTAAATTACAAAAAAACCCACTAAATTACAAAAAATAAAAAAAGATTACAAGAATTTTAAACTAATTACACCTACTCTAAGCCCCCTAAAAAAATAACAAAGCCCCCCAAAATAAAAAAATGCCCTACCCTATTCTAAAATAAAAAGTTAACAGCTCTTTTACCTTACCAGCCCTTAAAAGGGCCTTTTGCGGGGCATGCCCCAAAGAAAACAGCTCTTTTGCATTTAAATAAACATACAATACCCCCCCAACATTACAACCCACCACCCACAAACCCCTAATCTAACCCTAATCTAACCCAAACACCCCTTAAAAAAACACTAAGGAATTAAGGTAGGAAAAATCTGATTGGCTGATTGAATCAGCCAATCCGATTCAAGTTCAATCCGATTGGCTGATCCAATCAGCCAATCAGATTGAGCTTGCATTCTATTGGCTGTTCCGATCAGCCAATAGAATGCGAGCTCAATCTGATTGGCTGATCCAATCAGCCAATCGGATTGAACTTGAATCTGATTGGCTGATTCAATCAGCCAATCAGATTTTTCCTACCTTAATTCCGATTGGCTGATAGAATCCTATCAGCCAATCGGAATTCAAGGGACGCCATCTTGGATGACGTCACTTAAAGGAATCTTCATTCATTGGGAGTCGCCGGAAGAAGAGGATGGATCCGCGTCGGCTGCTTCAAGATGGTCCCGCTCCGCGCTGGATGGATGAAGACAGAAGACGCCGCCTGGATGAACATGTCTACCGGTCTGGATGTCCTCTTCTTGCCGGATAGGATGAAGACTTCGGACCCTCTTCTGGACCTCTTCTTGCCGGATAGGATGAAGACTTTGGACCCTCTTCTGGTCGGATCAGTGATACCCGGCGTGGTGAAGATAAGGTAGGGAGATCTTCAGGGGCTTAGTGTTAGGTTTTTTAAGGGGTGTTTGGGTTAGATTAGGGGTATGTGGGTGTTGGGTTGTAATGTTGGGGGGGTATTGTATGTTTATTTAAATGCAAAAGAGCTGTTTTCTTTGGGGCATGCCCCGCAAAAGGCCCTTTTAACCCCTTAACGACTGAGGACGTGCAGGGTACGTCCTCAGAAAAAAGGCAGTTAATGCCTGAGAACGTACCCTGCACGTCCTCAGTGTGGAAAGCAGCTGGAAGCGATCCTGCTCGCTTCCAGCTGCTTTCCGGTTATTGCAGTGATGCCTCGATATGGAGGCATCCTGCAATAACCTTTTTAAGTAATCCGGTGCAGAGAGAGCCACTCTGTGGCCCTCTCTGCACCGGAGATCGGTGGCTACCTGCGTTGGTGGGTGGGAGCCGGACCGGGAGGCGGGTGGCGGCCATCGATGGCCATGTGGATGTGAAGGGGGGCGGGATCGTGGGCGGGGGTGGCTGGGGGCGCGCGCGGGCACGCGCGCGTGCACGGGAGGGTGGGGGCGGGCGCGTGCACGGGGAGGGAGCGGGTGGGAACCGCTACACTGCAGAAAATGTGAAAATAAAAAGATAAAAAATATTGAAAATGTAAATAATCAGCAAGGTGGTGGGGGTTTGTCTGTGGGGGGTGGGGGGGGGGGGAAGCTACACTACAGAAAAAAAAAACCAAAGAAAAAAAAAGCACTTTTTATTGTAAACTGGGTACTGGCAGACAGCTGCCAGTACCCAAGATGGCCCCCAATAAGGCAGAGGGGAGGGTTAGAGAGCGGTTTTGGGGGGGATCAGGGAGGTTGGGGGCTAAGGGGGGGATCCTACACAGTAGCATATGTAAATATGCTAAAAAAAAATTCATTTTTTTTTTAAACCCTTTTATTTTAGTACTGGCAGACTTTCTGCCAGTACTTAAGATGGCGGGGACAATTGTGGGGTGGGGGAGGGAAGGGAGCTGTTTGGGAGGGATCAGGGGGTGGGATGTGTCAGATGGGAGGCTGATCTCTACACTAAAGCTAAAATTAACCCTGCAAGCTCACTACAAACTCCCTAATTAACCCTTTCACTGCTAGCCATAATACACGTGTGAGGTGCAACAGGATTTAGTGGCCTTCTAATTACCAGAAAGCAACGCCAAAGTCATATATGTCTGCTATTTCTGAACAAAGGGGATCCCAGACAAGCATTTACAACCATTTGTGCCATAATTGCACAAGCTGTTTGTAAATGATTTCAGTGAGAAACCTAAAATTGTGAAAAATTTTACGTTTTTTTTTAATTTGATCGCATTTGGCGGTGAAATGGTGGCATGAAATATACCAAAATGTGCCTAGATCAATACTTGGGGTTGTCTACTACACTACACTAAAGCTAAAATTAACCCTACAAGCTCCCTAAAAGCTCCCTAATTAACCCCTTAACTGCTGGGCATGATACACTTGTGGTGCGCAGTGGCATTTAGCGGCCTTCTAATTACCAAAAAGCAACGCCAAAGCCATATATGTGTGCTATTTCTGAACAAAGGGGATCCCAGAGAAGAATTTACAACCATTTATGCCATAATTGCACAAGCTGTTTGTAAATGATTTCAGTGAGAAACCTAAAGTTTGTGAAAAAATTTGTGAAAAAGTGAACAATTTTTTGTATTTGATCGCATTTGGCGGTGAAATGGTGGTATGAAATATACCAAAATTGGCCTAGATCAATACTTTGGGATGTCTACTAAAAAAAAATATATACATGTCAAGGGATATTCAGGGATTCCTGAAAGATATCAGTGTTCTAATGTAACTAGCGCTAATTTTGGAAAAAAATGGTTTGGAAATAGCAAAGTGCTACTTGTATTTATGGCCCTATAACTTGCAAAAAAAGCAAAGAACATGTAAACATTGGGTATTTCTAAACTCAGGACAAAATTTAGAAACTATTTAGCATGGGTGTTTTTTGGTGGTTTTAGATATGTAACATATTTTGGGGGTCAAAGTTAGAAAAAGTGTGTTTTTTTTCAATTTTTCCTCATATTTTATCATTTTTTTTATAGTAAATTATAAGATATGATGAAAATAATGGTATATTTAGAAAGTCCATTTAATGGCGAGAAAAACGGTATATAATATGTGTGGGTACAGTAAATGAGTAAGAAGAAAATTACAGCTAAACACAAACACCGCAAAAATGTAAAAATAGCCTTGGTCCCAAACGGACAGAAAATGGAAAAGTGCTCTGGTCACTAAGGAGTTAAGGGCTGGTAAGGTAAAAGAGCTGTTAACTTTTTATTTTAGAATAGGGTAGGGCATTTTTTTATTTTGGGGGGCTTTGTTATTTTTTAGGGGGCTTAGAGTAGGTGTAATTAATTTAAAATTCTTGTAATCTTTTTTTATTTTTTGTAATTTAGTGTTTGTGTTTTTTGTAATTTAGTTTAGTTGATTTAATTGTAGGTAATTGTAGATAGTTTAGTTAAATAATTTATTGATAGTGTAGTGTTAGGTTTAATTGTAACTTAGGTTAGGATTTATTTTACAGGTAATTTTGTAATTATTTTAACTAGGTAGCTATTAAAAAGTTATTAACTATTTAATAGCTATTGTACCTAGTTAAAATAAATACAAAGTTGCCTGTAAAATAAAAATAAATCCTAAAATAGCTACAATATAATTATTCGTTATATTGTAGCTATATTAGAGTTTATTTTACAGGTATTTAGTTTTAAATAGGATTAATTTACGCCTAGATTTAGAGTTCTGCGTTAGCCGTCAAAACCAGTGTTAGGGGTTCCTAACGCTGGTTTTGGCCGCCCGCTGGTATTTAGAGTCAGTCAGGAAAGGGTCTAACGCTCACTTTCCAGCCGCGACTTTTCCATACCGCAGATCCCCCTACGCCAATTGCGTAGCCTATCTTTTCAATGGGATCTTTCTAACGCCGGTATTTAGAGTCTTGGCTGAAGTGAGCGTTAGAAATCTAACGACAAAACTCCAGCCGCAGAGAAAGCCAGGAGTTAAGAGCTTTCTGGGCTAACGCCGGTTCATAAAGCTCCTAACTACTGTGCTCTAAAGTACACTAACACCCATAAACTACCTATGTACCCCTAAACCGAGGCCCCCCCCACATCGCCGCCACTCTAATACATTTTTTAACCCCTAATCTGCCGACCGCACACCGCCGCAACCTACATTATCCCTATGTACCCCTAATCTGCTGCCCCTAACACCGCCGACCCCTATATTATATTTATTAACCCCTAATCTGCCGCCCCCAACGTCGCCGCCACTACCTACAATTATTAACCCCTAATCTGCTGACCGGACCTCACCGATACTATAATAAAGTTATTAACCCCTAATCCGCCTCACTCCCGCCTCAAAAACCCTATAATAATAAATAGTATTAACCCCTAATCTGCCCTCCCTAACATCACCGACACCTAACTTCAAGTATTAACCCCTAATCTGCCGACCGGACCTCGCTGCTACTCTAATAAATGTATTAACCTCTAAAGCTAAGTCTAACCCTAACACTAACACCCCCCTAAATTAAATATAATTTTTATCTAACAAAATAATTTAATTAATCCTATTTAAAACTAAATACTTACCTGTAAAATAAACCCTAATATAGCTACAATATAACTAATAATTATATTGTAGCTATTTTAGGATTAATATTTATTTTATAGGCAACTTTGTATTTATTTTAACCAGGTACAATAGCTATTAAATAGTTAATAACTATTTAATAGCTACCTAGTAAAAATAATTACAAAATTTCCTGTAAAATAAATCCTAACCTAAGTTACAATTAAACCTAACACTACACTATCAATAAATTAATTAGGTAAACTACCTACAATTATCTACAATTAAACCTAACACTACACTATCAATAAATAAATTAAATACAAATACTTACAAATAAATACAAATAAATACACTAACTAAAGTACAAAAAATAAAAAAAGAACTAAGTTACAAAAAATAAAAAAAGAACTAAGTTACAAAAAATAAAAAAATAATTTACAAACATTATAAAAATATTACAACAATTTTAAGCTAATTACACCTACTCTAAGCCCCCTAATAAAATAAAAAATACCCTCAAAATATAAAAATGCCCTACCCTATTTTAAAATAAAAATTGAAAAGCTCTTTTACCTTACCAGCCCTTAAAAGGGCCTTTTGCGGGGCATGCCCCAAAGAATTCTGCCCCTGAAGATCTTCCTACCTTGTCTTCACCATGCCGGGTATCACCGATCCTTCCAGAAGAGGGTCCGAAGTCTTCCTCCTACCTGGGGCTGAAGAGGTCCATCATCCGGCTGAAGTCTTCTATCAAGCGGCATCTTCAATCTTCTTTCTTCCGGATCCATCTTCATCCCGCTGACCCGGAACATCCATCCTGGCCGACGACTTCCCGACGAATGACGGTTCCTTTAAGGGACGTCATCCAAGATGGCGTCCCTCTAATTCCGATTGGCTGATAGGATTCTATCAGCCAATCGGAATTAAGGTAGGAAAATTCTGATTGGCTGATGGAATCAGCCAATCAGATTCAAGTTCAATCCGATTGGCTGATCCAATCAGCCAATCAGATTGAGCTAGCATTCTATTGGCTGATCGGAACAGCCGATAGAATGCGAGCTCAATCTGATTGGCTGATTGGATCAGCCAAATCGGATTGAACTTGAATCTGATTGGCTGATTCCATCGGCCAATCAGAATTTTCCTACCTTAATTCCGATTGGCTGATAGAATCCTATCAGCCAATCGGAATTCGAGGGACGCCATCTTGGATGACGTCCCTTAAAGTAACCGTCATTTGTCGGGAAGTCGCCGGCCAGGATGGATGTTCCGTGTCGGTGGGATGAAGATGGATCCGAAAGAAAGGAGATTGAAGATGCCGCTTGATAGAAGACTTCAGCCGGATGATGGACCTCTTCAGCCCCCGCTTGGATGAAGACTTCAGCCGGATGATGGACCTCTTCAGCCCCCGCTTGGATAAAGACTTCAGCCGGATGATGGACCTCTTCAGCCCCGGATAGGAGGAAGACTTCGGACCCTCTTCTGGACGGATCGGTGATACCCGGCGTGGTGAAGACAAGGTAGGAAGATCTTCAGGGGCTTATTGTTAGGTTTATTTAAGGGGGGTTTGGGTTAGATTAGGGGTATGTGGGTGGTGGGTTGTAATGTTGGGGGGGTATTGTATGATTTTTTTACAGGCAAAAGAGCAGAATTCTTTGGGGCATGCCCCGCAAAAGGCCCTTTTAAGGGCTGGTAAGGTAAAAGAGCTTTTCAATTTTTATTTTAGAATAGGGTAGGGCATTTTTTTATTTTAGGGGCCTTTGTTATTTTTTAGGGGGCTTAGAGTGGGTGTAATTAATTTAAAATTCTTGTAAAATTTTTATAATGTTTGTAAATTATTTTTTTATTTTTTGTAACTTAGTTCTTTTTTTATTTTTTGTAACTTAGTTCTTTTTTTTTTGTACTTTAGTTAGTGTATTTATTTGTAGGTATTTGTATTTAATTTATTTATTGATAGTGTAGTGTTAGGTTTAATTGTAGGTAGTTTATTTAATTAATTTATTGATAGTGTAGTGTTAGGTTTAATTGTAACTTAGGTTAGGATTTATTTTACAGGTAATTTTGTAATTATTTTAACTAGGTAGCTATTAAATAGTTATTAACTATTTAATAGCTATTGTACCTGGTTAAAATAAATACAAAGTTGCCTGTAAAATAAATATTAATCCTAAAATAGCTACAATATAATTATTAGTTATATTGTAGCTATATTAGGGTTTATTTTACAGGTAAGTATTTAGTTTTAAATAGGATTAATTTATTTAATAAGAGTTAATTTATTTTGTTAGATAAAAATTTAACTTAGGGGGGTGTTAGTGTTAGGGTTAGACTTAGCTTTAGGGGTTAATACATTTATTAGAGTAGTGGCGAGGTCCGGTCGGCAGATTAGGGGTTAATAATTGAAGTTAGGTTTCGGTGATGTTAGGGAGGGCAGATTAGGGGTTAATACTATTTATTATAGGGTTTTTGAGGCGGGAGTGAGGCGGATTAGGGGTTAATAACTTTATTATAGTAGCGGTGAGGTCCGGTCGGCAGATTAGGGGTTAATAAGTGTAGGTAAGGTAGCGGCGACATTGGGAGGGCAGATTAGGGGTTAATAAATATAATATAGGGGTCGGCGGGGGTTAGGGGCAGCAGATTAGGGGTTCATAGGGATAACGTAGGTTGCGGTGGTGTACGGAGCGGCAGATTAGGGGTTAATAGTATAATGCAGGGGTCAGCGAAAGCAGGGACGGCAGATTAGGGGTTAATAAGTGTAAGGTTAGGGGTGTTTAGACTCGGGGTACATGTTAGGGTGTTAGGTGCAGACTTAGGAAGTGTTTCCCCATAGGAAACAATGGGGCTGCGTTAGGAGCTAAACGCTGCTTTTTTGCAGGTGTTAGGTTTTTTTTCAGCTCAAACGGCCCCATTGTTTCCTATGGGGGAATCGTGCATGAGCACATTTTTTAAGCTGGCCGCGTCCGTAAGCACCGCTGGTATTGAGAGTTGCAGTGGTGGTAAATATGCTCTACGCTCCCTTTTTGGAGCCTAACGCAGCCCTTCTGTGAACTCTAAATACCAGCGGTATTTAAAAGGTGCGGGGGGAAAAAAGCATGCGTAGCTAACGCACCCCTTTGGCCGCAGAACTCTAAATCTAGGCGTTATTTAATAAGAGTTAATTTATTTTGTAAGAATAAAATTATATTTAAATTAGGGGGGTGCAAGTGTTAGGGTTAGACTTAGCTTTAGGGGTTAATACATTTATTAGAGTAGTGGCGAGGTCCGGTCGGCAGATTAGGGGTTAATACTTGAAGTTAGGTGTCTGCGATGTTAGGGAGGGCAGATTAGGGGTTAATACTATTTTTATAGGGTTTTTGAGGCGGGAGTGAGGTGGTTTAGGGGTTAATACATTTATTATAGTGGCGGCGAGGTCCGGTCGGCAGATTAGGGGTTAATAAGTGTAGTTAGGTAGCGGCGACGTGGGGGGGGGGCAGATTAGGGGGTAATAAATATAATATAGGGGTCGGCGATGTTAGGGGCAGCAGATTAGGGGTACATAGGGATAATGTAGGTTGCGGCGGTGTGCGGTCGGCAGATTAGGAGTTAAAACATTTTATTAGAGTGGCGGCGATGTGGTGGGACCTCGGTTTAGGGGTACATAGGTAGTTTATGGGTGTTAGTGTACTTTAGAGCACAGTAGTTAAGAGCTTTATGAACCGGCGTTAGCCCATAAAGCTCTTAACTCCTGACTTTTTTCAGCGGCTGGAGTCTTGTTGTTAGAGTTCTAACGCTCACTTCAGCCAAGACTCTAAATACCAGCGTTAGAAAGATCCCATTGAAAAGATAGGATACGCAATTGACGTAAGGGGATCTGCGGTATGGAAAAGTCGCGGCTGGAAAGTGAGCGTTAGACCCTTTACTGACTGACTCTAAATACAAGCGGGCGGCCAAAACCAGCGTTAGGACTCCCTAACGCTGGTTTGGACAGCTAACGTAGAACTCTAAATCTAGGCGATAGTTTCCCCTCTTTCTCTTTTGTAGTTTATATATATATATATATATATATATATATACACAGTATCTCACAAAAGTGAGTACACCCCTCACATTTTTGTAAATATATTATTATATCTTTTCATGTGACAACACTGAAGAAATGACACTTTGCTACAATATAAAGTAGTGAGTGTACAGCCTGTATAACAGTATACATTTGCTGCCCCCACAAAATAACTCAACACACAGTCATTAATGTCTAAACTGTTGGCAACAAAAGTGAGTACACCCCTAAGTGGAAATGTCTAAATTGGGCCCAAAGTGTCAATGTTTTGTGTGGCCACCATTATTTTCCAGCACTGCCTTAACCCTCTTGGGCATGGAGTTCACCAGAGCTTCACAGGTTGCCACTGGAGTCCTCTTCCACTCCTCCATGACAACATTACAGAGCTGGTGGATGTTAGAGACCTTGCGCTCCCCCACATTCCATTTGAGGATGCCCCACAGATGCTCAATAGGGTTTAGGTCTGGAAACAAGCTTGGCCAGTCCATCACCTTTACCCTCAACTTCTTTAGCAAGCTAGTGGTCGTCTTGGAGATGTGTTTGGGGTCGTTATCATGTTGGAATACTGCCCTTCAGCCCAGTCTCTGAAGGGAGGGGATCATGCTCTGCTTCAGTATGTCACAGTACATGTTGGCATTCATGGTTCCCTCAATGAACTGTAGCTCCCCAGTGCTGGCAGCACTAATGCAGGCCCAGACCATGACACTCCCACCACCATGCTTGACTGTAGGCAAGACACACTTGTCTTTGTACTCCTCACCTGGTTGCCGCCACACACGCTTGACACCATCTGAACTAAATAAGTTTATCTTGGTCTCATCAGACCACAGGACATGGTTCCAGTAATCCATGTCCTTAGTCTGCTTGTCTTCAGCAAACTGTTTGCAGGCTTTCTTGTGCATCATCTTTAGCAGAGGCTTCCTTCTAGGACAACAGCCATGCAGACCAATTTGATGCAGTGTGCGGTATATGGTCTGAGCACTGACAGGCTGACCCCCCACTCCTTCAACCTCTGCAGCAATGCTGGAAGCACTCATACGTCTATTTCCAGAAGACAGCCTCTGGATATGATGCTAAGCATGTGCACTCAACTTCTTTGGTCGACCATGGCAAGGCCTGTTCTAAATGTAACCTGTCCTTTGAAACCGCTGCATGGTCTTGCCCACCGTGCTGCAGCTCAGTTTCAGGGTCTTGGCAATCTTCTTATAGCCTAGGCCATCTTTATGTAGAGCAACAATTCTTTCTTTGCATAAACATTCAGCAAAAGAAACTGAACTCTGCTGATATCTGTGTGTTATATACTGCATTTAAGTAAGTTAACCCATAGTGGTTCCCAAAGCCAAGGATCATAACAGAACCTCAGTTAATAATACTTCCTGGTTCAAACACTGTGTGAGACTGAGTGGAACATAGTTTAAAAAAAAACGTTCCTTACATATTACCAAGCCTATAAAACTTATCACTATGGATTTAGCTGAATTAAAGGATAATATTACTGCCATGACCCAAAACATGGATGTGTTAATGCAGGGGTTAAGGGATATACAACATGAGAACCAGCAGCTAAAAGCTTATGTTGACCAAAATCTTCCCACGAGAACTCCCATTACAGAATTAACCCCTGAACCTCAGGTGTGTCCTCCTGAATGGTTCTCAGGTGAATAAGTACAATTCCATGAATTAAAAAATTCCTGTAATTTATATTTTTTCTTAAAACCACGCACATATCCTAACGACCGAATCAAGGTCTTCACTGTTATCTTCTACCTTAAAGGAGAACCTTTTTAAGGAGATGTCCCTGTTATATGATGATACTAACAGACAACATACTGCAGAATCAGCTATCAGGAATTTGAAACAAAATAAAAGACCTGTCGAAAATTACATAACTGATTTCAAAAGATCGGCACCAGATACCCTCTGAAACCAGGCTGCTGTCAGGGTTTTTTCCTTGTTGTGTTTGCCATGTGCTGCGGGCAGCCATTTTACTCACCTCTCTTCCTGACTATGGTGCATTGTGGGGGATGCTGCTCAATTCCTGCACTTCCTTTTATGACCAGTCTGGGTGAAATGATGACCAACAGAGGTACAATATTCGTTTTCCTTGTGGTTTTTGATCGAGTGTCTTTGTAGATTCATTCTGAGATGCAGCTTTAGGCCAGTTTCTCCAATGTAGCAACCTCTGTCACGCTGTGCACTGTATCATATACACCACATTAGCATATAAGCAAGAATAAGATACTTTAATATTGTATGATGTGTTATTGTGTCTGGCTGTGTTGTTGCCACATATATGTTGACACAGTTTGCAGAGTGATTTGTTTTGAGTGTGGGGTCCTCTGAAATTAGTGGTTGTAGCTCTTTAAAAATTTTGCATACTCCTTACAGAGTAAAGTTGTAAGTGACTACTAGAGGGGTTCTTGTTTTGTTTTCCTTTTATTTGTATTGTAGGAGCCTTTTCCGTGGTGTTTTTAGGGCAGATTTTTTTTTTTTTTAGATATTGTTCTTTCCTTGTAGTCCTTTTGCCTAAATGACTCTGACAGTGTACTCAGGTGCTGATCTCTGTCTTTTGTGTCAGAGCAAATGCAGATATATCTGATAGCCTTGCTGTAGATGATACCTTGTTTGGTGTGATTGGGATGGAAGCTGGAATTGTGGAGGTAGCTGTACCTGTCTGTGGGTTTTCTGTATACAGATGAATGAAGGATGCCATTGGTGACAGTTATTGTGCAGTCTAAGAAATTCACACTATGATTTGAAAAGTCAATTTTAAGGTTTATTGACGGATGAAATTAATTAAATGATTTGTGGAAATCTAAAAGGCTTTCTTCTCCTTCTGTCCATATTATGAATATATCATCGATGTAACGATAATATGTAAAAGGTTTGTGGGGCTGAGTACATAGGAATCTGTATTCTAGGTCAGCCATGAAAATATTAGCGTATTGGGGTGACATTTTTGTGCCCATCGCTGTCCCTGTCATTTGCAGGTAGTAATTGTTATTAAAACTGAAATAGTTGTGTGTGAGTATGAATTCTATAAGCTGGGCAATAGTTGCACTATCATATTTGTGTGTTGGTTGGTGGGATGAGAGAAATTTACTGCAGGCCTCAATACCATCCTTATGTGGGATGTTGCTGTATAAGGATTCCACATTCATAGTAACTAGTATTGTAAGGAATTAATCATATTGTGTTCTGTCACTTTAAATCTTTGCTGCTCAGCCTATTTAAGGCTCCTCCCCATACCCATCATTGCTTGGTAATATTTCTCTACGTTGCAGCTGTGTGCTACAGTTGTACTTCCTCGTTGTGACTACTCAAGCCTACTGACTGCTGTCAGCTCTACAGATCTCCTGCTCTCTTCTGAATAGTGATTACATAGCTCTCTTGTGTGTTACTACAAGCTGCCAAAGGATTTCTTTGCTCTGCTGATGTCCCCACTCTGAGGTTTGTCAAACCAGAAGCTTTACACAAACTGTTCAGTCTCATCATCACAGTGCTGCTGTTTTCACCTTGCTGACAGTGTTTCTGATAAACTCGTGAGGAAGAGCTATATCTTGATCTAAGTCACATATATGTTATTAATTTCTGCTACTGTGATTAAATCAAGCTGTGCAAGACTCTGGGACTATATTTCAGTGACTTACTATCATCCCTGCAGTTCTGAAGTTATTTACTTGCTTGTTCTAGGCTTAATAAGTATCAGCTGCTATACTAAAACCAGTAGAATTTTTCTATGCTTATTAAGTATCTGCTGCTTGCTAATTATATTGTGACTGTGATATATGTGCTTCAACACTCTATATTTGCCTGATTTGTGATGCAATCACAGTGGAAGGGGCGCACAAGGTTATATATAATAGAGTAGTGATCAACACTGGCCCCTAGGGGCAATTGCAATTAAAACAGATAATACAAACAGATTATAATACAGACCAATAAAAATCTTGTTAGATATAAGAGGGTTAACTTAATGTAAGTCTCTATGATATAGAAAAGAGCAAAGTCTTTTTGCAAAATGTACTGATGGTTGATGTAGGCAGCCTCCTCTTCACCAGATGATCCAGAGAAGAACTATAAAACAGAAGACAACAGAGGGGCACCTCATGTGTAGAATTATCTCGGTGGTAACAGAAATATAATAGAATAGCCAAATGGGTACTCACACACGTCAAAAGCACACCTATGTGCTGGTAGGGACAGGCTGTAGATTTATATAGGTGTAACAGCTCACCCGTTCTGGGATACTTCCAATATTGTAATGCTGCAGCAAATATAATAAAGCAGACAGAGAGCACTATATGTGCAGACCATTAAAAATAAAACATAGGTGTGTACTTAGTGGTATAGAGTGGGTACTCACATACTCCCATAGCACACCAATGTGCTAGTAGATGCAGGCTGCAGATTCAAACAGGTGTGGCAGCTCACCCAAACAGATAATCCTTCTGGTGTTGAAAATGAGAGGAAATGCAGGTTTGGTACTCCACGGTGGCTGTATCCTTTTCAGTAGAAATGAGCAGATGGTAGGAAATGAAATCCACTCCCAAGATAGAAGTTAAAATTTCTTTATTAAAAACAAGTAAAAAATTAAAATTAAACAACAACACCAAGGTTGTTGTAAAGAGTGGATTAAAGGGTTAACCAATTGGCCCCAATAATTGCAACGCGTTTCTCGGTCAGCAGACCGTTTCATCAGGCATATCATACTCATTCCTACCTCTGCTCTTTATACCCTACATACAAACAAACAATTGACTCCTTTCTAATGGGTGTGTATCTAATTAATTCCCACCTGTGTGGACAGTCAGGTGTTTCTGGGACTGATTTGGAAGAAAGGATTAAGGAGAAAAAGAAGAATAAAAATAAAAAAACTAAATGTTCCCCTTTTGTCTATATATTCATGTATTTATATGAAATGGTGTTTCAAGAAATACCATTGAACCTATATAATTTGATTATTTGTATTTTAAAACAAGATAAAAACCTCCTTGGTCTGTTAGAGTCTTAGGTTATAACTGATAACTCAAACATTTTAAATTTCATCCAAGGACGTGGATCGTAGTAAATAAATTAAAATAGTGCCAGTAGCACTCCAAAGAAAACAATATATTTACTTCTTAATTGATTGAGTTAAGAAAGAAAAGTTTTTTTGTATGTGTATTTCAAAACCGCTCCCAAACAAAGGAAATGTAACATGATTGGATGGTGGGTGTGTGTTGCCTAGCCAATCATATGTCATCTGAGGGAATTTTTTTCGGACAAAATAATTCCAAAGTTTCAGTGGTCCCCTGTTTATATTTGTTAATTTATATCGTAACTGTAGCTAGCACTCTGTAAGATGCCCGCACAGCTGCGCTTAGACACAGAATATGTCTGATTTAGAAATCTGTGTTTGAGTTACGTAAGTCACGTGACTGGGGGTGTGTATCAGTCGTCCAATGACGAACTGGTTAGAATAGCTTGTGGGAAATGTCATTTCAGCAATCGTTTCTCATAAATATATCTGCAGACATCAGCCTCGCTTTTATGCACTATAGTGCAGCAGACGTTTGAAAGTACCATTACAACTTATGCCATTAATATTGCGCTCTAATCTGTAGAGCATGGGCGGAAAAAAAAAAAAAGGAGAAAAAATTATTTTGGTAATTTGAACTACGATCGACTGTGGTATCCCCAAAGTGTCTCTAAAGTAAGATTAGGAACAAAGTTATATAAACTTATGTGAGTTCATATATATATGCAAAGAAAAAAACTAAACTAGTTTCTTGAAAACGGGCTCTCATCCTGGCCCAAAAAAGTGAATAAAATCACATATACAATCATGTGAAAGTGTGCATATGTGATGATAAGCTATGGTTTTGTCAACTATAGATAAGAAATAGCATTTCACTAATGCTGACTCAGATGGATAATAATATGTTTAGCAATTGTCGCCAATAGACACTTAACTTACTAGATGTTGAAGGGACCAGATATCATGATGTGTGAAAAGAATATAACATGAAAAAATTGAACTTAAAATCTATGTGCATGTGACTATATAATTTAGATGTTTAGTAGCCCTATAAGAGAGATAGGGTAACTCTGAAGTTGGCCTCAACCAAGGTTAAATTTAGTATACTAGGGCCAAGCAAATATTATTGTACTTGGATATAACTGATGATAATATATAATATAAATGCGTGGGGAACTTTACTAAAGTGACATATGTGTTTCGATGATCAAAAATTAAACATTAAAGTGACACCAAGGTGGATAATAAAATGTGGGTAAATGAAACCTGCATGTGTGTGTATAAATGTTCCTTTAGCTGAAATATGCCAGGAACATAATATGATATGACCAAAAGTGGATGATATAGATATGTGTCAAAGTATCTACATATTCTAATCTTTTGAAGCTAAAACACAGGCATAACAAAGAAAGAAAAATTTGTTTGTCTATTACTTGCATCTAATCAAATAGTGATATATTATGTGACTTTTGGGGTGTGTGATTGAGGGTGATTCGTGACTCATACTTGTTAATAGTACTAATTTATAAAACATTAGTCTAATAAATTTGTAAAGGACTATTTGATCATTCTAAAAAGCTGCAAGATCTAATACTTCATTTAAGCCAGAGGGAAACAAGGATTGGAACTTAAAGATCCAGTATGTTTCTCTCTGGCGCAACCAAGTATATCTATTTGTCCCAATTTTGGATGGAATAAATTCTAGTGGAGTGATACAAAAAGTGTGGTGGTGTCCTTGGTGTTGCACCGTGCTATGATGTGATACGCTGTGTTTAAGTGATCGTTTTTTAATGTTCCTCAAATGTTCACTCCATCTGGTACGTATCTTCCTGCAGGTGCGGCCCAAGTATTGCAGGCCACATCTGCAGGTAAGAACGTAGATCACATATTCAGTATTGCAGTCAATCCTATTTTTAATAGGAAATGTTTCTCCTGTTGTATGGCATTTAACGGAATTAGATCCGTGAGTTATAAAACTGCACATATGACAGCTTGACTTGTTGCATCTAAAGGCTCCTAATTTCCCTTTCCTGGCGGTATTTGAAGTGCAATTGTGGATGTGATTTCTCTTGGATATCACTATTTTATTGGGTGCAAGTTTCTGCTTAAGGGTTGGTGCTCTTCGGAAGACTACTCTTGGGGTGTTGTTGATATTATTTTTAAGAATAGGGTCTTTGAGAAGTATCAGCCAATGTTTTTGTAAAGTTTTTTTTTATATAGCTATGTTTGGAATTGTATTGAGTAATAAAAAGAGGATCCCTTGAGTTGAAATTATCTTGTCTAGTTTTATCGCTTTGGCTCCTGACTCGGCTCGTCTGACTACCAGCTCTGGTTTTGGCTCCTGGCTTGTTATTTGACTTGTGGACTTTTTATTATTTTTTGCTATTAATAAAGGTGTGATTATTTTTGCACTTCTCGTCTCAGTCTGATTCCTGGCACTCTGACAGCTGCTCTAAAGAACGAATTTCATTTGGGCCTATCTGACTCAGTAAAGGATGAACTCCCAAGAACAGATATTCCTCCTACTTTAGAATCCTTACTCTCCTTATGTATTTCCATTGACCGCCGTCTAAGGGAGAGACGACAAGAGAAGGGGACTGTGGACTATTCTACAAGGAAACCCCTCTTTACTTCCACACTACCACAGTGTCTAAATCTCTAGATGAACCCATGGATATCGCTTTCGCCAGAGGTCCTCTCAAGCCCGAAGTAATGGCTAGGCGCAGAAGCAACAATCTCTGCTTATATTGTGCCTCGAAGGAACATGTATTGAAGGAATGTCCCCTACTGTTGAAACAACAATTTGGTAAGACTAATATACTTCTCAAAAGTCATACCACAGACTCTAAACCATTATCTCATTCTAACCTTTCCATTTTCATATAGCAGGATCTCCAAAGAATAAGATGTAAGGCTGTAATTAATTCAGGGGCATGCAGTAACTTCATGGATAAATCATTTGCCCTTGTTACTAATATTCCCTTAATAAAAAAAATCCAACTCACTAGCAATACGTGTTATTAATGGTTCTTTTATTCCTACAGGACCTATAACTCACCAGACAGTACCACTTACTATCATCACTGACACTGGTCATACTGAATCGTGTAGTTTTGATATTATTCCAGCATCTCTTTTCCCAATTATACTGGGTATCACCTGGTTACAGACACACAAACCACCTATTTCTTGGAAAAATTCCAATATCACATTTAACTCAGATTACTGCAGTAACTTTTGTTTCCCTACACATTCTTTATTATTCATCAGTGAAGTTAGTGAAGTCCAACTTCCACCCTGCTACAAGGATTATGCTTCGATAAGTCATTACCCCCACATAGGTCAAATGACTGCCCCATTGAACTACTGCCTGGTTCTACCATTCCATATGGCCATATCTACCCTTTGGCAGAACCAGAACTACGGCATTTAAAAGAATATTTAGATGATAATTTAGCCAAAGGTTTTATAAGACCTTCTACATCACCAGCTGGGGCAGGCATATTCTTTGTTAGGAACAAAGATCATACTCTACGGCCTATCATTGACTACAGGGAGTTAGAACACTTGCAGGGTGCCACCATTTTTACTAAGTTAGACTTGCGTGGAGCCTACAATCTCATTAGAATTAGTGATGGGGATGAGTGGCTCACGGCCTTCAGAACGAGATACGGGCTCTTTGAATATACCGTGGTGTCCTTCGGTCTGTGCAATGCCCCAGCCACGTTCCAGTTTCTCATTAATGGCATATTTAGGGATTTACTTGATGTCTGCATGGTCATCTACCTCGATGACATTGTCATTTATTCAAATAGTCTATCTGATCACATCCAACAAGTCAAACTAGTACTCTCTATACTACGTGAGCATCATCTTTACGCTAAATTGGAGAAATGCATCTTTAACACAAACACCATTTCCCTCCTAGGTTATAGGATCTCACCTTCAGATTTAGAGATGCAGGACCAAAAGGTTGAGGCCATAACCTCATGGCCTACACCCACTTCAAAGGTCGAAGTGCAATGTTTCCTAGGGTTTGCCAATTTCTATAGAAAATTTATAAAGGAGTTTTCTACAATAGCCAAACCCTTAGCATAGGCTGATCATTCATTTCTGCTTCTTAAAAATTGATTTTCATCAGCACCTATACTACAACTCCCAGATCCTAAGTTGCAATATGTTTTGGAAGTAGATGCATCTGACTTCACATTAGGTGCAGTCCTTTCACAGAGACAGTCTCTAAAACAACCATTATATTCTAAAGCCTACTATTCCAGGGTCATGAGCTCTTCAGAGGTTAATTACTGTATCGGTGAAAAAGAGCTGTTAGCAATAAAAGCATCCTTGGAGCATTGGAGGCACCTTCTCAAAGGTACGGCTCTTCCAATATTGATTCTCACAGATCATAGAAATTTGGAGTACCTCAAGCTTAATAAAATCATAACTTCACGCCAAGTCAGATGGAACTTGTTCTTTTCAAGGTTTAACTTCCATATCACATACAGGCCAGGAGCTAAAAATGGCAAGACCGATGCTGATTCTAGGAGTTTACCAAAACCTAGTTATACAGGAAATCCAACTGCTGTAATACCCCATGATTGCATCATGGGTTATACTTCATATTTCTCTGATAAATTCATTGAATTTAAAAAACAAGATTCCTCTATACACCATGTCTCCTTAACTAAAAATTTGGATGGGTTACTGTATCATTACAATTCAATATATGTTTCAACTGCCCTGAGAATGGACATTCTTCAGGCATTACATGACTTCCTTCTCTCTGGGCATCCTAGTTTTCATAAAACCATGTACCTATTAAAAAAAGACTACTGGTGGCCACAGATGGCTAAAGATGTGAAACACTACATCAATTCTTGTGCAACCTGTGTTAGGTGTAATCCCCAAAGAAAACCTCCCTATGGTCTTCTGATGTCCCTTCCCATTCCGAACAGACCATGGAAGGTCATAGCAATAGATTACATTGTGGATCTCCCTCCATCTTCTAACTTTACCACTATTATGGTGGTGGTAGACTTATTTTCTAAGATGGCTCATTTTGTCCCTTGTCATACCTTACCAGCTGCTTCAGAAACTGCTAACCTTTTCATGAACCATATAGTAAGATTACATGGTCTTCCACACACTATAACTTCAGACAGGGGTACGCAGTTCACTTCCAAATTCTGGACACTACTATGTCAATCTCTTCACATTGAGAGAAGACTGAAGATAGCGTATCACATACAAACGAATGGTCAGACGGATCGAACCAACCAATCACTTGAGCAATGCCTTCGTTGCTATAGCACATCTCAGCAAGATAATTAGGCCACTCTCTTTTCTACAGCGGAATTTGCATATAATAACTGCGTTAACACTTCTACTCGTGCCTCCCCATTTGCCACGTGTTGAGACACCTATTCCACTAGTTAATGAGACAATCAACACCATTGCCCAGGGTTTTACAGAAGTACAACAACATATTCAAATCTCTCCGAACAAGCAGAAACATAATTACGACTTGCGACACCGTCAGGCTCCTAACTACCAGGTTGGCGAGAAGGTATGGTTGTCAACTAATTTTTTTTAAATTGGCTGTTCCTAGTAAAAAACTTGCTGGGTTATTTATTGGCCCCTTTGAGATTGTAAAGGTAGTCAATGCCAATACAATGACTTTGAACTTACCCAGTACCTAACGAATACATCCTACATTTCACGTATCTCTGCTCAAACCATTTCATGATTTAAGAAATTCTAGTCAAAAAGATGACCGTGTTGTTCCAGTTTCTCAAGATTTCGAGTACGAGGTTGATTCCATACTTGATTCCCGTTACCAAGGCAACAAACTCCAGTATTGTGTACATTGAAAGGGGTACAACACGGATGAGGATTCCTGGAAACCCGCTTCCAATCTATCAGCACCACGTCTCATTTTGCTTTTTCATCAACGGAACCCAGACAGACCCCGGCCTTGACCGCTGAGCGGTGTCCTTGAGTGGGAGTCATGTAAGGAATTCTGTCACTTTAAATCTTTGCTGTTCAGCCTATTTAAGGCTCCTCCTCATACCCATCATTGCTTGGTAATTTTTCTCTACGTTGCAGCTGTGTGCTACAGTTGTACTTCCTCGTTGTGACTACTCAAGCCTACTGACTGCTGTCAGCTCTACAGATCTCCTGCTCTCTTCTGAATAGTGATTACATAGCTCTCTTGTGTGTTACTACAAGATGCCAAAGAATTTCTTTGTTCTGCTGATGTTTTCCCTCCACTCTGAGGTTTGTCAAACCAGATGCCTTACACAAACTGTTCAGTCTCATCACCACAGCGCTGCTGTTTTCACCTTGCTGACAGTGTTCCTGATAAACTCGTGAGGAAGAGGTATATCTTGATCTCAGTCACATATATGTTATTAATTTCTGCTACTGTGATTAAATCAAGCTGTTCAAGACTATGGGACTATATTTCAGTGAATTACTATCATCCCTGCAGTTCTGAAGTTATTTACTTGCTTGTTCTATGCTTAATAAGTATCAGCTGCTATACTAAAACCAGTGGACTTTTTCTATGCTTATAAAGTGTCTGCTGCTTGCTAATTATATTGTGGCTGTGATACTTAAGCTTCAACATTATAGCCTGAGAGCTATTCCAACTACTTGTGCCTGATTCTCTAGAACAATAATATATACTGACTTTCTTTGCATAAACATTCAGCAAAAGAAACTGAACTCTGCTGATCTGTGTGTCATATACTGCATTTAAGTAAGTTAACCCATAGTGGTTCCTTCAGCCAAGGATCATAACAGAACCTCAGTTAATAATACTTCCTGGTTCAAACACTGTGTGAGACTAAGTGGAACATAGTTTTAAAAATACAGTTCCTTACAAGTATAGTGTTTCCAGGTAGTTCATTTATCTGGTTAAGTTTATTAAGGGAGTCTGTAGTGTCCTGTATAAAGCTATCAGTCTTAATAACTAGAGGCTTAAAAATGTTTTCTATTAGGCCAGATATTTGTTCAGTGAGTGTTCCCATACATGTTATAATGGGCTGTCCTGGGTTTCCTGGCTTGTGGATTTTGGGCAGCATTTAAAAGGTACCCATCTGAGGATTGGAAGGTACCAGATTTTCTAATTCTTGCTGTATGTGTTTCGGAAATGTTTTGATAAGTTTTGTTAGTTTAGCTGAATATTCCTTGGTGGGGTCCTTGTCCAGTTTTTTTTGTAGTAGTTTACATTAGACAACTCTCTGTAACCTTCTGTAGTGTAGTCCTGGGTGTTCATGATAACTACTGATCCACCCTTGTCCGCCGGCTTGATGATGATATTATTATTCATCAAGTTTTCCAAGTCATTTCTTTCCATATGTGAGAGGTTGTAAGCAATTTTTTTCTCTTGTGTGGTGACTAGGGATGCTACTCTCAGGCGAAAACTTTCAATGTAACTGTCCAATTTGATGTTACGTCCTGCTGTCGGTGTAAAATCTTTGTTCTTTTTCTTATTATTATTATCCTGGTTAAGAGTGGTGTTTTTTTGGCATAAAAGAATTCCTTAAGTCTCAATCTTCTGAAAAATTCTTCCAAGTCTGAATATAACTGGATGTGATCCAGATTTGTGTTAGGACAGAATGTTAGCCCCTTGGATAAGACTGATTTTTCAGGTTTTGAAAGGTGATGATTAGAGAGGTTTACAATCTAAGTATTGTCGGTGAATTATTCTTGGTAGTTAGCAGGCCCTTTTTGATTTGTGTTGTTGGTAGTTCTGGTTGGAGTTAGTTGGTTTTCAATGGAGCAATCAGTTGATCTTTCATTATGGCTTTCTTTGTGCTGCGTGAGGCCAGCCAGTTTCTTATTCTTTTCCCTGATGAGATTCTGTTGTTGTTTCCTGTAGAAGTAATCTATTTCTATTTCCATTGCTTTATTTAAGATCTACAACCACTAATTTCAGAAGACCCCACACTCAAAAAACTATTTCCTGAACCCCCCATACTAGCATTCAAACAACCGCCTAACCTGAGACAGAGATTGGTCCACAGCAAATTAACCACAGAACAGAAGCTTACACAGAATGGCACTGTACGATGCAGCAAATCACTCTGCAAACTGTGTCAACATATATGTGACAACAACACAGCCAGACACAATAACGCGTCATATAATATTAAAGGATCTTATTCTTGCCCATCTGCTAATGTGGTGTACATTATACAGTGTACAGCGTGTGACAGAGTCTGCTACATTGGAGAAACTGGCCTAAAGCTGCATCTCAGAATGAATCTACACAGACACTCGATCAAAAACCACAAAGAAAATGAATATTGTACCCCTGTTGGTCATCACTTCACCCAGACTGGTCACTCCATCCTAAACCCTTTTGAAAAGGGAATTTCAAAGACTCTCATGAACGAAAGACGTTTGAGATGAAAATGATCACACATTTCAATACCAGAAATGAAAGACTTAATGTAGACTCTGGCTTTCTCACGCACTACCAAAACTTTCTAAAATCTCTCATCTTATTGTCTTATATTGGTTTCTTTTTCTCTACATTCTCGTCTCTCATTTATTATATCCATTTGTTTTCATTCATTACTGTAGATCTTTTCGTGTATGCCATGCCCCCCCCTTTTTTTCCTTTTGTTTTTCCTCTCATCTTGCTTATTTACTCTCCTCTGTTTATTTACTCTTTCTGACTATTCTTAGCTATATTCTCCTTCAGACAAATCCTCTGCTATTTATGTCACCCCTCTAATCCCCCTCCCTCCCAAAACTCTCGAAAGCTTGTCTTTGAAATATTATGTTAGTCCAATAAAAAAGGTATCACTGCATTCTGCAATACTCTGTTATTTGAGCATCTTATCTACTGGACTAATACGCCTAATCCAATCTTCACTATATATAATATATATATATATATATATATATATATATATATATATATATATATATATATATATATATATATATATATATATATTGTACCAAGAAAATCACATATATATATAAATATGTATTTATAAATGAATAGAACATATTCTGCTAGGTAAAGAACATTGGAATATTGAATATTCATATTTTCATATTGGGTTAGCGCAAATGAGAATATGCAATCGTGTTTGCGCGAGAGTGGGGTGTTATTTTTTTTGCCCTCTTTTTGCTCTCCATTGACTTCTATGGTGAAATACGTGAATGTGCACGCAATATTCTAACTTTGGATTTTTGCACTAGTCTGGTTACCACTAGAGTGAAAACAATTTACTTTCAACTCGTAATACGAGCACAACCCGAAAGAACGCAAAAATCTTACTTCTATCGCAATTAACCCTCAAGCGGGAGCATTAATTTGCTTTCCACTCATAATCTAGCCCTAAAGTTGCAGGTTGCACAATGATGATTAGCATTCTTTACAACTCATGCATACAGGTAAGAAACAAATTCAATTCACGTTATGTAGGCAAATGCAGTTCCACTATATGTACTCATGTAACACAAATGAAAAAAATATAGTGCATGGTCTTTCCTTTCCAGGGACAGAACTTTTTTCACTTTTTGATAAGGAGAGGGCAGGCCATAGAATTATGGGTTATTGCCCACTGGGACAGCACCATATACCACCATAAAACCACTTTAAAGCTGAACTGGGCCACATGGGTTGTTATGTAATTGTGCAAGGTTTAAAGCCTAAACATTTAGGGACAACAGATATAAAAAGTGATTTCTCATTTCACCATCATTACTGTAGCTGAATGCATACATCCTGTAACCACTTTATCATATGCAAATCCTTGTTAGCTTACTAGTTTCCTTTAAGTAGTCAACAGGCAATCTGAATATGTGTGTCTAATTAACAGAGTGACATCACTAATGGCAGATTTGTTCCAAGCTTGGGACCTGCATAAGTGTCACGCTTTCCATATGTTAATCTTATTAATTTACTTGTCTCCCTAAATTATTGGAACCTGATAACAAGTGCAGTTAATTATCAGTGTAATTGTGCTGTGATCAATAATCTGAGAGGTTGTGTTCTGTAACATATCTAACCTTTAGATGTCTGGTTTAAAACCACTCCTCTGGCTTGTCAGCAGGTACCATGAAGAACTTGCTTTGCTTACAAAATAGTGGCAGGGCTGGGAGTGCCAGGCAGCTCTCCGACAGAGCTCCAATGCTGTCTGACGCCCAGAATTCCCAGCTCCTATTGTGGGCATGGGTGCAGCAGGGCCAACAGCATACACTAGCACTGCAGTGCTTCTCCCTGCTGTGCTGTGATGCTGACAGACAGGCTCCCCCTGAGGCAGCTATGAGAGCTGCTTCAATTGGGGGTTTATTTGATTGGCTGATAGGATTCTGAATGTGTGACTGGCAGTGGCTGAAATTGACAGTGGGGCTGGTGCTCCTATTACCACTGTAGTAACTGTTGCGCAATGGAGAGAGGGAAACCTGCTCGCTGCCTCTCTCCATAGATTTTATTTTAAAAAAATGTTTTATTTCAATTACAAATTATTATTTTTATATTGCCCTGACAGATAAAGCAGAGCCTGCACGTCATGAACTTGGAAATGTTGTACACAGGAATGGGCCAGGTCAGTAACATAAAAACAGAACTGGCCAAACTCTGTCAGCATGGAGTGGCCCAGCAACTTCTAGACTAGATAGGTTTTTAGACAGACAAACAAGGTCATCAAGTTGTAGAATGGACAGGCTATTAGTTAAGACAGAGTGGGTCAGCAACTTGTAGAAAGGGCTAAATATGTTCTTAGTCAGAAAGGAACAATGTTAAAATGCTTACAAAGAATTGTAAGGAGAACTCAGGTTTCTTGCTGTTTTAAAAGTCCTTTATTCAATCAACATTAAAAACATATACGGCAGAAGTAGCCAAAACATGTCAGCATTTGTGACAGCCGACCCAGAGAGGAAATTTTGACATGCTGTATGTTTTTAATGTTGATTGAATAAAGGACTTTTAAAGCAGCAAGAAACCGGAGTTCTCCTTACAATTCTTTGTAAGCATTTTAACATTTGGAGCCAGCAAAGGAGTTCTGGT
The DNA here is from genome assembly GCF_027579735.1 of Bombina bombina. Classification (NCBI taxonomy): domain Eukaryota; kingdom Metazoa; phylum Chordata; class Amphibia; order Anura; family Bombinatoridae; genus Bombina; species Bombina bombina. Next base: position 479,798,554 of record NC_069499.1, read on the forward strand.
ACAACGTATGTGGAGCTGATAACCACAACTGAACAATGAAAGGGGAGGTGTGTCCACAGACGCAGACAGCTCACGCAGGTATCGCACACGCTCACAGGAAACTTGAGTAAGTTTGGAGGCTTAAGGAGTGAAGAAGTACAATGATGGCCCTCCCGACACGAAACGGATGAAGAGGGCAGTCCCCTAGGACCGAGCACCAACAGAACTGCGAGTAGTGAGTAACCTAAACGTTTAAACATTTGAACTGATTTATGAAGCATGAGCTGCAGTGTGGTACCCCCAGGTTGAACAAGGGAATTTGACGGTTGTGGTTTAAGGGCACTGGACATAGCAGCACAGGGAAAGAAATTGTTTGTAATTTTCACTCAGAAAGGAACAACTCAACCACTTCTGGATAGGGTCTTAGAATGGTCCGAATTAGCAACTTTTAGAAAGTCAGGAGAGTCACTAAACAACAATCAGCACTGCAGATCAGACTCGGATGCAGATACCTAATGCAGACACAATTTCCAATGGTCGTGCTTTTTAACTTATAGAAAATGATAAGTGACATCACACCTCATACCTACACCTACTTATTATGAAATAACCAATACACTTACATTACAATTAGTATATGTTAGTATTTGAGAAGAAAACAGGTACTATAACAAAATACTTACATATTAAGTGAACCTTTTTTGAATCAAAAATAAATAAATTTACTTTTAAAAAGTATATATTTTAAAAAATATATATGTTTTTATGTTTATAATGTTTTTACTGTTATTTGCTGTGGAGGAATTATAGTATTACTTTTTATTTCCAATTTAGCAACCCCTATAATCTCCTCCTATTTGATTGAATATTCTAGCTCTTACTAATGAAAATAATCCAGAAGAGGCTAACCCAGATGGCCATTGTGTTGTGGTAGTTTGTGGTGGTAACAACACAATAAATTAATATTAATGGCCTTCTGATAATGCTACTGTAAAACATTAAAAGTACAATGGCAGATCTGATGCACTAATAGGTCTAGTACCCATATATCACTTGGGTTGAATATAATATAATACTGGTTGTTGGATATGTGTAAAGTAGGCTAGCTACCTGATACTTAGGTCTGTCAACTATAGTTTAAATCCCTGCTCTGTGAATCTCTTTTATTCAGTCTTGACTTGATTGCTACCCAACTTCTTTGAACTTAAGGGGCGCGATCCGATATCGATCGCAGTTTGCGGCGCAAGCGAGGGAACCGGCGTCGCCCGCAGTTTCAGCTCGCAACTCGAGCCATCCCATATAGGTCGCCGTCAGATGCTAACGTGCCGTAAGTCTGACAAACCAGCGATGTCCAGAAATCTGCTTAAGTACAAATTTCTGGCGTCGCCAGTGACTTGCGCCACGTTAGAATCTGCCGGCGCCTATAAAACCTGACTAAAGTTTAAAACACCCGCACTGTCTAACACGCCTCCCTAACATAGACCGCACTGTCTAACACGCCTCCCTAACATAGACCGCACTGTCTAACACGCCTCCCTAACATAGCCCGCACTGTCTAACCCTCTATCCGCTATCCCCCCTCACTAGCCTAACAATAAAAAAGCTATTAACCCCTAAACCGCCGCTCCCGTACCCCACCGCAACCTAATAAAGTTATTAACCCCTAAACCGTCGCTCCCGTACCCCGCCGCCATCTATATTATATCTATAACCCCCTAAATATATTAAAATTATTAACCCCTAATGTAAGCCCCTTACACCGCCGCCATCTCTATTAAAATGATTAACCCCTAATTTAATCTACCTACCCCGCCGCCAGCTATATTATCTATATTAACCCTAAGTATATTATAGTTAATATAGTTATTACATTATATATATTAACTATATTAACCCTAATTATATTAGGGTTAATATAGTTACTATAGTATTTATATTAACTATATTAACTCTATCTAACACTAACACCCCTAACTATATTTATATTAAATTAATCTAATTCATTTATAAACTAAAATATTCCTATTTAAATCTAAATACTTACCTATAAAATAATCCCTAAGATAATCCCTAAGATAGCTACAATATAATTAATAATTACATTGTAGCTATGTTAGGGTTAATATTTATTTTACAGGTAAATTGTTAATTATTTTAACTAGGTATAATAGATATTAAATAGTTATTAACTATTTAATATCTACCTAGTTAAAATAATTACCCAATTACCTGTAAAATAAATCCTAACCTAAGTTATAAATACACCTACACTATCAATAAATTAAATAAAGTACAAACATCTATCTAAAAATACAATTAAATTAACTAAACTAAATTACAAAAAAAAACAAACACTAAATTACAAAAAATAAAAAAAAGATTACAAGATTTTTAAGCTAATTACACCTATTCTAAGCCCCCTAATAAAATAATAAACCCCCAAAATAAAAACAATTCCCTGCCCTATTCTAAATTAAACATATTTCAAAGCTCTTTACCTTACCAGCCCTTAAAAGGGCCTTTTGTGGGGCATGCCCCAAAGAATTCAGCTCTTTTGCATTCAACAAATACAATCACCCCCCCCCCCATTACAACCCACCACCCACATACCCCTATTCTAAACCCACCCAAACCCCCCTTAAAAAAGCCTAACACTACCCCCCTGAAGATCTCCCTACCTTGTCTTCACCACACCGGGCCGAACTCCTGATCCGATCCGGGCGATGTCGTCCTCCAAGCGGCAAAGAAGAATTCTTCCTCCGGCGATGTCATCCTCCAAGCGGCAAAGAAGAATTCTTCCTCCGGCGACGTCTTCCTCCAAGCGGCAGCAAAGTCTTCATTCTTCCGGCGGCATCTTCAATCTTCTTTCTTCGCTCCGCTGCCGCGGAGCATCCATAACGGCCGACTGCTAAACTTGGAATGAGGTACCTTTAAATGACGTCATCCAAGATGGCGTCCGCCGAATTCCGATTGGCTGATAGGATTCTATCAGCCAATCGGAATTAAGTTAAAAAAATCTGATTGGCTGATTGAATCAGCCAATCAGATTCAAGTTCAATCCGATTGGCTGATCTAATCAGCCAATCAGATTGAGCTCGCATTCTATTGGCTGTTCCGATCAGCCAATAGAATGCGAGCTCAATCTGATTGGCTGATTAGATCAGCCAATCGGATTGAACTTGAATCTGATTGGCTGATTCAATCAGCCAATCAGATTTTTTTAACTTAATTCCGATTGGCTGATAGAATCCTATCAGCCAATCGGAATTCGGCGGACGCCATCTTGGATGACGTCATTTAAAGGTACCTCATTCCAAGTTTAGCAGTCGGCCGGGATGGATGCTCCGCGGCGGCGGAGCGAAGAAAGAAGATTGAAGATGCCGCCGGAAGAATGAAGACTTTGCTGCCGCTTGGAGGAAGACGTCGCCGGAGGAAGAATTCTTCTTTGCCGCTTGGAGGATGACATCGCCGGAGGAAGAATTCTTCTTTGCCGCTTGGAGGACGACATCGCCCGGATCGGATCAGGAGTTCGGCCCGGTGTGGTGAAGACAAGGTAGGGAGATCTTCAGGGGGGTAGTGTTAGGCTTTTTTAAGGGGGGTTTGGGTGGGTTTAGAATAGGGGTATGTGGGTGGTGGGTTGTAATGGGGGGGGGGGTGATTGTATTTGTTGAATGCAAAAGAGCTGAATTCTTTGGGGCATGCCCCACAAAAGGCCCTTTTAAGGGCTGGTAAGGTAAAGAGCTTTGAAATATGTTTAATTTAGAATAGGGCAGGGAATTGTTTTTATTTTGGGGGTTTATAATTTTATTAGGGGGCTTAGAATAGGTGTAATTAGCTTAAAAATCTTGTAATCTTTTTTTTATTTTTTGTAATTTAGTGTTTGTTTTTTTTTGTAATTTAGTTTAGTTAATTTAATTGTATTTTTAGATAGATGTTTGTACTTTATTTAATTTATTGATAGTGTAGGTGTATTTATAACTTAGGTTAGGATTTATTTTACAGGTAATTGGGTAATTATTTTAACTAGGTAGATATTAAATAGTTAATAACTATTTAATATCTATTATACCTAGTTAAAATAATTAACAATTTACCTGTAAAATAAATATTAACCCTAACATAGCTACAATGTAATTATTAATTATATTGTAGCTATCTTAGGGATTATCTTAGGGATTATTTTATAGGTAAGTATTTAGATTTAAATAGGAATATTTTAGTTTATAAATGAATTAGATTAATTTAATATAAATATAGTTAGGGGTGTTAGTGTTAGATAGAGTTAATATAGTTAATATAAATACTATAGTAACTATATTAACCCTAATATAATTAGGGTTAATATAGTTAATATATATAATGTAATAACTATATTAACTATAATATACTTAGGGTTAATATAGATAATATAGCTGGCGGCGGGGTAGGTAGATTAAATTAGGGGTTAATCATTTTAATAGAGATGGCGGCGGTGTAAGGGGCTTACATTAGGGGTTAATAATATTAATATAGCTGGCGGCGGTATAGGGGGATTAGATTAGGGGTTAATAATTTTTATATAGGTGGCGGCGGTGTAAGGGGTCAGATTAGGGGATAGATAAGGTAGATGGCGGCGGTTTTAGAGGCTCACAGTAGGGGGTTAGTTTATGTAGATGGCGGCGGGGTCCGGGAGCGGCGGTTTAGGGGGTAATAACTTTATTAGGGATTTCGGGGGGGGGGGGGATCGCGGTTGACAGGGAGATAGACATTGCGCATGCGTTAGGTGTTAGGTTTATTTTAGCAGATCGCGGTTGACAGGGAGATAGACATTGCGCATGCGTTAGGTGTTAGGTTTATTTTAGAAGATCGCGGTTGACAGGGAGATAGACATTGCGCATGCGTTAGGTGTTAGGTTTATTTTAGTAGCCAGTTTAGGAAGTTACGGGGCTCCAATAGTCAGCGTAAGGCTTCTTACGGCTGCTTTTTGTGGCGAGGTGAAAATGGAGTAAGTTTTCTCCATTTTCGCCACGTAAGTCCTTACGCTGCATATTGGATACCAAACTGCGCGGGTTTGGTATACCTGCCTATGGCCCAAAAAACTGCTACGCGCGTAACTTCTAGCTTACGCCGTATATAGGATACCAAATCCGCGCAATTATTGGCGTCGCCGGCTTTTGCGGGCGACGCTTTATATCGGATCGACCCCCAGATCTGCACACATTTCTTCTATTTAGAACTATAGTAGCAGATGTGGCAGTTGCTGACACTGGCTAAGTTTAATATGATTAATATTCTTGAATGGAATAAACTCTATTTTCAGGGTCCTTTTGTTAATTTAATTGATAATATGTACTCAGCTCTTTTAGCGCATATTTTGGTAAACAGCATTTTCTCCCCTAGTATCCATCGGCAAAGAGGGACAAGACAAGGCTGCCCATTGTCCCTACTGCTCTTCAATTTGGCTTTAGAGCTCCTTGTGGTAAAACTCAGTTTATCCTTTCCAGGGGTGGTCATAACGGTTTTTTCTTACAGATAGATTTATATGCAGACAATATTTCCCAGGTTATAAAGTAAACATGTCCAAATCAGAAATGATCTGGCTACATAAATTGAGTCCTAGTACTGCCCATTATCCTTTTAAGGAGGTGACATTGTCCCTCTTTTATCTGGGAATTAAACTATGTGCAAATCCATGCTTATGTTATGAATTGAATATATCAAATCAATGCATAGTACTGTTCTATTATGCATTGTTTTTTTATAAATCCCATTATTTCTGCAAAAAAAATGCAAAGTACTCCGAGAAAAACTGGATAACTGGTGCCACTTACCTCTTTTGTTTTGCAGACAGGATTAGCCTTGTTAAAATGTTTACTCTTCCTAGATTTTTATACCCCTTACTTATGATTCTGGTTCTGCACACAAAAAAAGATCTGGACCTCTTAAATTATTTGCTTCTTATTCAGCTGAAGGTTTAAAGGCCTTCCTAATGTCAAACTCTGTAATTGGGAGGCCTTGCTCCATATTGTTACAGACTGGCAGTTAAACTTTTACCTTTATGTGCCTGATCTTGAACATTCTAATCTTTCTTATGCATGTCTAAGAGAAATTCCTAAAGAAGTTAAGTCACATATTTCTTGATTTTGCCTCTCCCATTCCTAAATTTATTCCACTTGCAGGTAATGAAAGTTTTTGGCGGGATGGGATACTCGTCCCTTTGATATGTGGTCTGAGGCTTGAAGGTGGTGGGGGATGCCTTGGATCACCTTTCTCATGGGGTTAAATCCTTCAGGGAATTGCAGATGCAATTTGATCTACCTTGGGTACACTTTTTTGCTTATCTGCAGATAAGCATTATATCCAGGATTTAACAAAGAATTATCCCTATTTTGGAATAAGCCGGTTTTTGCTATTCCCCAAATAGCTTTTAAATCAGGTAATTTTTCCCTTTCTGCCTTTTACCATATACTTCTGTGTAAGGTGGTGTTGTCAGCACAGGCTACAATACTGGGAGCTTGGAGCATGGACATTGCACCTCGACTCATTACTAAGAGTTTGGATCAAGATAAAAAAAAAATCCACTCCCTCCATATCCCTTAGAGAATCCCAGTTTAGACTGATACATAGACTCTATATTATACCTAATAGAGATTCTAAATGGCAACCAAATTGTAATAACTCTTGCGTAAAATGCTACCTTGTTTATTGCGCTCAAATTTCTCAGTTCTGGAGCAAGGCACAATTCTGGGTGAATAGTATATTTGCCATAACTATATCTCTCTGGTGGTCCAACAGATTAGCTTCTTTGACTGGGGAAAACAATTTTTAAATGTCACCAGATCCTTACCTTAATCATTTTGTTAGCGGAAAACTGCATTTTATGCTTATGGACAATGAAGAACCTACCCACTATTGCTGCCCAATTTAAAAAGAAATTATTAAGGGCTCCATGTACTAAGCAGTCAGCGAGCTACCCGCAACAAATCTCGCGTCAAAACTCGCAAACTGATATGTACAAAGTCGTCAACTATGTTCAAACTCGCATCTTTAAAATTGCGAGCGTACTTATCCGCCAAACCTCGCTACCTCTCCATTTTTCACTGTAATTAGACACATTTGACCACCAACTCGCCAAAAACGAATGTACTAAAAAATCTATTTGTCCGCTCACTACAATTTCCGCTCCCACCTCGTTATTTTTGCCTCGCCACCTTTTAGGTGGCGGGCAAGGTACAAAACAATAGGAAAGTCAATCTAGACGCCAGTCTAGACATATATAAAAGGCAGTAATATCAGCATTGTACAGCATAACTGGCGTCTAATTTGTCTCTCATTTCCATGTACATAAATTGCGCCAAATTTGTCGACTGTAATTAAAGAGTAATCTATATTTTAAATTTGTATTGTATAGTTGTCAATCTTTATAATTATTTTTATATTAATATTTATATATTATCAGATCCAGATGAAGCCATATCCAAATTGTAAATAAATATTACAAAAATAACGCTCTGTTATCACTCTTCAAAAAATTTTGAACAATAATAAAGTTGTTTAGATAAGTTGAACTTTTATAGGAGCAAAATTCTATTCCCGCGACTACTATGATCTTCGTGACACCTTGCATGTCACGTGTTAATAATTGGCCAGACAATTCAACTGAAAGTTAAGTACATCAGCTTAGTCGCGGTGAGCGAGGCGTCAAATTTATCAATAATCCGCCACTGCTCGCGGCGGGCTAGACTTGTCTATTTATTGGGGGATTATTAGTACATAGTGACAGCGGACACCATTTCGCCCGCGGCGAGTAACGGCGAGTTTATCCGCGTCTAAAATGACGGATGAATTGACGGCTTAGTACATGGAGCCCTTAGATAGATATTTTTTGAGCAATAAGGTGTCTGATTGGATGTCTCTCATAGATTAAAAAGATTGCTAAAAAATGGGGTCCTTACATCAGGACTCTAAATATATAGCTTCAAAAACAATCACTGATGCCCTTTGCTCACATGGAAATTCTTTTAACTGCTTCTTTAGGGAAAGAATGTTTTTTTATATTATAGACATGATGAGGAAATAACATCCAGTGGCAAATTAATGGCACTAAAAACTCTTTTTACTTAAGAACAAATCTTCTTTTTGTTTCATTTGACTCGCACCCTACTCCCCTTTTTTTCTTTCTTTTCTTTTCCTCTTCTTCCCCAGCTACCCTGAAAATGAAAATGTAAGATTAATGATACAAACAAAATTGAAATTCAAAGTTATTTACTCATTTAGCTGAAATATGAAACAAAATCAAACTATAATAATCTGACTAATTGATCTGAGAATATTATATAAACCCCTGAACTTTCCACCATAAAGGGTTTTTGTCTGATCACTATGCCCTTAATAAGGTTATTTGTTCCATGTTAACAGTTACATTTGTATATTGTTCTTTTACGTGTTAAATGTACTTAAGGACTTAGTGTTGGTAATTTGTTATTGTTTACATTTAATAGTTATAATGGGAGACACACAACTCTTTTTGCTCCCATGATGGACAATTGCTGGTGAATTTAGCAATTTTTTTAATACACTTTTTGTTCTCCTGCATTAACCTCTCAGCTGTGATGTTCAATGGTTTGAATCTGAGTCGAATATACTTCTCATTTCTCCAATTCTCCAATTCTCCATTGGAGTGGATGTTTCTGCAGGCTTACTACATACAACATCTCAATTCTGTAGTTTTTTTTAATCCTTTGCTGATAATATATTTGATATATAACGTACCACTCTGTCTCCAATAAAAAGTTTTTTACATTTATCCATTTATTTTATGAAACCACTAATACATGGTATAGAAATGCTCTACTGCAACAATTACAATTTGTCAGATACCTAAATAAATAGTAAAGTATTATTTATACACAGTATATATTAGGCAGCAAATGAGCACTGCTTTCCAATGTTCTACACACAAAATAAAACATTTACAGTGGGGCAAAAAAGTATTTAGTCAGCCACCAATTGTGGAAGTTCTCCCACTTAAGAAGATGAGAGAGGCCTGTAATTTACATCATAGGTATACCTCAACTATGAGACAAAATGTGGAAACAAATCCAGACAATCACATTGTCTGACTTGGAAATAATTTATTTGCCAATTATGGTGGAAAATAAGTATTTGGTCAATATCAAAAGTTCATCTCAATACTTTGTTATATATCCTTTGTTGGCAATGACAGAGGTCAAACGTTTTCTGTAAGTCTTCACAAGGTTGTCACACACTGTTGCTGGTATGTTGGCCCATTCCTGCATGCAGATCTCCTCAAGAGCAGTGATGTTTTGGGGCTGTCGCTGGGCAACACGGACTTTCAACTCCCTCCAAAGGTTTTCTATGGGGTTGAGATCTGGAGACTGGCTAGGCCACTCCAGGACCTTGAAATGCTTCTTACGAAGCCACTCCTTCATTGCCCGGGCAGTGTGTTTGGGATCATTGTCATGCTGAAAGACCCAGCCACGTTTCATCTTCAATGCCCTTGCTGATTTTGCACTGATTTTTGCACTCAAAATCTCATGATACATGGCCCCTTTCATTCTTTCATGTACACGGATCAGTCATCCTGTTCCCTTTGCAGAGAAACAGCCCCAAAGCATGATGTTGCCACCCTCATACTTCACAGTAGGTATGGTGTTCTTTGGTTGCAACTCAGCATTCTCTCTCCTCCAAACACAACGAGTTGTGTTTCTACCAAACAGTTCTACTTTGGTTTCATCTGACCATATGACATTCTCCCAATCCGCTTCTGGATCATCCAAATGCTCTCTAGCATACTTCAGACAGGCCCGGACATGTACTGGCTTAAGTAGGGGGACACGTCTGGCACTGCAGGATCTGAGTCCCTGGAGGCGTAGTGTGTTACTGATGGTAGCCTTTGTTACGTTGGTCCCAGCTCTCTGCAGGTCATTCACTAGATCCCCCTGTGTGGTTCTGGGATGTTTGCTCACCGTTCTTGTGATCATTTTGACCCCACGGGGTGAGATCTTGCGTGGAGCCCCAGATTGAGAGAGATTATCAGTAGTCTTGTATGTCTTCCATTTTCTAATTATGGCTCCCACAGTTGATTTCTTCACACCAAGCTACTTGCCTATTGCAGATTCAGTCTTCCCAGCCTGGTGCAGGTCTACAATTTTGTTTCTGGTGTCCTTCGACAGCTCTTTGGTCTTCACCATAGTGGAGTTTGGAGTGTGACTGTTTGAGGTTGTGGACAGGTGTCTTTTATACTGATAACAAGTTCAAACAGGTTCCATTAACACAGGTAATGAGTGGAGGACAGAGGAGCCTCTTAAAGAAGAAGATACAGGTCTGTGAGAGTCAGAAATCACCATAACATGCAAAATAAATTATTTCCAAATCAGACAATGTGATTGTCTGGATTTGTTTCTACATTTTGTCTCTCATAGTTGAGGTATACCTATGATGAAAATTACAGGCCTCTCTCATCTTTTTTAGTTGGAGAACTTTTGGTGGCTGACTAAATACTTTTTTTGCCCCACTGTAAATGCATTCAAAACTATGCTTTTGTTAACAAAATTTCCATTGTTCACTGTCCAGGGACACAGCTTTTTTTAATAATGTGTATCTTACCTCCTTGAGGCTAATTGTAGACAGATATAAATGAGCTTTTAGACTGGTCAAGCAATCACTGAGTATAATGTTCAGGGACAAAGTCAAGAATCCTGCAGGATCAAATCCAGTTTAGTGTTAAATTGCAGAAAAAGTAGGAAACAGAGAGTATACCACAATAAGCTTTCCACCAGAATTATAAGTTGAGAGTAAAGCACAAATATTGCTCATGCACAAATTATAACAATCACTAGTAAACCGTGTTTCCCATTGTTATGTTTCCATAAACCTACCAGTTTCCCATTAAGCAAATGTAAATGACTAAAACAATGGCCTTTCAGCAGTTAAAACGTTTACATTAAAGGAGTTTGGATTGATTAATTAAAAATACAGTGTGAATTAGAATAACCATTTACATGTGCAAAATTAAACCTTTTAGATCCAAAATAATAACAAAACTTGTACAAAACTTGTATTTATTTATTTGAGCTGGGGCATTATGGGTATAATGGGCATGTGTGTAGGATGTTATTTTTATGCATTATACTGTAAAATTGCTTAATATATACATATATTTGCAATATACAATATTTACATATATATTTTAAATACATTTATTTTAAATAAAACATTTTTTTACAAGGTTTTGCTCTAGAATAAAGATTGTCAGTGCAGGATATAAATATCTTGCAGAAGTGGCCACAACTTTTCCCATTCACAATAGAGCACTTTAAACATACTCACACTGTAAATTGTGTTTTTTGAAAAATTGTGAGAAACTATTGACCCTCTTCAATGACGCAAAACTGTAATTTCCAACTGTACATAAAAAGGTTTTAATGCAGGATCTGTAGTGTGGGAAATTACAGTTTTGTGTGATTAAAACAGCTTAATAGTTTTAATGTTGGAAATATCACCATTTTATTAAAAAACTGTTTATAGTGTGAAACATTATTTATAACTGGACAAATAATACATTTAAATATTTACATAGCAAAGGACTATAAAGCAGATATGAATATTAACCCCTTAATGACCACAGCACTTTTCCATTTTCTGTCCGTTTGGGACCAAGGCTATTTTTACATTTCTGCGGTGTTTGTGTTTAGCTGTAATTTTCCTCTTACTCATTTACTGTACCCACACATATTATATACCGTTTTTATCGCCATTAAATGGACTTTCTAAAGATACCATTATTTTCATCATATCTTATGATTTACTATAAAAAAAATTATAAAATATGAGGGAAAAAATGAAAATAACACACTTTTTCTAACTTTGACCCCCAAAATCTGTTACACATCTACAACCACCAAAAAACACCCATGCTAAATAGTTTCTAAATTTTGTCCTGAGTTTAGAAATACCCAATGTTTACATGTTCTTTGCTTTTTTTGTAAGTTATAGGGCAATAAGTACAAGTAGCACTTTGCTATTTCCAAACCATTATTTTTCAAAATTAGCGCTAGTTACATTAGAACACTAATATCTTTCAGGAATCTCTGAATATCCATTGACATGTATATATATATTTTTTTTAGTAGACATCCCAAAGTATTCATCTAGGCCCATTTTGGTATATTTCATGCCACCATTTCACTGCCAAATGCGATTAAATACAAAAAATTGTTCACTTTTTTACTAATTTTTTCACAAACTTTTGGTTTCTCACTGAAATTATTTACAAACAGCTTCTGCAATTATGGCACACATGGTTGTAAATTCTTCTCTGGGATCCCCTTTGTTCAGAAATAGCAGACATATATGGCTTTGGTGTTGCTTTTTAGTAATTAGAAGGCTGCTAAATGCCACTGCGCACTACACGTGTATTATGGCCAGCAGTGAAGGGGTTAATTATGGAGCATGTAGGGAACTTTTAGGGATAATTTTAGCTTTAGTGTAGTGTAGTAGACAACCCCAAGTATTGATCTAGGCCAATTTTGGTATATTTCATGCCACCATTTCACCGCCAAATGCGATCAAATTAAAAAAAAAATTAAATTTTTCACAATTTTAGGTTTCTCACTGAAATTATTTACAAACAGCTTGTGCAATTATGGCACAAATGGTTGTAAATGCTTCTCTGGGATCCCCTTTGTTCAGAAATAGCAGACATATATGGCTTTGGCGTTGCTTTTTGGTAATTAGAAGGCCGCTAAATGCCGCTGCGCATCACACGAGTATTATGGCTAGCAGTGAAGGGGTTAATTAGGTAGCTTGTAGGGAGTTTGCAGGGTTAATTTTAGCTTTAGTGTAGAGATCAGCCTCCCACCTGACACATCACACCCCCTGATCCCTCCCAAACAGCTCTCTTCCATCCCCAAACCCACAATTGTCCCCGCCATCTTAAGTACTGGCAGAAAGTCTGCCAGTACTAAAATAAAAGCTATCTTTTATTTTATTTTTTTATTTTTTGAGCATATTTACATATGCTGCTATGTAGGATCCCCCCTTAGCCCCCAACCTCCCTGATCCCCCCCCAAACAGCTCTCTAACCCCCCCCCCCCCCCCTGCCTTATTGAGCGCCATATTGGGTACTGGCAGCTGTCTGCCAGTACCCAGTTTCAAATTAAAAACGTTTTGGTTTATTTTTATTTAAAAAAAAAACTATTTTCTGTAGTGTAGCTGCCCCCCCACAACCCCCAACCCTCAACCCTCTCCCAGATTACTAATTTTATTTATTTATCCCACTGAGTCTCTCCCACTTATATCTCCTCCTTATATTTGTTCCATAGTGTAGGGTTCCCACCCGCACACGCGCGCACCCACCCTCGTGCACGCGCACGTGCGCACGCTCCCGTGCACGCGCGCGCATTCTGGAACGCACCCCACACGCGATCCTGCCCCCCTCCTCCATTGATCGCCGCCCACCCGCCTCCCTTGGTAAGCTCCCACCCACCAACGAATACTGCGATCAATGGCCGATGCAGAGAGGGCCACAGAGAGGCTCTCTCTGCATCGGACTGCTCAAAACTGTTATTGCAGGATGCCTCAATATCGAGGCATCACTGCAATAACATGAAAGCGGCTGGAAGCGATCAGGATCGCTTCCAGGGCTTTCAAAGACCAACGACGTACGGGGTACGTCCTTGGTCATTAACTGCATTTTTTTGCAGGACGTACCCCATACGTCGTTGGTCGTTAAGGGGTTAAAGTGACACTGAACCCACATTTTTTTCTTTCATGATTCAGATAGAGCATGCAATTTTAAGCAACTTTCTAATTTACTCCTATTATCAATTTTTCTTCGTTCTCTTGCTATCTTTATTTGAAAAAGAAAGTCCAGAACCTTGGATAACACTTGTTTATTGGTGGATGAATGTATCCACCAATCAGCAAGAACAACCCAGGTTGTTCACCAAAATGGGCCGGCATCTAAACTTACATTCTTGCTTTTCAAATAAATATACCAAGAGAATGAAGAACATTTGCTAATAGGAGTAAATTAGAAAGTTGCTTAAAATTGCATGCTCTATCTGAACCACAAAAGAAAACATTTGGGTTCAGTGTCCCTTTAATTACATCTAAAATGAGCATCCTTGCATTGTGGAAAAAACATTGTTCCTTTCAAGAAATTTAAAAAAAAAATGTCAGGCTAAATTTGAGGCTTTTTTTTTTTTTTTTTTTTTTTTTTCAGATTTATATCTTTATTTTGCTAATATACTCTTACATCGCATTCCTGCAATATAGGCCTAGAAGATAACCCTATTATACAGGGAGTGCAGAATTTTTTTTTTTTTTTTTTTTTTTTTTTTTTGAATACCAATGAGCATGGATTCCTAAAATGATTTCTTTAATTTATTTTTTTTTTTTTTTTTTTTTTTTTTTTTTTTTTTAAACTTTTTATTGAGGTTATATTTGAACATACAATCTTTCAGTAGTAAAAATAACGACAATGTTCACATGTGATAATGCATGAAAGATACATACATAAGTGTAGGGTTCAACAAGTACAGACAAAAACAGAATGAGAATACAGATTTCCCCCTACAGGAGAATCCTCGTTTTTACAGAGGTCACCTTTTGGAATAGACAATGGCTCTTCAAGGATATATAATCATAGATTGCTATATTACAAAGGTGTTTTCTTTAGGTCAATAAACCAGTCAATGGAAGTAAAAGAAAAAGTATTGTGGAATACTTGTTAGGAAAAGGAAGGTTATTTAAAGTCATCATGTTAGACGTGTATGCCAAGAGTGACACTTGTACTGAGGTTGTGCATAACTACGAGGAGTTCACTAATACCCAGTTTAATCAGGAGAACAATAGTCCCTCCATTTTTATTTCTGGAACATGAGACAATATATCCCCTTTGAGAGACTGCATCTCTTAGATAAGCATGGAACCCCGATGCCGTCTCACCTTTTTCATGAGAAGCTTAGCCCACTCCAATTTTCAAAAAGGTGCTGAGGATTCTGATCTTTCCCACAGAGAGGTAAATCATAGCGGTGCGGTGAAGGTAAGGAGCGAGGAACAGGTCAGGCACACCCAGCAACAAATATAGAGCATTTGGTCCTCTGTGTGTTGGCTGTGCCTTCTCTCTTAATGACGGGGGGGTCCTGGTCACTGCCTCATCTTCCCAGATGGGAGACAAGTTGTCAGGGTAGTATCGCTCGCTTAGGCTCGCCGAAAGTGATCTCCCAGGTACGCAATCTGCCTTGGTAGACAGTAGTGCCGACTTCCTTAGATCTGGGATTGGAAAAAGTAAATAGGCTTTTGCCGCATGGGTATCGGAGCTGGAGGGTTCCCGTACCATGGTGCTAGCTGGAGTGGGCTCGGGTATACACAGGAGGGTAGGGATCTGCGGTCTCTGCATCTGTGTCCCATTCAGTGTTGTCTCCACTGACCTCCCTTTATCAATGTTGACCGAAGAGGAGTAACTGCTCCTGGGGCTCTCCTCTATCTGTCCGGTGAGGGAAGTGTTGTCAGAAATCTCCGGGGGTTCCTGATACTCCGTCTCATGTCGGGTCACAGGCTGCTGTTGGTTATACGGCTCCTTATGAGGTTCAGCACTTGATTCCTCAATGCCACTGTCATCGGATATTGGTGAACCTTGCGATGTGGTTGTTAGCCGTTGTCCGGGCCCCTTAGTATTAGTATGAGCTCCGGCGTCCCCAGGGGAGCATGTGTCCAAAGGTGGGTTATACGGGGCCTGCAGGGCCTCTGCAAATTTCTCTTGATAGTGGGTAAGTAGGATACGTAGCTCCTTTAGTAGACAGGCATGAGGCTCCATATCTAGAATAGTTAGAGCAGGTATTGGGAATATAGAATCTTAGGTTGTAGTAGAGAACTCAGGCCCTACGCGACAGCAGTATCCCAAGGGTATACTACTGGGGGGTTAGAAATGAGGCCGCAACCTCAGTGTGAGCTCCGGATCATTGTAGCAGGCAGCAATCCCCTAGAAAAAAGCATCAATCGGATGATGAGTTTATCTATGAACAGATATCTGCTGTTTAGAGGCAGGATGATAGCTGGATCTGGTGATATTTAGCAGACACTGTGGGAAAACTGGAACAGCACACAACAACACGACCTATCATGGCCGCCGCCCGGAAGTTCCCCCGCTAAATTTGAGGCTTATCAAGTCCTGTATGAGCCTAATGACTTTACCAGAGCTTTTCACTATGGTTAACATTCCAAGTGTTAATTCAATTACTTCTTGAGTGCAATGCTTAGCCATTAACTTTTAATACGAGCACTATAGGGAGCAGTATTTATCTTTCACTCACACAAGTGAACTTTAAAGGGACATTATACACTCATTTATTCTTTGCATAAATGTTTTGTAGATGATCTATTTATATAGCCCATAACGTTTTTGTTTTAAAAATGTATAGTTTTGAATATTTTTAAATAACATTGCTCTGATTTTCAGACTCCTAACCAAGCCCCAAAGTTTTATGAGAATACCGTCAGCTACCTTCTCCAGCTTGCTCCTGTTTGTGTAAAGGGTCTTTTCATATGCAAAAGAAGAGGGAGGGGGGAGTGTCTTATTTCCCACTTGCAGTGGGCTTTGCAGCTACCTTTTCAACAGAGCTAAACTGAGTGCTTCTAAGTAAGTTTTTAAACAGTTTTATACTGGATTTTTATATCAGTATCTGTGCATCTTATTCTTTATAGTAGTGTCTATTACATGCAGTTATATGAAAATGAGTGTATACTGTCCCTTTAAATATGATTTTTAACGCCTGACATGTAATACAAATTTGAGAGGTAAAATTATTGTGACCTCATGATATCATTTGTGTGACTCTGGATAACAATAAAGCTGCACTTGGCTCTAGGCCCCTTTGTGTTATTTGATTTTGACTATCCCTTTAATTGAGACAGAAAAGTTATATTGTTTCCATTTTATGTTACTGTACAGTATTTTTCCTAATCCTTTTCTTTGGGGATTATGCGTAAAGCTGCTTGACCTCAAACAATTGCTATTTCTATACAAACTATATATATTATTTTCTTATGGTGCAAGAACAGAATAGTATTTATCTCTGTTTCTTTCTGTCTGATATTTATTGATATTTCCGCTCAATCAGTTTTTTCACTTCAGTTAACCATCACTGTAGAAACTCAATTACTACATTTTGCTATTTGTCACCTTTGTATTATAAGCCACTTCATTCTTGTCACTTAAGACACAGATATTTTCTGTTTCATTTTGCAATCTTTATGTTGAAGAAGATAATCATACTGATTGTGCCTGCAGAGACGTCCTGCTGGAGAGAGGATGGTAAAGCTCACTTTATTCGCCAAAGAAATGCTGTGAAGATATATAATTACTGTTCCGTCACTGTCATCACCTTATCACCAGTTTTCTTCTAATCCTTATTGTAGCTTTTGTTTCTCTAAAAGAATGTAAGATGGGCTTCCTGTTGGTTTCTATGTAGCCTATTTCAGTTATCTTTTTTATCGCTTTTCTTCTATATGATCAGTAGTTTAATCTTGTTAGGTGTTATCCTCCTTTCTTATCAGACTTCTTTCACCCTAAAAGATGGTTTAATGACTGCTGCTTCTTAAAGGACCACTAAATACAGTAGAATAACATAATTAACCAGTGCATAATAAAAAGACAATGCAATATCACTTACTCTGAATTTCACAAAAGCAGTAGATTTTTTTTCTGGCAAATTTAATTTTTCTTCTATTTGCCAACCCCCTGTATCACGTGACAGACACCAACCAATCACATACTAATATATGTATACTCTGTGAGCTTGTGCACATGCTTAGTAGAAGCTGGTGCCTCAAAAAGTGTGTATATGTCACCGATAAAGTGCAGAAATCAGTTATTCTGGAGATTATCTAGGTTATGTGTAGATTAACTAGGGTGATCCGTTAAAGTGCCGAAAAATTGTTTCATTTCTCAAATTACCTAGGTAAGCTGCACATTCCCTACTAGTCACTCGTTAAAGTGAAAATAAGATCTTTGCTGGAACAACAGCAACGTTTCTGTAATTTGAAAACAGAATTAGCTATGCTACGCACTGCCAGCTGACGCAAATTATGAGAAATAAAAACAACCGGCGACGACAAGACTCTGGCGAAACCCCAAACTAAAAGTGGAGGGAGAGGGTGAAGGTGTAGGGAAAGGAAATGGAGAGAAACAGGCAAAACTAAACTAAAAGTGGAGGGAGAGGGGGAAGGTGTAGGGAAAGGAAATGGAGAGAAACAAACTTTTGAACTTAAACGATACGGAAGCCGTTAATGTGCACATTACCTAGGTAAAATGCGGAAAACTCTTGATTCCGCACGTTAACGGAGCAAATCAGTTAATCTGCAGATTAGCTAGGTAATGTGCACATTAACGGCTTTCGAGCTTTAGCGGTAACATATATAAAAAGATTGTGCAAAATGTTATAATGTAAGTAAATTAAAACTATTCTTAAAATTGTGTGCTCCTTCTGAATCATGAAAGTTTAATTTTGACTTGAATGTCCCTTTAACTATTGGCTGCAGGTTCACTTATGTGAGCCTGCACCGAAGGCGCTCCAAAGCTGCATACACAGCTTGATAAATAAGGCCAAAGAGATTTCACCTACATCAGTATAAGCAATAAGCATATAGAATTCTCTACCTAATGAGGTTGTTTTTGCAAATTCCGTTAATGCTTTTAAAAGAAGGGCAAACCTTGATATACAGGGATCTATCAGTTAGCATTGATGACATAGTAGCCTGTTGACCCAAGGAGAAATCTGATTGCTACTTGGGAGTCAAGAAGGAAAGTTTTCTCTTTGAGACACAATTAGAAATCCATTTGATTTGGGTGTTTTTTTTACCTTCTTTTGGATCATCATAAAGTAAAAAGTAATGCAACATGGTAAGTAGGTCATCTTTCCAATAAGATGACTAACTAAACATTTAATCTGTTTAGTCTCTGCAAACATATAGGTTGGCCTAGAAGATAACATGTTAATTAATTAATTAATTAATTAATTAAGCCATCCTAAGATCACAGCAACTCTGAGCAGGAACATGTAGCTTTCATCACAATTAATTTTCTATTTCCTAAGAAAATACACAATAAGTTTCCTAACCTTATCCTTCTACTTATAAAATTGTTCAGCTAAGCACATTCATTGATACAGTTCTGCATAACCATCTCAATCTAAGAAGTAACATGGATTTGTTTAGCTGCCTAAACTGCACTGTATATCATATTTCTCGTACTAGGGATTTCTTATACTCTACAGATAAGCCAGGTAAAATGCTCCTCACACATTAGCATCCAAAAGCACAACCAGCATTATTATAAGCTAAACTCATTTCATGTCTGTAACTGAAACTCACAGGTTCAGACAATAAATTGTTATGTAGTTTCCAAGGTGAAGAAAATATACCCTTATATAGAGAGATGGTAAACATTTACCACGCATGGTAGAAAATGGGTTTCTACAAAAACTATATACCTGATCATTTACTCAGGCAGCATTTATAATCCAGTTTAGATAATTATCAATAACTACAAAGAACTTATGCATATTTTGCTAAATATCCCAAAAGAAATGCAACATCATTTTTGTGGTTACATTAAAATAAGGAATTATCAACAATTGTAAAGTTCTTTAGATATCTTTTGTTGAAAAGGTTAGGAGCACTAGAGGGCAGCACTATTTCCTGCCATGTAGTGCTCCAGAAATCTACCCAGGTATCTCTTCAACATAGAATATCATGGGAAAGAAGCAAATTTGATAATAGAAGTTAAATGGTAACTTTTTTAAAACAGTTTGCTCTGCCTGAATCACAAAAGAAAAAGTTTGGGTTTCATATCCCTTTAAACTGTGAAATATGTTAATAAATGACATATACACATTTTCCATATTGCTATTTAAGGTTTATATGTTATAAAAATGCTAATTTAATTTTTAAACTAAGGGCCCCATGTACTAACAGGTGGGCGGAAAGCTTTCACTACATACGGGCAGTGGATCTGTTCGTCCGCTGGCCTGTATGTATCGTTACACACTTATCGGAGTGTGAAATGCCCGCCCCTTCAGTCTCGTGACCAATCACGTTACTGAAGGGGCTTTCAATCACCAAAAGCATAAGAAGCAGCGGTCTAATGACTGCTGCTTCTTACATTGCGGGAAGTAGGCTCGCATGTGTGAACCTGCCCCGCAAGGGCTCTGGAGCAGCTCTCGCTGCTTCGTACATGGAGCCTTAAAGGGACATTCTAGACAAAAACTTTCTTTCATGCTTTAGAAAGAGCATGCTATGTTAAACAGTTTTCTAATTTACTTCGGTTATCTCATTTGCTTCATTCTCATGATATACTTGGTTGAAAAGCATATCTAGATATGCTCAGTATCTGCTGATTGGTGGCTGCATATAGATGCCTCTTGTTATTGGCTCACCCATGTGCATTGCTATTTCTTCAACAAGGGATATCTAAAGAATGAAGCAAATTAGATAATAGAAGTACATTGGAATGTTGTTTAAAATTGTATTCTCTATCTGAATCATGAAAGAAATATTTTGGGTTTCATGACCCTTTAAATTTATTCATTGAGCTTGTTACGAAACTCTAAAAATACTGAAAACAAACACACAAGGCAATTATCAAGAGAAATCAATTTGTGCTAATGTATTTCCCAATCCTATATAATGTTTATTAAAATGCGTATTTTCTGAATGTACTGTATAGCTTTCTTATTGGATAACATGTTGTATACTTATCAATACTAAATTTACAATTAAAATATCCATCTGTATGAGTATATACATATATAAGTAATATCTTACTCAATCATATTGCTTTTACTGTAGTTTTATGTGAAATATATAGACTAATAAAATATTAGTATCTTCTTTATTGCTGATAAATAGTTGTATGTTATAGAAATGTTAATTACAATTGACTTAAAATTATATTTTAAATTTGACATGAAGTGTATGAACTGAGCTTGTTAAGAAACTCTAAAAGACTTAAATCAGACACACAAGGCTGTTGTCAAGGGGAATCAAACCATTCTAATTTATTTATCTCTCAATATGTTTTTTTCTGAATATATAGCCCCCTTGTTGAAGGACTTGTTGTATACATATCAATACAGGTGGCCCTCGGTTTACAACGATAACAACCTTTTTTTTTCAGTCTGCTATTGAAAAGCATTGAGAAGCAGTGCATTGATTAAAATAGCCAGTAGGTGGAGCTGTCCGCTTGTGTTGCAGCAAAGATATGCAAGCCATGCAAGCTAAAATTAATCAGTATAACTAGACTTGAGCTATCGAGCAGCTTTCATAGGAACAAGATCTTCCTGTCTATAAATCAGTCCAGATTGGAATGCATAAAAAAGAATTGTTTGCAGAAAAATGTACGTAAAGTCTGTGTTGTGTAATTATTTTATTAGGTTTATAATGCTGTTTAGCAAATGTTTTTATTCATTTATGTTTGAATATTTTTTATTATTGTTTTGAAATGATAAAACAGTTACAAACAAACCTTCCTTTACATGTATCTCCACCATCATGGATTTTAGGAAGCAGTCGAACAGTATAACAATTCTTATGGAACAAATAATTCAGCCAATATAATAACTTTTACAGTGCTCTACTCGATTCCAGTGACGTGCGGTGAGGTCAGAGGCTGGTGAGGCACTGGCCATGATACGCCTGAGAAACACTCTAGAATTTAGATAGACCATGCAATTTTAAACAACTTTCCAATTTACTTCTATTATCTAATTTGCTTTGTTCTCTTAGTATCCTTTATTTTAAAGCATACCTAGGTAGGCTCAAGAGCTGGGGAACTAGCTGCTGATTGGTGGCTGCACATATACACCTTCAGCCTATGGCTTACCATTGTTTTCCGATAGCTCCCCACAATGCATTGCTGCTCCTTTAATAAAGGATACCAAAAGAATGAAGCAAAATGTTAATAGAAGTAAGTTGAAACGTTTGAAATTGTATGCCGTTTATAACATATGGCAGCACTATTTTACCATTAAAAAGAGACATGAAAAAGGTGTATAGGGTCTATAGTCTTATGCAACATGGAGCAAAATGAATGGAATAACTGAAAGAAAGAAAAACACTCCCTCAAACACACATTCTCTGTCACACTCCAAAACACACACTCTCCCCCACCCTTTCTCTCACATAGACATACTCTCTCACACACACAAACTCACTGCCTCACAGTTCACTTACTTACACAAAAACACACAGGCACTCTCCCTCACACACACTCTCCCATAATATATAATATTGCCATTTTCATCCCCTCTAGCATTATACATGCTGTACAGTGATTGGCTGATATGTGCTGTGGCTCATTTATAAATGTTCCTAATTGGCCATATAAAAGTAAATAAACTTTCAGGAGTATTTTCTAGGGGTGTGTACACGGACTGTAAAATAATTCAGGTTTTTCTAATAAAATAATAGCTTTCATATGACTGACAGACCTCAATTGTAACTTATATGGTCATCATCACTGACACTGTTTAGAGAAGAGATTGAGAATAGTAATTAAATATACCCATTACCCAGTCCCTCCCTGTGCATATATGAGATCATCTTTGAGATTCTGTGTGCTATAGGGGCACCAGCATCAAAGATCAAGTAACCCAGCTTTGCTTTTCACCCTCACACTTTTTTTATATTTTTTCTAATAAATCAATATGTATCTACAATTAGAGACTATTTACTGATAAAAAAAGCAATTTATTAAGTACTACAACTACCTGCACAGTGAGAAGCCACTCAAAAAGTATGTAATAGTTAGGTTATCTTATAAATCTAAATGATCTTAAACTCACTTTGCACAAATCATCTAATGGATTAGTATAGGCCTCAATACATAAAAATGAAATTAATTTTGCATAGAGTTCAAAAACTGTCAGCCAAGGCTCAGAAGTGAAAGTGTTAAAATGTAGGGTTTTTTATCATATGAGCCACTTTCTCATACTTCTCAACTGTCCCTATTTTGCTAGGACAATCCCAGTATAATGGCTTCCTATCTGTTAGTACAATTGTCCTGGAAGTAAACATCTGCCCTGAGGTATGGACTTGGTAATTAAGTATAAAAAATGCATCAGCAAAGGGCTGAATATAGGCTCAGAAGTAAAATGTTGAAACACTTTATTCATACTTATAAACTGTCCCTAGTATTTTCCTGGGAACATTCCAGTTTCTGATGTGCTATTTACAATAGGTGTTTAGAGGTAGAGCAGATTAGGTAAAGCTTTGGAAACATAGTACTCCAATAAACTGCTTACTTGTCTGTTCTACTATAACTGCTCTACTGTAATGTGCTTTTTTTACAGTGATACTGAAATTGCTGCCATATTGCAAGAAATAATAGCACACACAGAATGTTAAAAAAAAGTGTGAGGGTGAAAAGCAAACCTGGGTTACTTTTTCTTTGATGCTTGAGTTAGTGATAGCATCAGAGGCATTATAAGCTGGAGGTTCCCTTTCTTGTGGTTATGGAATGACCAGCAAATAAAAGCCTGTGCTGTAACTCCAGCTATTCTGCACTAAACCTTACCACATATACTGTTGCATTTGTTGTTACATATGGCAGACTGGCAAGGATGCAGTAGGGCAAAATGCAGAAAGAACCTGGTTATGTGTTTTCTGCATCTGTTTTCAAATGAAATAAATTGTGATGTGTGTTGGGAGGGGGGGTAGCAGCACAGCATGTATAAAAATGCATTTCAGTGGGAATTTAACTTACATTATTTAGTGCTGTTAATTTAAGTTAAATTCCCACTGAAATGCATTTTTATACCTGCTGTGCTGCTACCCCCCCCCCAACACACATCACAATTTATTTCATTTGAAAGCAGATGCAGAAAAAACACATAACCAGGTTCTTTCTGCATTTTGCCCTACTGCATACCTGCCAGTCTGCCATATGTAACAATGCAATATGTGTTTAGTGCAGAATGGCTGGAGTTACAGGCTCACTCACACCCCATTCTGAGGCTTCCTGGCACAATCAATCATAGCAGATTTGCAGTGTCTCAATGCTAGGCATTTAACACCACCTGCAAAATATGTCCCATGCTGCAGGAAGAAAATAACTGTTAGTGCGCCCAGCCCGGTATCACATGAGTGACAGCTGCTCCACCGGTCCCCCTATAATAGCGCCGCCGCTGCCCCTGCCACATTTTATGAACTTACCTGAGAAAGAATCCGGTCAGGTCGTCAGTGTCACACTGACTGTCTCACAGGCACCCACGTGGCACTGGCTCCGCTCCTCCGTCCACCACCATCCTCCTCCTCAGTCCTCTGAGTCTCCTCCAGGCTCCAGGCAGCACAGTCCTGTCCTCCAGGGCAGCCCTCCTCCACAGACAGCCACAACACAAGGCCCATAACTAAGTTAGTTAGTTAGCTAGGCTGCGGCAGCTGCAGCACCGGGTCTTCCCGCCAGTCTGATGTCATGACCCAGTCCCACACCTGTCAATCAGCAGCCCAGCAGGCACGCCTCCCCGCAGTGCTGCTGAACTCCTGATTGGCTCATGTAATGTAGCTCATCATGGAGGCGGCATTGATAACCGCCTCCAATGGAGCTTGTGTGACAGCCCGGTAAGTCACCAGCGGGTGGCGCAGCTCTGTAGTGAGCAGCAGACAGTTATTTAGATCCATTGTTGCGCAATTAATGGAGGGCAGCGGACCGGCTCACTGCCTCCTAATTGCGCAACAATGGATGTTGAATTTGCAGCGCAAGCGCACACCGCATAGTAACTACATTAATGAGTAATCACCATCGGGGGTGGGGGGGTACCCTTGGGGTGAGGGTGGGCGTGACCAATAAATTAATAAGATGAAAAAACACTTTTTTTTAAAAAAAATAAATATTATTTGAAAACATGTTTTCCCCTCATTGGACAGGGGCGGCACTGCCTCCCCTGCCTCCTATTACTGCACGTCACTGCTCGATTCTAATAATATTTAGATGTCCTTTTAAATTCTTCAATAAAAGATAGGTGCTAGTATTCAAAGGTCATCTATTTCTAATGATGTCTTGTCTATGTATCTTCCTTGGTATCAAGTAGGCTCTCTGAAGGGGTAGAACAATTATCACATCTAGCTTCCATGTTAATCTTTTGTTGAGTTACTTTAAAATTGTTTTTATTCATTTAACCCCTTAATGACCGCAGCACTTTTCCATTTTCTGTCCGTTTGGGACCAAGGCTATTTTTACATTTCTGCGGTGTTTGTGTTTAGCTGTAATTTTCCTCTTATTCATTTACTGTACCCACACATATTATATACCGTTTTTCTCGCCATTAAATGGACTTTCTAAAGATACCATTATTTTCATCATATCTTATAATTTACTATAAAAAAATTTATAAAATATGAGGAAAAAATTGAAAAAATCACACTTTTTCTAACTTTGACCCTCAAAATCTCCTACACTTCAACAACTACCAAAAAACTCCCATGCTAAATAGTTTCTAAATTTTGTCCTGAGTTTAGAAATACTCAATGTTTACATGTTCTTTGCTTTTTTTGCAAGTTATAGGGCAATAAGTACAAGTAGCACTTTGCTATTTCCAATTTTTTTTAAAAAAAATTAGCGATAGTTACATTGGAACACTGATATCTGTCAGGAATCCCTGATTAATCCTTCACATATATATATTTTTTAAAAGAACACAACCTAAGGTATTAAACATGGGGTATTTTGACTCTTTCCATGCAACTATTTTACCACCAATCTATGCCAAAGTTTGAAAAAAAAAAAAGTGGTGATTTTTTGACAAAATAGCAATTCAAGAATACATTTACTGAGAACGTTAAGGGTTACTGCCAAATAACACCCCAATATGTCTTCAGCAGCATCTCCTGAGTACAGTGATACCACCCATGTATAGGTCTGTTGGGTTCTCTGGGGGCTAAAAGGCCTTATTTTTAGGGGGCGCATTCCAGTTTTTTAACTTGGAATTTTCACATCTGTCATCATGCACCCATGTCCTATTTGGGACATTTCTGAAGCCGGACAATGCAAATTACCCCCATCAAACCATATATTTTTAAAAAGTAGACACCCTAGGGTATTTCAAATGCTGGTATTTTAACACTTTGCATGCACTAATTCAACCACCAGTCTTTGTCAAACTTTTGGGTAGTCATTTTGGTGTGTTATTTTTCACACGCATTGTACTTTAGGCATGGATTCTCAGTTCCTGTTATATGTTACTGACCAAAAACACCTCAATATGTGTTCAACAACAACTTCTGAGTACAGTGATACCACCCATGTATAGGTGTGTCAGGTTCTCTGGGGGCTAAAAGGCCTTAATTTTAGGGGGCGCATTCCAGTTTTTCAACTTGGAATTTTCACATCTGTCATCATGCACCCATGTCCTATTTGGGACATTTCTGAAGCCAGCCAATGTAAATTACCCCCATCAAACCATATATTTTTGAAAAGTAGACACCCTAGGGTATTTCAAATGCTGGTATTTTAACACTTTACATGCACTAATTCAACCACTAGTCTTTGTCAAACTTTTAGGTAGTCATTTTTTTGCATTATTTTTCACACACATTGTACTTTAGGCATATATTCTCAGTCCCTGTAATGTGTTACTGTCAAAAAAACCCTCAATATGTATTCAACAACATCTCCTGAGTACAGTGATACCACCCATGTATAGGTGTGTTGGGTTCTCTGGGGGCTAAAAGGCCTTATTTTTAGGGGGCGCATTCCAGTTTTTCAACTTGGAATTTTCATATCTGTCATCATGCACCCATGTCCTATTTGGGACATTTCTGAAGCCGGGCAATGTAAATTACCCCCATCAAACCATATATTTTTGAAAAGTAGACACCCTAGGGTATTTCAAATGCTGGTATTTTAACACTTTCCATGCACTAATTCAACCACTAGTCTTTGTCAAACTTTTAGGTAGTCATTTTTTTGCATTATTTTTCACACACATTGTATTTTAGGCATATATTCTCAGTCCCTGTTATGTGTTACTGCCAAAAAAAACCTCAATATGTATTCAACAACATCTCCTGAGTACAGTGATACCACCCATGTATAGGTGTGTTGGGTTCCCTGGGGGCTAAAAGGCCTTATTTTTAGGGGGCGCATTCCAGTTTTTCAACTTGGAATTTTCATATCTGTCATCATGCACCCATGTCCTATTTGGGACATTTCTGAAGCCGGGCAATGTAAATTACCCTCATCAAACCATATATTTTTGAAAAGTAGACACCCTAGGGTATTTAAAATGCTGTTATTTTAACACTTTCCATGCACTATTTCAACCACTAGTCTTTGTCAAACTTTTGGGTAGTCATTTTTTTTGTGTTATTTTTCACACACATTGTACTTTAGGCATATATTCTCAGTCCCTGTTATGTGTTACTGCCAGAAAACACCTCAATATGTATTCAACAACATCTCCTGAGCACAGTGATACCACCCATGTATAGGTGTGTTGGGTTCTCTGGGGGCTAAAAGGCCTTAATTTTAGGGGGCGCATTCCAGTTTTTCAACTTGGAATTTTCATATCTGTCATCATGCACCCATGTCCTATTTGGGACATTTCTGAGGCCGGGCAATGTAAATTACCCCCATCAAACCATATATTTTTGAAAAGTAGACACCCTAGGGTATTTCAAATGCTGGTATTTTAACACTTTCCATGCACTAATTCAACCACTAGTCTTTGTCAGACTTTTAGGTAGTCATTTTTTTGCATTATTTTTCACACACATTGTACTTTAGGCATATATTCTCAGTCCCTGTTATGTGTTACTGCCAAAAAAAAACTCAATATGTATTCAACAACATCTCCTGAGTACAGTGATACCACCCATGTATAGGTGTGTTGGGTTCTCTGTGGGCTAAAAGGCCTTATTTTTAGGGGGCGCATTCCAGTTTTTCAACTTGGAATTTTCATATCTGTCATCATGCACCCATGTCCTATTTGGGACATTTCTGAGGCCGGGCAATGTAAATTACCCCCATCAAACCATATATTTTTGAAAAGTAGACACCCTAGGGTATTTCAAATGCTGGTATTTTAACACTTTCCATGCACTAATTCAACCACTAGTCTTTGTCAAACTTTTAGGCAGTCATTTTTTTGCATTATTTTTCACACACATTGTACTTTAGGCATATATTCTCAGTCCCTGTTATGTGTTACTGCCAGAAAACACCTCAATATGTATTCAACAACATCTCCTGAGCACAGTGATACCACCCATGTATAGGTGTGTTGGGTTCTCTGGGGGCTAAAAGGCCTTAATTTTAGGGGGCGCATTCCAGTTTTTCAACTTGGAATTTTCATATCTGTCATCATGCACCCATGTCCTATTTGGGACATTTCTGAGGCCGGGCAATGTAAATTACCCCCATCAAACCATATATTTTTGAAAAGTAGACACCCTAGGGTATTTCAAATGCTGGTATTTTAACACTTTCCATGCACTAATTCAACCACTAGTCTTTGTCAGACTTTTAGGTAGTCATTTTTTTGCATTATTTTTCACACACATTGTACTTTAGGCATATATTCTCAGTCCCTGTTATGTGTTACTGCCAAAAAAAAACTCAATATGTATTCAACAACATCTCCTGAGTACAGTGATACCACCCATGTATAGGTGTGTTGGGTTCTCTGTGGGCTAAAAGGCCTTATTTTTAGGGGGCGCATTCCAGTTTTTCAACTTGGAATTTTCATATCTGTCATCATGCACCCATGTCCTATTTGGGACATTTCTGAGGCCGGGCAATGTAAATTACCCCCATCAAACCATATATTTTTGAAAAGTAGACACCCTAGGGTATTTCAAATGCTGGTATTTTAACACTTTCCATGCACTAATTCAACCACTAGTCTTTGTCAAACTTTTAGGCAGTCATTTTTTTGCATTATTTTTCACACACATTGTACTTTAGGCATATATTCTCAGTCCCTGTTATGTGTTACTGCCAAAAAAAACTCAATATGTATTCAACAACATCTCCTGAGTACAGTGATACCACCCATGTATAGGTGTGTTGGGTTCTCTGGGGGCTAAAAGGCCTTAATTTTAGGGGGCACATTCCAGTTTTTCAACTTGGAATTTTCACATCCCATGCACCCATGTCCTATGTAGGACATTTCTGAAGCCAGCCAATGTAATTTACCCCCATCAAACCATATATTTTTGAAAAGTAGACACCCTAGGGTATTTCAAATGCTGGTATTTTAACACTTTCCATGCACTAATTCAACCACCAGTCTTTGTCAAACTATTGGGCAGTCATTTTTTGTGTGTTATTTTTCACACACATTGTACTTTAGACATGAATTCTCAGCTCCTGTTATGTGTTACTGCCAAAGAAGACCCCAATATGTGTTCACCAACATCTCCTGAGTACAGTGATACCACCTATGCATAAGTTTCTTGGCTTGTTCGGGGGGTGTAATGCCAAATGTCCAACATGCGTTTGTGATTTTTTTTCACATTTAACATATTTTCTTTGCCTATTGTCTTTTTGGGGGTATTTTAACATACCCCAATTTATTTGTTTCCATGAATGTGCATATTTTTGAAATGTTGACACCCCAAGGTATTGTATATGGTGTGCTTTGATGCATTTGAAGTAACTGTTTTAGCCAAAAAAATTGGAGAAAGTGTATGGTGGCATTTTTTCAATTTTCATTTTTACACACACATTGCTTTTTGACTATGATTTAGGAGAGACTGTTGTAAGTTAGTGCAAAAAAATACTTCAGGTTGTTTTCTGCAAGGCACCCTGAGTACACCTATGCCCCCCATGCATAGGTTTGCCAGGATTTTGGGAAGGTTATGTTACAATTTTATGACTTGTGATTTTAGTTATTAAGTGAGAGTATTTCTTCTGATAGGCCTATCTTTAGTTTGGGGCCTATTGTAAACCCCACTTTTATTTATTGCCATGAATGTGCATATTTTTGAAATGTTGACACCCCAAGGTATTGTATATGGTGTGCTTTGATGCATTTGAAGCAACCGTTTTAGCCAAAAAAATTGGAGAAAGTGTATGGTGGCAATTTTTCAATTTTCATTTTTACACACACATTGCTTTTTGACTATGATTTAGGAGAGACTGTTGTAAGTTAGTGCAAAAAAATACTTCAGGTTGTTTTCTGCTAGGCACCCTGAGTACACCTATGCCCCCCATGCATAGGTTTGCCAGGATTTTGGGAAGGTTATGTTACAATTTTATGACTTGTGATTTTAGTTATTAAGTGAGAGTATTTCTTCTGATAGGCCTATCTTTAGTTTGGGGCCTATTGTAAACCCCACTTTTATTTATTGCCATGAATGTGCATATTTTTGAAATGTTGACACCCCAAGGTATTGTATATGGTGTGCTTTGATGCCTTTGAAGCAACCGTTTTAGCCAAAAAAATTGGAGAAAGTGTATGGTGGCAATTTTTCAATTTTCATTTTTACACACACATTGCTTTTTGACTATGATTTAGGAGAGACTGTTGTAAGTTAGTGCAAAAAAAATACTACAGGTTGTTTTCTGCAAGGCACATTGAGAACACCTATGTCCCCCATGCATAGGTTTGACAGGGGTTTTTGTAAAAAAAAAAAAAAGAACAGCCCCATTTTAGAAAAAAAAATATATTAGTGAAATGTAAAAATCTGGCACATTAAAAGTAAAAAAATAACAACAAAAAATTTAACAGTAAACATAACAAAAAAAATAACAGCAAATGTATTTATTTTTTAAAAATTGACCATTGTATGGTACCGCTTGAAGCAGTCCCCAATGCAGAGTCCAGGCTGTCCAGGGCAATCAGGACAGTGATATACAGTGTCCCTTCTCTGCCCCCTCTTGGTACAGACTCTGCATTTTTTTTGTGGTCTCTGCTTTGCGGCAGTAGGGGGGATTTTAAAAATAAAATGAGTAGCCCCAAGTCTGCTCTCTCCCATCACCGCCCGGGGAGCAGGTGCATCATGGTACAAAATCCCCGAAATGATCTGGAGCTGAAATTGTAAAAAAGTCTGTTTCATTCCGGGGTTTGCTTTTTTGAACAACAAGCGTTGTGGGTTGCAATCTGCATTTGGTAAATTGCAACCTTTTTGTACCAGGCCCTTGTCTTCCTTATGATCTCAGCTCTGCCACGTACAGAGACCGCCACCGTCCTCTCTGTGTGGATGGTGGTAAGAAGGTATACATCCTTCTTGTCTCTGTACTTAAGTGCCAACAGCAACTCTTGGCGCAGAGCTGAGGTCTCCCCCCTTTGTAGCCGGGTGCGTACAAGTTGTCCTGGGAAACCTGTGTGGTTCTTTTTAATAGTACCGCAAGCTACTGTATCAAAGCAATACAGTAGCTTGAACAAAAGGACACTTGTATAAAAATTGTCTAAGTACAAGTGATACCCTTTGTTCATTAGGGGTAATATCAGGTCCCAGACAATCTTGCCAGTGGTTCCCATATGTTCTGGACAACCTGGAGGGTCAAGGTGGCTATCCTTTCCCTCATACAACCGGAAGGCCTGAGTATACCCAGTCTCGCTCTCACAGAGCTTATACACTTTTACCCCATACCTGGAGCGCTTGGAAGGAATATACTGCTTGAATCCCAGCCTTCCCTTATACTTCATCAGGGATTCATCAACGCATATATTCCTTCCAGGTGTATAAGCCTCTGCAAACCTGGCAGAAAAGTGGGTAATCAGGGGGCGGATTTTATACAGCCTGTCAAATTGGGGATGCTCCCTAGGGGGGCACAGGCTGTTGTCGCTGAAGTGCATGAAATGAAGAATCATTTCATACCTCTGCCTCGACATACTCTGGGAGAAAATGGGGGTAGAGCAGATGGGGCTACTGCTCCAGTAGGAGCGAACGGAGGGTTTCTTTATGATGCCCATCAGCATAGTCAATGCCCAGAATTTTTTAAATTCTGGCACATTGATGGGGGCCCATTGCTGCTTTGCCAAATATGTTTCAAGCTTTGCAGCACGGTACTGATGGGCATATAAATTAGTTTGGGCGACAATGTTCCCCAATACATCATCACCCAGAAACACCTCCAGAAACTGTTGGGGGCTAAAACCTGCCACATCTATATTTATGCCAGCATTTGCTGTGAAGGGTGGGATATCTGGCCTCTGGAGATGAGGCGTTACCCACTCTTCAGTGGCAATGGCAGCAACACGCCTCCTTCTAGCAGGGGGGCTAGCAGGGGGGCTGGCAGGGGGGCTAGCAGGGGGGCTGGCAGGGGGGCTAGCAGCCACAGATACATCACTATCAGTTGAGACTGCATCTAATGATGTATCTGAGCATATGGCAGGGTCAAAATTGGGGTCTGAGTCAGACATAGAGGCATCTGACTCTGACGCAAGGATGGCATATGCCTCCTCAGCACTATATGTTTTCTTTGACATTATTGTATCTGTCACGGAAAACCAAAATTAATTAATTAACTAAATGGCCTTTGGGTTTTTTTAAAAAAAGTACAGCTATGCTAATGCCAGTGATTTATAGCGATCACTGGCAAGCTAGGGGTTAAATACTCTTTAAATTAAATTAAATTAACTAAATGGCTCTGAAAGGAGCGTTTGGGTTTTTAAAAATTACAACAACAAAAATTAACCCCTAAAGGAGTTCCGGAGGAGGAGCTTGTGCATGAGGCTGTGCTGCACAAGCCCTGTTCATCTCTCCCATGCAATTAGTCCTTGGCGGTAGACTACGCGCCAGGTGCCCCAGCAGCCGAGGGGAGACGTTGCTTCCAGTTTGGATATTGTTGGGAGGAACTCGCACAGCGCTGTTTCAACTTTGCGCTACAAGATACCACACGGTGTGTTAGACCCCACGCAGAACACCCCGTGGTAAGGTCACACACAGGATAAGCTAGAAGGCAGTCCCCCCCTCCCACCGGTGCTGCGCGAGGGGGGTAGATAGCCTGAAAATACCACAAACTTTACTGGCAGAATACTAACATCTCCCACACCCTCCCCCATCTGGGCTATGGGTGGGGGTAGAGGGTAGCGACTTAAATCCAGACAGGCTCCATGAAAATCTTACCTCTTCCCTGCCTGGCCGGACCGATACACCTGCTCCCCTGACACACTGGGAGCCGGAATATCCGGTCCCCAGCTGAGCCCTCTGTGGCCCGGATGCCTGTCGCAGGTCTGTGAGCGCATACACGGAAGAGGCGGAGACCAAGCGGCGCGCGACTGAACCTAGCGGAGAGAGGGTGGCTGGTTGAACCGGAGTAAGACCTGCATCCCAGCGGAGGGCTGTCTGCATAAAGTCATGTTAGTTATTGGAACACGCTGACTTTACCCCAGCCACTTTACCGTGCATTCACACCAGGCTAGATCCTCTCCCTGTAAGAAAACAACTCCCAGAGAGTGGGGGCATAAGACGCCGTTCCAGCATTGTCTCAAGTTGCGGTGAGCAACCGGGCACTCTAACTACTACAAGATAAGGAAAACCGCAAGTATAAAAAATAGATTCACTCTAAGCAAAAAAGTACTTTCTATGTCTATTGTTGCATAAACTCCCCTAGACAAAACTCTTTCCTGATACTAATGCTGGCTAACTTTCTTTTAACCTGGCTACAAATAAGCAAACTAAAGACTGCTTTATACTAACTGTGCTTAACCATAAGTTGCCTGCTTAACTATGCCTATAAACCAGACGTGACTTATTCCCTGCAAGGAAATAACTCTCAACATAGAGGAGTACAAAACGCTGTCTTAGCATTACCCTAAGCTGCAGCTAACATTTGGACATCCCAATCACTACAAGCTAAGTGAACTGCAAGTCCACAGCTCAAATTTATCTTAAGTAAAAAGAATTGGCTGTGCCCATTGCTGACTATTGCTTCATCAACTGCTTTAGACAAAGTACTATATCTGACACCAAGACTGTTTAACTTTCTTCTAAACTTCACTATAAATGTCATGCTGAGGACTGCTTTATACCAACAGTGCTTGGACAAAATCTGCTTGTTTTATTATGCATATTGTTGATATAGTTAAATTACCACTGGAGGGGCACTACACAACTAAGGCCAGCAGTTATTAACCCCCTCATGACAAAGCTTGCTGATTGTTCCTCATTATAACTAAAGAGTTATCACTGGTTGATTATTTGCTGTAGGGATATTAGTATTTAATCTGAAGTGGTAAAGTAACTAAAATATTTAAAGTCAAAATAAGCTAACAATACTCTTAGGTGAGATATGAAGGTACCCTGTTGTGGTGCACATTATATATCAACTTAAAAATACTCAGATTCCCTATCCATAAGAGGTGTTGTTCTTATTACCCATTAGGTTTTGTACAATTAGACTACCCATAAACATAGAATTTATTTAAAAAAAAGAAAAGAAAGAAAGAAAAAAGAGGGTTATTGCTGTTATGTAAACCTGAACCATGTTGTAGAATGTTGAATGTAAAACTGTGAGCTAACATCAATCTGTATATGACTGTTATTGAGGTTCCCTTTAAGTATCTGCCTCTGATTTAAGGGGGAGAGGAGAGAAAAGGAAGTAATTCTATGGTGTTCTTTTTTTTTTTTTTTTCCCTTTTTTGCTTCTTCTCTCCCATTTAACTAATAAAGGCTCAAGTAACTCAGGGAAAGAATAGACAGGGAGGTAAGAGAAGGAGATAAAGGGATAAGATAACTTAAACTGAGGGACTAAGTGAAAGAGAGCTGACATATAATTGCCACGATTTAAACTCAGATTAGAAATGATTAGTATACTTGATTGACTTTGTACCTAACATACTATTCTTAGAACTCTCTAATTATAAAGATTGGAAAGAAAAAACGGGTTAGACCCCACATTACTAAACCGAGTCTACCACCCCAGGTCTTAATTTTTAAGAGACAATCATCTGTCCTCTGGGACTGTGAACCCTGGTCTTAACACCGCCCTTGATTAGACACTTTCTCACCTAGGGGGCTCTCCCCCCCCCTTTTTTTTTTTTTTTCTCTCCCCGGCTTCACCCGCACTTTTTCACTCACCTCCCCACAAACACTCACCCTCAGTTGAATTACACCCAGAACCTGAATTTTCTGTAAAATCAAAAGAGGTTACTAGCTCCCAAATAATTGTAAAAGATATTCTTGAAGCTCTAAATCCCAAGTTTGATTCCCTCAGAATGGAAATAAAGCAAGACCTGCATGCACTCTCTGTGGAGGTTAAGCAATTTTCAACAAGGATTCAAGAAGTAGAGCAAAGGGTGTCTGATCTTGAAGATCATTCAGTTGCACAAGTTACTAAAATACAGGCACACTCTTTAGCTCTGAAAGAGTTACAGAACAAGATCGAGGACTTAGAAAATAGGTCTAGAAGAAATAATATCAGAATAATCGGAGTTACAGAATCTTTCCAGGGTACAGACCTAGTGAAGTTTGCAGCCGAAACTTTACCTCAACTTCTAAAGATCCCTCAGGAAACATTGCCTTTAATGGTAGAAAGAGCCCACAGAGTGGGGAGACCTCCCCTATCAGCGGGTGATAGATTAAGACCTAGACCTATAATTGTGAAATACCTGAACTTTCAGGATAAGGTCAAGGTCATGCAATTTTTTCGTAAAAATGCCCCTATCTTACTAGATGGGAACAAAATATTAGTATTCCAAGACTTTGCCTACGAAACCTCCCTGAAGAGGAGGGAGCTCTCCCCAATTTGCGGTAGAATGATCAAAGAGGGTCTTTCTGCTACGGTCATTTACCCAGCTAGGCTGAAAATAGAATTCCAGGGCCAGGTGCACTTTTTTGAGACTGCCACAGAGGCAGAAAAATTCTATACAGAAAAATGTGTTAAGTAATATGCACCATGATGTTAAATTTAATATGAGATTAAGATTGTATCTGCCACCGATGTCGCCATTATATAAGAGTTTCTGGTATTTGATGGTTTTTTGGTTTTTTTATTTTTCTAATTTTTATCCTCCAGGCCTCAATATTGAAAAGCGACGGCAGTGGTGTTGGGGGTGCGGGGAGGCTCTTATTCCTTTTCCCCTTCCCCCCCCCCTTTTTTTTTTCCTTTTTTTTTTTTTTTTTTTTTTTTCTTCTCTCTCCCTTTTATTTTTAGAGGATTCTCTCATCCCAAGGGAGGGGAGGGCGAAGAAATTTAGAAAGAAAAAGTGTAAAGAACGTCTAATATAAAAAATTTGATTTTTTCTTCCTGGAATGTTGGAGGGGTCTCAACTCCAATGAAACGGAAGATGATAATCTCTCAATTCAGGAAACTTAACTCTGACATCGCATTTATCCAGGAGACACATTTAAACGCAGAAGAAACTCTAAAGCTAAAATTCTCCTGGGTAAATGAAGTGTTCTTCACACCAAGTATAGGCAGAAAGAGAGGCGTAGCCATTCTCCTAGGAAAAAAAAACCCATATGAGATTTTGTCAGAATATATAGACCCAGAGGGTAGAATTGTGATTTTAAAACTAAGAATGGCTAATTCTATTTTTACTTTATGCAACTTATATGCTCCTAACAACTTTGATAGAAGTTTTTGGGAATTCCTACAAACTAAAATTTTGCAAATAGGAGAAGGCTATATAATTCTAGCAGGGGACTTCAACATGACCCCAAGAGCGCAGATAGATAGGCTCAGGCAAAAACTCAACAACGGTTTGACTAAAAGAGATAAGCTTGAAGGCAAAATGTTTAAAACTTTATTTAAAAATCTAGCCCTTAAAGACATTTGGAGAATTCAAAACCCAGATCGAAGGGAGTTTACATGTAAAGCTAAAAGTGTAAGATCTTTCTCTAGAATTGATTTATTTCTAGTCACTGAGAATGTGCTGAGAATTGGCACTACATCGAAAATATCGCAAGTCACTTTTTCAGACCATGCTCCAATAACATTAAAAATACCATTAAACGAAAAAAAATCAGCTACACATCGTTTTTTCTTCCCTAAGTTTTTAACGAAAAACGCAAAATTTAGGGAATGGTTGACAACTAGAATGTCTGAATTTTTTACTATAAATGCTGACACTGTCAAGGATCCAAATATACTATGGGAAGCTGGTAAGGCGGTAATGAGAGGGGAAATTATTGCATACATGGCCGATTATAAGCGCAAGGCGACTCTGAGGGAGAACGAAGTACTGAGAGCACTCACTAATAGCTATAGTAAATATTTATCTCAACCAACATCAGTAAATTGGAAGAGGTACACCTTGGCTAATAGAGAGAGAGATAATTTTCTAATGCATGTTGCAATCCAAGAGGATTATAAAACCAGAGCCAAATTCTACAGGCATGGAAATAAGGCAGGAAAAGTATTAGCAAATTTAGTTAAGAACATACAAGGAAGCTCTACTATTGATTCAATTTTAGAACAAGGAAACCTACTTCAAAATTCAAGAGAGATTATTGATGCCTTTTTCATTTATTATAGAGATCTCTATTCGTTTAGGGAATCAGATGAAGAAGCCTCAGAACTTTTTTGGGAAGGACTTGATCATCCGGTTTTAAATGAAGAAGCAGTAAGTGGAATCAACGCCCCTATTTCTGAGCAGGAAATTACCTTGGCAATTCAAGAAGCCCGCCTGGATAAGGCACCTGGCCCAGATTTTCTCCCTAATGAGTTTTACAAACTCCTTGCTCCAATTATAACCCCCTACTTAAGAAAAGTATTCAATTATTTCTTTGTAGACACTAAACCTATTCCTTTATCTTTTACAGCATCTATTACAACACTAATCTTGAAACCAGGGAAAGACCCCCTGAAAAAAGAGTCGTATAGACCCATCGCTTTACTTAACACAGATTACAAGCTATTATCATCCATCTTAGCCAAAAGACTCCAAAAAGTAATGGGGGATCTCATTAATAAAGATCAGGCGGGTTTTTTGTCCAGGCGCAATCTAGCTGCAAAGGTTAGGGAATTATTCCTAGTCCTTGACTACTTTCATAATTGCTCTGAAGATTTATCCCAAGACCAATCTGATATAGCAATTATCGCTTTAGACGCAGAAAAAGCGTTTGACTCTGTCTTCCATCAGCACATCAATAATGCCTTAACACGTTTTGGTTTCAAGGATAATTTCCCTTTTTTTATTAATAATCTCTGCACTAAGTCTACAACTAGATTATCTATTAATAAACTTGAGTCTAATTTAATTAACCTCCAGAGGGGCACAAGACAGGGGTGCCCGCTGTCACCTCTTTTATTTGACTTAGCGATTGAACCATTGGCCCTTAAAATCAGACAGATGATACAAGGGATAAGAATTGGCTCAGTAGAACCCAAAATTGCTTTATATGCCGATGACGTATTAATCTACATGTCTAATACAGCGACTAACATTCCAAGGTTAATCTCGATCACTAATTCATTTGGATCCTTCACAGGTTATAAGCTCAATATCTCTAAATCAGAGCTACTATGGGTTAGAAAAAATGAGGCCTCAATTGACACGATACCTTTCAAGGAAGTCTTGACTCATTTTAAATACTTAGGGATCTATATCTCAATTAATCCACAAGAGTGGTACACTCTCAATATTTCTCCCATCCTGGCTAGAATTAAAGAATATATGGTAAACTGGCAAAATCTCCCGATATCTTTATCGGGACGTATTGCTTTGTTCAAGATGGTCCTTCTTCCTAAGATTCTTTACCCTCTCCAAAATATCCCGGTGATCTTAAAAGTCAAAGATTGGAAAAGCTTAAATAGGGCATTGCGATATTTTATTTGGAAATGTAAAAGGCCTCGAATTTCTCTAAACAAACTCTATCTACCTAAGATGTATGGAGGAATGGCTCTCCCAGACCTAAGTAAATATAGCCTGGTTTTTCTCTCGCGCATCGCAATAGATTGGATCTTAAATAAGGACTATTTTACAAATAATAGTCTGGAGAAAAGTATCATATTCCCCTATAACCCTTCAGCTTTAATTCACTGCCCAATTCAACTAATTCCGAAAAAAGTGAGAGGTCTTCAATCAATATATATGGTTATACAAGCCTGGAAAAAATTAGGGCGCAAATTAAATATCGATCTAACTATTCCAAAATTCCAAGGACTATGTGGCAACCCAGAATTCCAGGAAGGTCCTCAAACATTAGTATTTCAAATGTGGCAAAGAAAGGGTCTTCTTTTCCTGACTCAACTTATTGAACAAGGCACTCCATCGATCAAAACTTTTGAAAAGTTGAAACAGGAATTTGATATAAGCAATAAAGATTTTTTTGCTTACCTTCAAGCCAGACATTACCTATTCTCACTTGTGGAGAAGTATGGATGGTCTTGGTCATGGGGGAAGTTAGACAATTGGCCCATCCTGGCTAAAAACGACTTATCCTCTATATCCTGTTGGTATGATCTGTTGATAAGCCAAGATGGAGAGTCTAATCTTCAACAGATAACATCAAAATGGAATTCATTAACACCAGACTTAGACATCGAGGCAGAACAGGTGGGAAAATCTATAGCCACTGTAGCCCAGACTACATTATCCGCAAATTGGAGGGAATCACACATCAAGTTACTCTATAGAACATACTATACTCCACTTAAAGGGTTTAAGTGGCACAATTATGAATTTAACATATGCCCCAAATGTTCTCTCCCGGCTGCTGACATAGTCCATATGATATGGTCTTGCCCGAGGATTAGACAACTATGGAAAAAAGTAGAATTTTGGCTAACTAATGTACTAAAGCTCTCAACTCTCTCTCTCTCACTGGCAATGGTGGTATTTCTTATAGAACCTACAACAAATTTAGACCAAATAAAAATTAGGAATGGGGCGATTCTGGCAACAAGAAATTTAATTTTTGGAAAGTGGAGAGACTCCTCAATACCTAGCATTCAAGAAATTAAAAACTATATGAAAAAACAATGTATTATTGAACAAATGGATGTATCTCTAACCTCTGAAAGAGAGGTGGTTTTATTTTTTCAAAAATGGTCGGCTTTCATTAAGATATTCACTCCAGAAGAAATAAATCAACTAATATATCCCTTTAGACACTCGGAGATAGTCCTATTAGGTATATGGTAATAGAAGATCCTGACACTCCCTTCAACCTCTCCCTCCCACTAAATTGTTCTTCTTATTTATTCATTTATTTATGGAGGGGAAAGAGAGAAGAGAAAAAAATAATTTCCCCCCCCCCCCTTTTTTTTTTTTTTTTTTTTTTTCCCCGCACCCCTCTCCACCACTTCCAGCTCAAATAGGTCGCATTAGGCAAGAGATTATTTATTATTTAGCCTAAAGATATAGGATGTATAAGAATATTGATAAATAATAGAAAATAAGAGGCTTTATTTACTTTTGTTTGTTTTTTTTTTGTTTTGTTTTTTTTCTGTTAATCCAGACAAAAAGTCTGCAATGTTTTGGCATATCTCTGTTTGATCTTGGTTGATGATATATTAATGTATGTCAATCTGCTTGTATTTTTTCTTTTTTTCTCTGTCGGTATTTCTTTTTTTTGACAATATTGTTACATTGTTATGCCTCAATAAAAAAAAAAAAAAAAAAAAATTAACCCCTAAAAAAAGCACAGACAGCAAAAAAGTACAGCTATGCTAATGCCAGTGATTTATAGCGATCACTGGCAAGCTAGGGGTTAAATACTCTTTAAATTAAATTAAATTAGCTAAATGGCTCTGAAAGGAGCCTTTGGGTTTTTAAAAAATTACAACAACAAAAATTAACCCCTAAAAAAATGCACAGACAGCAAAAAAGTACAGCTATGCTAATGCCAGTGATTTATAGCGATCACTGGCAAGCTAGGGGTTAAATACTCTTTAAATTAAATTAGCTAAATGGCTCTGAAAGGAGCCTTTGGGTTTTTAAAAAATTACAACAACAAAAATTAACCCCTAAAAAAATGCACAGACAGCAAAAAAGTACAGCTATGCTAATGCCAGTGATTTATAGCGATCACTGGCAAGCTAGGGGTTAAATACTCTTTAAATTAAATTAAATTAGCTAAATGGCTCTGAAAGGAGCCTTTGGGTTTTTAAAAAAAAATACAACAACAAAAATTAACCCCTAAAAAATGCACAGACAGCAAAAAAAAGTGCAGCTGTGCTACTGCCAGTGATTTATAGTGATCACTGGCAAGCTAGGGGTTAATGGCTCTGAAAAGAGCCTTTGGATTTCAATTTTTTTAACAAATAAAAGAAATAAATCTCTCTCTGCTAAAATACAGGTCTCTCTCTCTCCAACAAAATAGCAAGTGAGGAGAGGGAGGGAGATCCTCACTGATCAGAGTCAATATTTACAAATATTGACCTGATCAGACAAATGGGAGATTTTATTATTATTTTTTTTTTTTGTGGGAATGCTCAGATTGGGTGACCCTAGCTTGCCCCTATGGTGAGGCAGGCTAGGGACACCCCCAGAGGCCCCATGATGCACTGGGCATCGCCATTTTGGAAGCCTCATGGGGGAGGGGGGGGCTATATGTGGGGGCTTTTTTATTTTTTTAGCGTTTTTATTCCCTTTTTTTTTTTTTTATTTATACACTAACTAAGTGCCTCGACCCACCGAGGCACTTAGCACACTAGCAGAGCATCGGAAGCGTGTCCGATCGCTTCCGATGCTCTGCTGCACTGCCGGGCTCCACGTGGAGCAAAACCGGAAGTGATCACTCAAGGGGGAGTGATCAATCCGGTCCCGGCACTCCGGAACAGCACTGCAGGGAGTTTCGAGATAGAGTTAGGGAACATTTGAAAGATGTTGAAAACTTCAATAAAAACTCAGCAGTTGCCAAACACTTTAATGGTCAGCATTTAACTGGTGTTCCCAATTTTGGAGCGCAAATCATTGAAGTAGTTCACAGACCTACCAGAGGAGGGGATAGACATAAACTCCTTACAAAAAGGGAGTTATTCTGGATTCTAAAATTAGAAACCAGACACCCTAAGGGTATCAATCTGGAATGGGACATTTCTTACTTTATAGATTAATGCTCAAATATGCACTCCTTAATTTAAAAACATATAATAATTATTATTAATAACAATCTTCAATTGCATATAGGCATTTTTCCTATTTTTGATGTTCTCCCTTTCCAGATTGACGATCGCTAACAAAGCCAACAGCATATTTATATATATATTTCATAGATCTGTAAAACAATATCCCTTATTTTCCAAAACATCCATTATTTTCCAAACATGATTCAAATTTTGCTGATTGTAGATTAACTATATACTTATATAGCTCTAACATTGCCACCATGCCCTAATGCTTGCTAACAATATTTGAATATATCGTCCTAGGTTTAGTTTCTAGCCATGGATTTGTTCAGTTTACTGTTCATTAGGCATTTTGCATTTACAAAGTTTAGATAATATATTAGCTATATAAGTTTATAGACATACATTAATATGTTTTTAATGTTTCTATCCATAACAGCCTGTTAGTATGCATACAAAGATTCTTTTGTACCTTCAATTTTATTACATTTGTTGATTTTAATATTTCTTAACATGCTGTCAGTGTTCCCTTCAGGGTGATGTCCGATTGCTGCAGTAACTGGCTGCTGATTTGACAGTGATCCCTTTAAGTACACTTCAGATATGTTTAGCACTAGCTCCTATGACTAAGCGCCACTGGGGGGCGCGAAACGCGTCAGGACTGCTACTCCTGCTTACCTGCACCTTGATGCAGCTTTTATACTTTGTTCAATAAAGATTCCTGAATTTTATCTTGCCCCTGAGTGCTCAGATCTCTGTTTTTTTTGGATTCCTATATTGGCGGTTTTTGTTCCCACCGCACCTCTGAAGCACCGCACCACTGGTAATTTAGTTTACTGCCTGTACCTTGTTTTGTCAAGTGTTTTTCCTCAAGCCTGTGCATATCTCACACTGAGCGGACCCTCCGTCTTCCTGTCGCAGCGAACGCTGATGACGTA
The DNA here is from genome assembly GCF_027579735.1 of Bombina bombina. Lineage (NCBI taxonomy): Eukaryota > Metazoa > Chordata > Amphibia > Anura > Bombinatoridae > Bombina > Bombina bombina. Next base: position 479,841,436 of record NC_069499.1, read on the forward strand.
GCACTGCAGGGATGCCTAGACATCGAGGCATCTCTGCGGTACTGTAATAGTGTCTGGAAGCAATCTTGATCGCTTCCAGCACTCACTTTAGCCGAGGACGTGCAGGGTACGTCGTCAGGCGTTAACTGCCTTTTTTTTTCAGACGTACCCTGCACGTCCTCGGTCACTAAGGGGTTAAAGGGACACTGAACCCAATTTTTATCTTTCATGATTCAGATAGAGCATGCGATTTTAAGCAACTTTCTAATTTACTTCTATTATCAATTTTTCTTTGTTCTCTTGCTATCTTTATTTTAAAAAGAAGGCATCTAAGCTATTTGCTTGGTTAAGGACCCTGGAATGCACTTGCTCATTGGTGGATTAATTTATCTACTAATCAGCAAGAACAACCCAGGTTGTTCACCAAAAATGGGCCGGCATCTAAACTTACATTCTTGCATTTCAAATAAAGATACCAAGAGAATGAAGAAAATGTGATAATAGGAGTAAATTAGAAAGTTGCTTAAAATTGCACGCTCTATCTGAATCACGAAAGAAAAAATTTGGGTTCAGTGTCCCTTTAACTTAGTTTAATTATATATTCTGTGTTGTGTGATTATTTTATTAGGTTTATAATGCTGTTTAGCATTTAAAGTCTTCATTTCAAAGCTTTAAAAATAGTGTATTAGGTGTTACTTATGACAATTTTGAGAGGGGTCTGGAACCTAACTCTCTCACTTCCCATTGACTTACATTATAAACTGGGTTTCAATTTACAACGGTTTCGATTTACAACCATTCCTTCTGGAACCTAACTCTGGCGTAAACTGAGGGCTACCTGTACTTAATTTGCCATTACAGTTTTATCTGTATGACTATGTAAATATTTAAAGGGACAGTCAAGTCCAAAATAAACTTTCATGATTCAAATAGTGCATCTAATTTTAAGCAACTTTTAAATGTACTTTTATCCCCAATTTTGCTTTGTTATTTTGGTATTCTTAGTTGAAAGCTAAACCTAGGTAGGCTCGTATGCTAATTCTTAGACCCTGAAAAGCCACCTCTAATCGGAATGCATTTTGACAGTTTTCACCGCTAGAGGGCTTTAGTTCATGTGTGTCATATAGATAACATTGAGCTCACACACGTGAAGTTACCTAGGAGTTAGCACTGATTGGCTAAAATGAAAGTCTGTCAAAAGAACAGTTTGCAGAGACTTAGATACAAGGTAATTACAGGTAAAACGTGTATTATTGTAACAGTGTTGGTTATGCAAAACTGGGGAATGGGTAATAAAGGGATTATCTATCTTTTTAAACAACAGAAATTCTGGTGTTGACTGTCCCTTTAAGTAATATATTACTCAATCATATTGCTATTTCTGTAGTAATATGTGAAATCTATTGACTAAAACAACATTGGCTTTTAATTACTATTAAAGGGACATAAAACCCAATTTTTTTCTTTCATGATTCAGATAGAGCACTGGGTTTCAAATCTGTTCTTAGGCCTCCCCAACGGTCCAGGCTTTCAGGATTCTTTTGGATGAGAGCAGGTAAAATAACCATGTTTACTAATCAGCTGATTATTTCCCCTGTGATCCAGTTCAGATAACCTCAAAATGTTGCCTGTTAGGGAAGCCTGAGGACAGGTTTCAAAACCAGTGAGATAGAGCATACAATTTTAAACAACTTTCCAATTTACTTATATTATCTATTTGCTTTGTTTTCTTGGTATCCTTTGTTGAATAAGCACCATTGCATTACTAGGAGCTAGTTAACATATTAGGTTCCATGTCCCTTTAAGTGTCTGTATGTTCAAAAAATGTTAATTACATTTTGAAATAAAATGTTACTTAAATCTTGACAAAATGTATAAATTGAGCTTGTTACAACACTCAAATAAACTGAAATAAGACACATGAGCCAATTATAAAGATAAATCAAATCATACTAAATTATTTTGTTGTTACATGGCTCTAAAACACTGAAATCAGTCACACAAGTCCAAATCCATAAGTAATAGTCTCTAAAAACAAAAATGCCACTGAAGCAATAACCAGCTAAAACCCACAACCTTATTACCACTACTCTAGCCTATCCCTGAGATAGATTGGGGATATAGTTATTGCTTTCATTTGTTTTTGCAAGGCTATAATTCTGTGGCTATTGGGATTCTTTTATTTGTTGAGTCCTGAAGTAGTGTTTGTAGTGAGTGTTCCAGCCTGTGGCACCATATTTAGGAGCACTCCCTGTGTGAGTACCTTTGCAGTAGGGGTTGCTTTTTTACTTTATGTTAATCTCATAATGGTCCATTGTGGCGCCTTCTTCCTTTTTTGTTTTTATAGATCAAGGGGAATCAAACCATATAAATTAATTTATCTCTCATATATGCTATTTATTAGTTTGTGTATCTTCTGAATGTATTGCTTCCTTGTTGGATGTAATGTTGCATCAATACTACATTTGCTATTAAATCTCTATCTGAATGATTATTTAAAGAGACATTAAACACTAAAAAAATGCTAGATAGAATAATGCATTCAAAGAAAAGATTAGTCTGAGAACAACATGTAGATTTTTTTAAAAAAAAGTTTCATTAGCTATTTAAATATTGACAAAATAAGTGTAAAGTTTTAGTGTCTATAAAACAACACAATGGGAGCTGCCATGTTGTAACTTAGGTTACCTTCCTTGCTGTGGCCAATTAGAGACAGTTATAAATAGGTGACTAGAGTGTGCAGCCAATGGCTATGTGGAATATAACCATGTTCTTAACTTTCATTTCTAACAGGAAGTGAAAAGCTCACAATTTCAGAATGGAATTCCAGGAAAAGGGGACAAAATAAATAATGAAAGTATATTGCAGGGTCTTTTATATATATATATATATATATATATATATATATATATATATATATATATATATATATATATATATATATATATATATATATATATATATATATATATATATATATATATACCGTATATATAATTTATAATTTTATATTATCTTATCAAAGTGTTTAATGTCCCTTTAAATATATAAGTAATATATCACTCAATAATATTGCTATTACTGTAGTAAAATATCGCTATAACTGTTTCTATTCTTGCAATACAGATTTAACAAATAGGAGGGTAATAAATGCAATTTAAGTGACACATCAGCTGTATTTAGTTGGTTTTTTTTATCATTTATCTATCTCACTGTTATAGAAATAGTTTTAGCATGGCCAGAACATAAAAATAAATATATTAAAATGTAGACATGACCAGCTTAAAGTGATGGTAAATCCTAGCGTTTGTGAAATGCTAGGATTTACCATTTGAAAAAATAAAGGAGACTTTCATTCATGAAGTATAAAATACTTTATGCTGAAAGCTCCTTTATTTGTTTCAAGCTAACGCCGCGCTGAGCTGCTGAGGCAGAACACTATTTTCACTATTTGACTGAGAGTTGACTTTTCCACCTCTTAGCCAATAGCCTGTGTGGGAAATTGGGCTTTGGGCAGCAATATGCAGTGCCAAGCCGGATTTCCCACACGGCTATTGGCTAAGAGGTGGAAACGTCACCTCTCTGCCATATAGTGTTCTGCCTGTGCACTGCCTTAGCGATCGCTTGGAACAAATAAAGGAGCTTTCAGCATGAAGTATTTTATACTTCATGAATGAAAGTCCCCATTATTTGTTCCAATGGTAAATCCTAGGGTTTCACAAACGCTAGGATTTACCATTACTTTAAATATAACTAAAACACAAATCTAGCAAACCATCCAGTTGCCAGCATGCTTCAACAACATAATTTATCACAGCAAATTAACATATGAATATGGTTTCTACAAATTTGATTATTTTAGAAAGCGCATTTAAAGAGTTGGTTTGAAATTACATTTTGGTGAACAGAATAGCAACAAGAAAGTATCTTTTATGCACAGCCTCTCATTAAAGCGATCACTTACACTCATTTCTTACAATATAATTTGCATATGTAATGAAAACTAGATAGAAAAACAGAATTACAGGAGATGGTAATAATCATATAAAAGTAGCATATAAGATAGTAAAAATATACAATATAATTTTGATTGTTATCAGTTTGAAGATTTTTTTTTTAATAAATCAGAATTTATAAAGGGAGAATAAACTTATAAATGTTGCAGTGAGCATTTAAACAGAAATAATAAAAACATGATCACTTCTTTAGTGATTTAAATGCAGATTTTTAGACCATGAACACAGACAGATTTTGAAACTGCTAGTTACCAGATTAAGTCACAGGTCTATGATTCAGTTTTCCAGATGAAGCCAATTACCCGCACAACAGCCAACCTACATGCCAAAATACAGGACGCCAGCTCATTTTTAAGGGAAGGGTAATGATTTTGGCATGTAATACAACATTCCGGCCGGCTTAAAGGGACAGTCTAAACTTTAGTCATCTTAAAGTCTTACCTTAGATTAAGCTGCAAATAGACTCCTGCAACCCTTTATATATCATGCAGCAGTAACAGTAAAAAAAAGTTATGTTAAGATGAAAATTATTTCTAGCCACTTTTAAATGGCTGCCAAGCTCTGCCCATTGATGACATCACAATCTGGGCTTGGTTAAAGGCTTCACCAGTTACAAGAGACTCACTAATTGGATTCAACAGACTATCAATGCCCCCAGATGATGATGTCATCAGTGGGTGGAGTTTGGCAGTCATTTCAAAATTACCAGAAATAATAGTAATTTTAAAATAACTTTTTTACTGTTCCTGCTGCATGATATTGAAGGGGTGCAGGAGGCTATTTGCAGCTTCATCTAAGGTAAGACTTTAAGAAGACTAAGGTGTAGACTGTCCCTTTAACCTGTGACTAAAAGCACTAATACACCAAATCTGATTTTATGAGATAAAGCTCATAGCATTTTAAGCATCTTATTTATATTTTCATATATATGTTAAGATTATATTTAGCATGATTTGTTTTAAGCAAAGTACTATGCGCTACAATGAAGAGTTTGGACTGATAACAGAAGAAATGCACTCCCAAAACCTTTACATCTCATGCATTGGCATCTGCAGGAATTTTTCAAATGGTGGCAAAAAAGCCATCCTCTTACTAACAGTACAGATATCAAAGCAGGAAAACACATGTGTGTATGTAATAAGGCAAACACATGTGTGTATGTAATAAGGCAAACATGTGTGTATGTAATAAGGCAAACATGTGTGTATGTAATAAGGCAAACATGTGTATGTAATAAGGCAAACACGTGTGTATGTAATAAGGCAAACACGTGTGTGTAGGTAATAAGGCAAACACATGTGTGTAGGTAATAAGGCAAACACATGTGTATGTAATAAGGCAAACATGTGTGTATGTAATAAGGCAAACATGTGTGTATGTAATAAGGCAAACACGTGTGTATGTAATAAGGCAAACACATGTGTATGTAATAAGGCAAACACGTGTGTATGTAATAAGGCAAACACGTGTGTATGTAATAAGGCAAACACGTGTGTATGTAATAAGGCAAACATGTGTGTATGTAATAAGGCAAACACGTGTGTATGTAATAAGGCAAACACGTGTGTATGTAATAAGGCAAACACGTGTGTATATAATAAGGCAAACACGTGTGTGTATGTGATAAGGCAAACACGTGTGTATGTGATAAGGCAAACACGTGTGTATGTAATAAGGCAAACATGTGTGTATGTAATAAGGCAAACACGTGTGTATATAATAAGGCAAACACGTGTGTGTATGTAATAAGGCAAACATGTGTGTATGTGATAAGGCAAACACGTGTGTATGTAATAAGGCAAACACGTGTGTATGTAATAAGGCAAACATGTGTGTATGTAATAAGGCAAACACGTGTGTATGTAATAAGGCAAACACGTGTGTATGTAATAAGGCAAACATGTGTGTATGTAATAAGGCAAACACGTGTGTATATAATAAGGCAAACACGTGTGTGTATGTAATAAGGCAAACATGTGTGTATGTGATAAGGCAAACACGTGTGTATGTAATAAGGCAAACACATGTGTATGTAATAAGGCAAACACATGTGTGTAGGTAATAAGGCAAACACGTGTGTATGTAATAAGGCAAACACGTGTGTATGTAATAAGGCAAACATGTGTGTATGTAATAAGGCAAACACATGGGTGTATATAATAAGGCAAACACATGTGTGTATGTAATAAGGCAAACACATGTGTGTAGGTAATAAGGCAAACACGTGTGTATGTAATAAGGCAAACACATGTGTATGTAATAAGGCAAACACATGGGTGTATATAATAAGGCAAACACATGCGTGTATGTTATAAGTGAATCGAATATATAGAGGCGCTGATCTTGAATCTCGTGTATATGGACGTACACACTGAAGAAAGAAAAACTTGGCTTGTGATTTGCAGAAGTTAACAACAAATTAATGTGCAGTATATTCACTCCGAAAAATTCAGAGTTCAGCTTCTTCGAAAGGTTTTTCTGTCTCAACTTTCCCAATTTCCACACTGTGTTTGTGTCTGTGGATAATGAAAATTGCACTGCAGGTAATTGAATCTTTTGCTTGATAAAAAGTGCAATATACTCACTCCGATAAATTTCGGAATCCGGCTCCTCAGAACGTATTGTGTAGTTTGAAATTACTTCCAAAAAGGCAGCAAAAATACTTGATTTTAAAAATGGCACTCCATATACACAACCTCAAGTAAATTCACAGAATAAAAGGGATAATTCACAAAAAGACCATTTTAGAGGCAGAATTGCATCACGAAATAATTATAATTATAATTATAATACAACACACAGTTCACATAGAAATCAATACAATTTAAAAGATAATCATCCGAGATCTAATAGGGATCATTCGAATAATAACTACTCTAATAATAGGAATCAATTTAACAACTATAGAGATCACGATATAAGATATAATAACACTTATGAGCACAATAGACACCAACAAAATAGGGAAATTTTTCACCAAAGAAATGAAAATCAATATAACCACAATGAATATAGGGGATCGAACCAACATAGAATAGAATATAACCATTACTCCAATCACTCTAATCACTATAAAAATTCACATTCACCAAAAGATAAAAGAGACAAAAGAGAAGATCAACAAGTTACAAATAAAGCAAGACATGAACAAGACTCACATCACCCTTTTCAACAGAACACATTCAAAGAGAGACACAAAATAGGAACAAACCACACACCGATCAATCAAGGCTGGATACACCCCAACAGATATTCTCCACTTCGCACAGACAGAACAAATCAAAGGAAAAGAGACAGGACACCAGATCTTTCAGAGGAACAAGAGGTAGAAGGGGTAAAACACAGAAGAAGGAGCCAGAGAGACTAGGCATTCACAATATTTCATCACAAACGATAACTGAACAAGAAAAAAACATTCTATCTAAAGGCTTAAAATTTATACCCACTCAGAGTGTTAATACATTTCAATTATTCATTGATGCACAGAAATTTATCAGGAATTTGACAGTTAAAAGATTCTTTGCCAGGAAAGATACATTAAGTAAAATCCAAGAAAATTCTCAAGCAAATAGGGAACCAAGAACTTACTTTAAAAACCCCTCCACTTTCTATCCCAGCCACTGTAAGGGCCCAAACATAGAAGTATTTGGCAAATTAATCCTAAAAGACATAGAAAAAATTGAGGCAAAACCTAAGTATTTCAATTTAAACAAACAAGAAAATGAGATTTACAAAAATTTAAATAAAAGGGAAGACATTATCATCAAGGAAGCGGATAAGGGGGGAAGTATAGTAATAATGGACCGTAGCTACTATATGGAGGAAGCAAATAGAATCTTATCAGACACAAAAACTTATCAAATTTTGAAAAATAACCCAAAAAGAACATTCACTTCAGAATTAAATAAGATCCTATCACAAGCTTTAGCTAGAAATATTATTTCTCAAGATGAATTTATGTTTTTAAATAAAGTAGAATCCAAGACCCCTATTTTTTACTTCATCCCCAAATTACACAAGGATCCACTTAGACCTCCAGGGAGGCCCATAATCAGTGGGATAGATTCCCTTACATGTAATTTATCTGCCATAATAGATCATCTGTTACAGCCCTATGCTCAAACAGCAAGATCATACCTTAAAGACACTAAACAGGTATTAAATATACTCAAAGACACGAAATGGGAATCAGAATATTCATGGCTAACAATGGATGTAACATCTTTATACTCCATCATTGATCACAAAAAAGGTATAGCAGCCATAAAATGGAAACTTGAACAAGATGAAAATTTATCTATAGAATTACTAGAATTTATTTTAATATCAATAGAGTTCATTTTGAAACATAATTTCTTTTGGTTCGATAATAAACAGTATCTTCAGATATGTGGCACCGCCATGGGCACCAGATTCGCCCCAAGCTACGCCAATATTTACATGGACCACTTTGAACACACTTATGTATGGTCATGTGGCGTGGCTGGGGTGGGCCTGGTGTCCTGGCGGCGCTACATAGATGATGTTCTATGTATTTGGAACAAGGACGAGACTGCATCAAATAACTTTGTCTCTTATCTGAATGAAAATAATATGGGTATAATACTAACACCTGAATTCAATAAAACTCACATTAATTTTCTAGACTTAACAATTTTTGTTGAAGCAGGAAATATACACACTAGGACCTTTTTCAAAAGCTGTGACATGAACACTTATATAAGGAGAGACAGTGAACACCATCCAACCTGGCTAAAAGCAATCCCTAAAGGACAATTTCTCCGTATACGAAGAAATTGTGATACCACAGATGATTTCAATACCCAATCTAAGATAATTAAAGAAAGATTTGAGCAAAAAGGCTATGACAGCAACACATTAGAACAAGATAGAGTTGAAGTGGGAAACAGGAATCGAGATTCTTTAATACTGAACACTGACAAAAAAAGTACCAATAATCCAAATTTTCCAAGATTCATTACCACATACAATAGTGGACACAAACAGATCAAACATATTATAAATCAACATTGGAATGTTCTAAAAAATGATGAATACTTAAATAATATCATTCCAAACAAACCTTTGATAACTTTCAGGAAGGGAACAAACTTCAAACAAAAATTGGCACCTTCCCTTATCAAGGGGATGAAGCCACCTAAACCTATCCAAATTGCCAATTTAACAGGATTTTATACATGTGGACATTGTAAAGCATGCAATTATACTAAAAAGACACATAAGACATTCACTTCTTCAGTAACAAATAAATCATACACAATAAAAGATTTCATCACTTGCAAAACCAAAAATATAATATATTTACTTCAGTGTAATTGTCAGATTCAATATTTAGGACAAACTTCAAGATTTGCTAAAACTCGTATATTAGAACACCTTAATAAAATTGAAAAAGAAAAAGAAGATCATGGTGTCCCTTTACACTATAATAATTGTCCTCTATACGATAAAAAACATCTATCATGGATAGGTATAGAGAAGGTTTCATTACACTGGAGAGGGGGAGAGATAGAAAAAGAACTCAATAGAAGAGAATTATGGTGGATACACACATTAAAAACATATGGACATTATGGTTTAAATAAAGATATTAGAGTGGCAGCGTTCATATAATTTATTTTATTTTCATTTTATTTTATTTTATTTTATATTTAATATATTTAATAAATTATTTTATTCTGTTTAGGTTTCATTATATTTCAAATAGTCTAATATTTATCCCAATTACATACACAATATTACTGTGATTCTGTTCAGAAATTATATGTGAAGATAAATTTATATTTGATGGCAAAATTTATATTTGATGGCAAAATTTATACTTGATGGCGAAATTTATATTTAAAATTCATATTTGATGGCAAAGTTTATACATTTGATGGCAACATCGATATTCGAGTGCATGTTGCACTAATTAATATTCAAAAGAAATTGAAAAGGTTGTAACCCAAGATTTTTGTGAAATATTGTCACGAAGTTGTCTATGTCTGTAATATATATGATTCAAAGTGACTTGCACTTTTCATTACATACTCCCTAGAGAATCCAAAACACTGGCTATCAATGGAACATAGTAAAATGTCGCTCACAGAGAGATTGGTCAATCCGAGACATGTGACACGGAACTCATTGGACAAACCGGAGCTTAGGCCTTTACATACGAAGCATTGAAAACAACGCTCTCTACCTGATTGATGAGAACATATGACCACGCATCATCTGGCGGACCTGAAAAGAAACTGCTTAAAACCAGGACTTGAAAGGGAACTTTATTTTTCTCCCCTCTGATTGGCCAAAAGGCTTTTTTTCATTTATACCAATCCAATTTGAAAAATTATTGAGAGTTTAAGCGCCAAAAGCTTAAATACAAAATAAATAAATATCATTCTCAAAACACAATTGGATTGGAATAAATACAAAATTAAAATGTTTTATTTGTGAGTCCTATTCCGGTGTTTACCACCGGAACAGGAACAATGATTACCTGTATAAATACACCTGTTAACACTCCAAAGGCAGCACTTCCAATTGTTTTTACTGCTCTTGAAAAAGACGACACTGTCGTTGAAACGCGTAGAGCCAAGATAAATAAGAGCATTTTATTATGTTTTAATAAATATTTGTTTTTTACCATAACAAGTATTTTTGCTGCCTTTTTGGAAGTAATTTCAAACTACACAATACGTTCTGAGGAGCCGGATTCCGAAATTTATCGGAGTGAGTATATTGCACTTTTTATCAAGCAAAAGATTCAATTACCTGCAGTGCAATTTTCATTATCCACAGACACAAACACAGTGTGGAAATTGGGAAAGTTGAGACAGAAAAACCTTTCGAAGAAGCTGAACTCTGAATTTTTCGGAGTGAGTATACTGCACATTAATTTGTTGTTAACTTCTGCAAATCACAAGCCAAGTTTTTCTTTCTTCAGTGTGTACGTCCATATACACGAGATTCAAGATCAGCGCCTCTATATATTCGATTCACTTTCTACTCACAGTCCGGTTGGGAGAGACTGTTAGAGAGCAGCGGTCATTTGAGAGGGGAGTATTGTACTCTATTCTAGTCACCCTGTACATTGTGTTGTTTAACATCTGACATATTTGTATAGTTTTAGATTATTTTTGCATTCTTCTCCTAATATGACTAAGAATACCCTCTCCGATTGGAGAGCTGCAAGACAAAACAAATACGACAATACATTTAAACATTTAGATGAAGATAAAAGTAATTGGGAATTTATAATAAACAAACTTAAGAAATTATATACTAAAGAGACCAAAAAATGGTGGGAAATAACTTTTTTAAGTAGATATCTAAATGAAGAAATAGTTCCTAGGGGTCTAAGGGTAACTAAGGTGCCGGCTTTTGGCACAGATGACAAAGAATTTATGGTAAAGTGGAATGCAGCTCTCCACAAATGTTCAACTAATCTAGTAAGTTTATTATATGAACATCAAGACATAGTTCTAAAAAATATTGAAAAAGAAATTTTCTCCTTAGAAACTGAACTTATACCATTTCTTTCAAGCAAAACATGTAATGACAAATTTGAGCAAATTAAAACACAAGCCAAAGAGCTAGATGAACAAATTGGAGACTCTAAATATAATAAATACCTCAGAGATAGTGAAGATTTTAAAAATGGCACTCCATATACACAACCTCAAGTAAATTCACAGAATAAAAGGGATAATTCACAAAAAGACCATTTTAGAGGCAGAATTGCATCACGAAATAATTATAATTATAATTATAATACAACACACAGTTCACATAGAAATCAATACAATTTAAAAGATAATCATCCGAGATCTAATAGGGATCATTCGAATAATAACTACTCTAATAATAGGAATCAATTTAACAACTATAGAGATCACGATATAAGATATAATAACACTTATGAGCACAATAGACACCAACAAAATAGGGAAATTTTTCACCAAAGAAATGAAAATCAATATAACCACAATGAATATAGGGGATCGAACCAACATAGAATAGAATATAACCATTACTCCAATCACTCTAATCACTATAAAAATTCACATTCACCAAAAGATAAAAGAGACAAAAGAGAAGATCAACAAGTTACAAATAAAGCAAGACATGAACAAGACTCACATCACCCTTTTCAACAGAACACATTCAAAGAGAGACACAAAATAGGAACAAACCACACACCGATCAATCAAGGCTGGATACACCCCAACAGATATTCTCCACTTCGCACAGACAGAACAAATCAAAGGAAAAGAGACAGGACACCAGATCTTTCAGAGGAACAAGAGGTAGAAGGGGTAAAACACAGAAGAAGGAGCCAGAGAGACTAGGCATTCACAATATTTCATCACAAACGATAACTGAACAAGAAAAAAACATTCTATCTAAAGGCTTAAAATTTATACCCACTCAGAGTGTTAATACATTTCAATTATTCATTGATGCACAGAAATTTATCAGGAATTTGACAGTTAAAAGATTCTTTGCCAGGAAAGATACATTAAGTAAAATCCAAGAAAATTCTCAAGCAAATAGGGAACCAAGAACTTACTTTAAAAACCCCTCCACTTTCTATCCCAGCCACTGTAAGGGCCCAAACATAGAAGTATTTGGCAAATTAATCCTAAAAGACATAGAAAAAATTGAGGCAAAACCTAAGTATTTCAATTTAAACAAACAAGAAAATGAGATTTACAAAAATTTAAATAAAAGGGAAGACATTATCATCAAGGAAGCGGATAAGGGGGGAAGTATAGTAATAATGGACCGTAGCTACTATATGGAGGAAGCAAATAGAATCTTATCAGACACAAAAACTTATCAAATTTTGAAAAATAACCCAAAAAGAACATTCACTTCAGAATTAAATAAGATCCTATCACAAGCTTTAGCTAGAAATATTATTTCTCAAGATGAATTTATGTTTTTAAATAAAGTAGAATCCAAGACCCCTATTTTTTACTTCATCCCCAAATTACACAAGGATCCACTTAGACCTCCAGGGAGGCCCATAATCAGTGGGATAGATTCCCTTACATGTAATTTATCTGCCTTTATAGATCATCTGTTACAGCCCTATGCTCAAACAGCAAGATCATACCTTAAAGACACTAAACAGGTATTAAATATACTCAAAGACACGAAATGGGAATCAGAATATTCATGGCTAACAATGGATGTAACATCTTTATACTCCATCATTGATCACAAAAAAGGTATAGCAGCCATAAAATGGAAACTTGAACAAGATGAAAATTTATCTATAGAATTACTAGAATTTATTTTAATATCAATAGAGTTCATTTTGAAACATAATTTCTTTTGGTTCGATAATAAACAGTATCTTCAGATATGTGGCACCGCCATGGGCACCAGATTCGCCCCAAGCTACGCCAATATTTACATGGACCACTTTGAACACACTTATGTATGGTCATGTGGCGTGGCTGGGGTGGGCCTGGTGTCCTGGCGGCGCTACATAGATGATGTTCTATGTATTTGGAACAAGGACGAGACTGCATCAAATAACTTTGTCTCTTATCTGAATGAAAATAATATGGGTATAATACTAACACCTGAATTCAATAAAACTCACATTAATTTTCTAGACTTAACAATTTTTGTTGAAGCAGGAAATATACACACTAGGACCTTTTTCAAAAGCTGTGACATGAACACTTATATAAGGAGAGACAGTGAACACCATCCAACCTGGCTAAAAGCAATCCCTAAAGGACAATTTCTCCGTATACGAAGAAATTGTGATACCACAGATGATTTCAATACCCAATCTAAGATAATTAAAGAAAGATTTGAGCAAAAAGGCTATGACAGCAACACATTAGAACAAGATAGAGTTGAAGTGGGAAACAGGAATCGAGATTCTTTAATACTGAACACTGACAAAAAAAGTACCAATAATCCAAATTTTCCAAGATTCATTACCACATACAATAGTGGACACAAACAGATCAAACATATTATAAATCAACATTGGAATGTTCTAAAAAATGATGAATACTTAAATAATATCATTCCAAACAAACCTTTGATAACTTTCAGGAAGGGAACAAACTTCAAACAAAAATTGGCACCTTCCCTTATCAAGGGGATGAAGCCACCTAAACCTATCCAAATTGCCAATTTAACAGGATTTTATACATGTGGACATTGTAAAGCATGCAATTATACTAAAAAGACACATAAGACATTCACTTCTTCAGTAACAAATAAATCATACACAATAAAAGATTTCATCACTTGCAAAACCAAAAATATAATATATTTACTTCAGTGTAATTGTCAGATTCAATATTTAGGACAAACTTCAAGATTTGCTAAAACTCGTATATTAGAACACCTTAATAAAATTGAAAAAGAAAAAGAAGATCATGGTGTCCCTTTACACTATAATAATTGTCCTCTATACGATAAAAAACATCTATCATGGATAGGTATAGAGAAGGTTTCATTACACTGGAGAGGGGGAGAGATAGAAAAAGAACTCAATAGAAGAGAATTATGGTGGATACACACATTAAAAACATATGGACATTATGGTTTAAATAAAGATATTAGAGTGGCAGCGTTCATATAATTTATTTTATTTTCATTTTATTTTATTTTATTTTATATTTAATATATTTAATAAATTATTTTATTCTGTTTAGGTTTCATTATATTTCAAATAGTCTAATATTTATCCCAATTACATACACAATATTACTGTGATTCTGTTCAGAAATTATATGTGAAGATAAATTTATATTTGATGGCAAAATTTATATTTGATGGCAAAATTTATACTTGATGGCGAAATTTATATTTAAAATTCATATTTGATGGCAAAGTTTATACATTTGATGGCAACATCGATATTCGAGTACATGTTGCACTAATTAATATTCAAAAGAAATTGAAAAGGTTGTAACCCAAGATTTTTGTGAAATATTGTCACGAAGTTGTCTATGTCTGTAATATATATGATTCAAAGTGACTTGCACTTTTCATTACATACTCCCTAGAGAATCCAAAACACTGGCTATCAATGGAACATAGTAAAATGTCGCTCACAGAGAGATTGGTCAATCCGAGACATGTGACACGGAACTCATTGGACAAACCGGAGCTTAGGCCTTTACATACGAAGCATTGAAAACAACGCTCTCTACCTGATTGATGAGAACATATGACCACGCATCATCTGGCGGACCTGAAAAGAAACTGCTTAAAACCAGGACTTGAAAGGGAACTTTATTTTTCTCCCCTCTGATTGGCCAAAAGGCTTTTTTTCATTTATACCAATCCAATTTGAAAAATTATTGAGAGTTTAAGCGCCAAAAGCTTAAATACAAAATAAATAAATATCATTCTCAAAACACAATTGGATTGGAATAAATACAAAATTAAAATGTTTTATTTGTGAGTCCTATTCCGGTGTTTACCACCGGAACAGGAACAATGATTACCTGTATAAATACACCTGTTAACACTCCAAAGGCAGCACTTCCAATTGTTTTTACTGCTCTTGAAAAAGACGACACTGTCGTTGAAACGCGTAGAGCCAAGATAAATAAGAGCATTTTATTATGTTTTAATAAATATTTGTTTTTTACCATAACAAGTATTTTTGCTGCCTTTTTGGAAGTAATTTCAAACTACACAATACGTTCTGAGGAGCCGGATTCCGAAATTTATCGGAGTGAGTATATTGCACTTTTTATCAAGCAAAAGATTCAATTACCTGCAGTGCAATTTTCATTATCCACAGACACAAACACAGTGTGGAAATTGGGAAAGTTGAGACAGAAAAACCTTTCGAAGAAGCTGAACTCTGAATTTTTCGGAGTGAGTATACTGCACATTAATTTGTTGTTAACTTCTGCAAATCACAAGCCAAGTTTTTCTTTCTTCAGTGTGTACGTCCATATACACGAGATTCAAGATCAGCGCCTCTATATATTCGATTCACTTTCTACTCACAGTCCGGTTGGGAGAGACTGTTAGAGAGCAGCGGTCATTTGAGAGGGGAGTATTGTACTCTATTCTAGTCACCCTGTACATTGTGTTGTTTAACATCTGACATATTTGTATAGTTTTAGATTATTTTTGCATTCTTCTCCTAATATGACTAAGAATACCCTCTCCGATTGGAGAGCTGCAAGACAAAACAAATACGACAATACATTTAAACATTTAGATGAAGATAAAAGTAATTGGGAATTTATAATAAACAAACTTAAGAAATTATATACTAAAGAGACCAAAAAATGGTGGGAAATAACTTTTTTAAGTAGATATCTAAATGAAGAAATAGTTCCTAGGGGTCTAAGGGTAACTAAGGTGCCGGCTTTTGGCACAGATGACAAAGAATTTATGGTAAAGTGGAATGCAGCTCTCCACAAATGTTCAACTAATCTAGTAAGTTTATTATATGAACATCAAGACATAGTTCTAAAAAATATTGAAAAAGAAATTTTCTCCTTAGAAACTGAACTTATACCATTTCTTTCAAGCAAAACATGTAATGACAAATTTGAGCAAATTAAAACACAAGCCAAAGAGCTAGATGAACAAATTGGAGACTCTAAATATAATAAATACCTCAGAGATAGTGAAGATTTTAAAAATGGCACTCCATATACACAACCTCAAGTAAATTCACAGAATAAAAGGGATAATTCACAAAAAGACCATTTTAGAGGCAGAATTGCATCACGAAATAATTATAATTATAATTATAATACAACACACAGTTCACATAGAAATCAATACAATTTAAAAGATAATCATCCGAGATCTAATAGGGATCATTCGAATAATAACTACTCTAATAATAGGAATCAATTTAACAACTATAGAGATCACGATATAAGATATAATAACACTTATGAGCACAATAGACACCAACAAAATAGGGAAATTTTTCACCAAAGAAATGAAAATCAATATAACCACAATGAATATAGGGGATCGAACCAACATAGAATAGAATATAACCATTACTCCAATCACTCTAATCACTATAAAAATTCACATTCACCAAAAGATAAAAGAGACAAAAGAGAAGATCAACAAGTTACAAATAAAGCAAGACATGAACAAGACTCACATCACCCTTTTCAACAGAACACATTCAAAGAGAGACACAAAATAGGAACAAACCACACACCGATCAATCAAGGCTGGATACACCCCAACAGATATTCTCCACTTCGCACAGACAGAACAAATCAAAGGAAAAGAGACAGGACACCAGATCTTTCAGAGGAACAAGAGGTAGAAGGGGTAAAACACAGAAGAAGGAGCCAGAGAGACTAGGCATTCACAATATTTCATCACAAACGATAACTGAACAAGAAAAAAACATTCTATCTAAAGGCTTAAAATTTATACCCACTCAGAGTGTTAATACATTTCAATTATTCATTGATGCACAGAAATTTATCAGGAATTTGACAGTTAAAAGATTCTTTGCCAGGAAAGATACATTAAGTAAAATCCAAGAAAATTCTCAAGCAAATAGGGAACCAAGAACTTACTTTAAAAACCCCTCCACTTTCTATCCCAGCCACTGTAAGGGCCCAAACATAGAAGTATTTGGCAAATTAATCCTAAAAGACATAGAAAAAATTGAGGCAAAACCTAAGTATTTCAATTTAAACAAACAAGAAAATGAGATTTACAAAAATTTAAATAAAAGGGAAGACATTATCATCAAGGAAGCGGATAAGGGGGGAAGTATAGTAATAATGGACCGTAGCTACTATATGGAGGAAGCAAATAGAATCTTATCAGACACAAAAACTTATCAAATTTTGAAAAATAACCCAAAAAGAACATTCACTTCAGAATTAAATAAGATCCTATCACAAGCTTTAGCTAGAAATATTATTTCTCAAGATGAATTTATGTTTTTAAATAAAGTAGAATCCAAGACCCCTATTTTTTACTTCATCCCCAAATTACACAAGGATCCACTTAGACCTCCAGGGAGGCCCATAATCAGTGGGATAGATTCCCTTACATGTAATTTATCTGCCTTTATAGATCATCTGTTACAGCCCTATGCTCAAACAGCAAGATCATACCTTAAAGACACTAAACAGGTATTAAATATACTCAAAGACACGAAATGGGAATCAGAATATTCATGGCTAACAATGGATGTAACATCTTTATACTCCATCATTGATCACAAAAAAGGTATAGCAGCCATAAAATGGAAACTTGAACAAGATGAAAATTTATCTATAGAATTACTAGAATTTATTTTAATATCAATAGAGTTCATTTTGAAACATAATTTCTTTTGGTTCGATAATAAACAGTATCTTCAGATATGTGGCACCGCCATGGGCACCAGATTCGCCCCAAGCTACGCCAATATTTACATGGACCACTTTGAACACACTTATGTATGGTCATGTGGCGTGGCTGGGGTGGGCCTGGTGTCCTGGCGGCGCTACATAGATGATGTTCTATGTATTTGGAACAAGGACGAGACTGCATCAAATAACTTTGTCTCTTATCTGAATGAAAATAATATGGGTATAATACTAACACCTGAATTCAATAAAACTCACATTAATTTTCTAGACTTAACAATTTTTGTTGAAGCAGGAAATATACACACTAGGACCTTTTTCAAAAGCTGTGACATGAACACTTATATAAGGAGAGACAGTGAACACCATCCAACCTGGCTAAAAGCAATCCCTAAAGGACAATTTCTCCGTATACGAAGAAATTGTGATACCACAGATGATTTCAATACCCAATCTAAGATAATTAAAGAAAGATTTGAGCAAAAAGGCTATGACAGCAACACATTAGAACAAGATAGAGTTGAAGTGGGAAACAGGAATCGAGATTCTTTAATACTGAACACTGACAAAAAAAGTACCAATAATCCAAATTTTCCAAGATTCATTACCACATACAATAGTGGACACAAACAGATCAAACATATTATAAATCAACATTGGAATGTTCTAAAAAATGATGAATACTTAAATAATATCATTCCAAACAAACCTTTGATAACTTTCAGGAAGGGAACAAACTTCAAACAAAAATTGGCACCTTCCCTTATCAAGGGGATGAAGCCACCTAAACCTATCCAAATTGCCAATTTAACAGGATTTTATACATGTGGACATTGTAAAGCATGCAATTATACTAAAAAGACACATAAGACATTCACTTCTTCAGTAACAAATAAATCATACACAATAAAAGATTTCATCACTTGCAAAACCAAAAATATAATATATTTACTTCAGTGTAATTGTCAGATTCAATATTTAGGACAAACTTCAAGATTTGCTAAAACTCGTATATTAGAACACCTTAATAAAATTGAAAAAGAAAAAGAAGATCATGGTGTCCCTTTACACTATAATAATTGTCCTCTATACGATAAAAAACATCTATCATGGATAGGTATAGAGAAGGTTTCATTACACTGGAGAGGGGGAGAGATAGAAAAAGAACTCAATAGAAGAGAATTATGGTGGATACACACATTAAAAACATATGGACATTATGGTTTAAATAAAGATATTAGAGTGGCAGCGTTCATATAATTTATTTTATTTTCATTTTATTTTATTTTATTTTATATTTAATATATTTAATAAATTATTTTATTCTGTTTAGGTTTCATTATATTTCAAATAGTCTAATATTTATCCCAATTACATACACAATATTACTGTGATTCTGTTCAGAAATTATATGTGAAGATAAATTTATATTTGATGGCAAAATTTATATTTGATGGCAAAATTTATACTTGATGGCGAAATTTATATTTAAAATTCATATTTGATGGCAAAGTTTATACATTTGATGGCAACATCGATATTCGAGTGCATGTTGCACTAATTAATATTCAAAAGAAATTGAAAAGGTTGTAACCCAAGATTTTTGTGAAATATTGTCACGAAGTTGTCTATGTCTGTAATATATATGATTCAAAGTGACTTGCACTTTTCATTACATACTCCCTAGAGAATCCAAAACACTGGCTATCAATGGAACATAGTAAAATGTCGCTCACAGAGAGATTGGTCAATCCGAGACATGTGACACGGAACTCATTGGACAAACCGGAGCTTAGGCCTTTACATACGAAGCATTGAAAACAACGCTCTCTACCTGATTGATGAGAACATATGACCACGCATCATCTGGCGGACCTGAAAAGAAACTGCTTAAAACCAGGACTTGAAAGGGAACTTTATTTTTCTCCCCTCTGATTGGCCAAAAGGCTTTTTTTCATTTATACCAATCCAATTTGAAAAATTATTGAGAGTTTAAGCGCCAAAAGCTTAAATACAAAATAAATAAATATCATTCTCAAAACACAATTGGATTGGAATAAATACAAAATTAAAATGTTTTATTTGTGAGTCCTATTCCGGTGTTTACCACCGGAACAGGAACAATGATTACCTGTATAAATACACCTGTTAACACTCCAAAGGCAGCACTTCCAATTGTTTTTACTGCTCTTGAAAAAGACGACACTGTCGTTGAAACGCGTAGAGCCAAGATAAATAAGAGCATTTTATTATGTTTTAATAAATATTTGTTTTTTACCATAACAAGTATTTTTGCTGCCTTTTTGGAAGTAATTTCAAACTACACAATACGTTCTGAGGAGCCGGATTCCGAAATTTATCGGAGTGAGTATATTGCACTTTTTATCAAGCAAAAGATTCAATTACCTGCAGTGCAATTTTCATTATCCACAGACACAAACACAGTGTGGAAATTGGGAAAGTTGAGACAGAAAAACCTTTCGAAGAAGCTGAACTCTGAATTTTTCGGAGTGAGTATACTGCACATTAATTTGTTGTTAACTTCTGCAAATCACAAGCCAAGTTTTTCTTTCTTCAGTGTGTACGTCCATATACACGAGATTCAAGATCAGCGCCTCTATATATTCGATTCACTTTCTACTCACAGTCCGGTTGGGAGAGACTGTTAGAGAGCAGCGGTCATTTGAGAGGGGAGTATTGTACTCTATTCTAGTCACCCTGTACATTGTGTTGTTTAACATCTGACATATTTGTATAGTTTTAGATTATTTGTGTATGTTATAAGGCAAACACATGTGTGTAGGTAATAAGGCAAACAAGTGCGTATGTCATAAGGCAAACACATGTGTATTTAATAAGGCAAACACATGGGTGTATCTAATAAGGCAAACACATGGGTGTATATAATAAGGCAAACACATGTGTGTAGGTAATAAGGCAAACACGTGTGTATGTAATAAGGCAAACACGTGTGTATGTAATAAGGCAAACACATGGGTGTATATAATAAGGCAAACACATGGGTGTATATAATAAGGCAAACACATGGGTGTAGGTAATAAGGCAAACACATGTGTGTAGGTAATAAGGCAAACACATGTGTGTATGTAATAAAGCAAACTATCTCAAACTAGTTTATACTTTTTTCCTGGGTGCAGGTTTAACAGCAGAAGTGTAGAATAATAGTAGAGATGGAGCAGTAAATAAAAGGCAAAACTAAAATATACAAAACTATGCAGTGGATATGTCATTGGTAAAGAGTTTTCCTATTGAGTATACAACATGCTTTTTATCTTTTTAACAAACTATAGTGATACAAAGACATTTTCTACCCTATTTTTCAATATGCATGTGTATTTCATGGAGCATAGAAGCATGTGTGTGGGTGTTATATAGTAACATTATTAAAGGGACACTGAAGCCAATTTTTTTTCTTTCGTGATTCACATAGAGCATGCAATTTTAAGCAACTTTCTAATTTACTCCTATTATCAATTTTTCTTCGTTCTCTTGCTATCTTTATTTAAAAAAGAAGGCATCTAAGCTATTTGTTTGGTTCAGCACCATGGAAAGCACTTGTTCATTGGTGGATGAATTTATCCACCAATCAGCAAGAACAACCCAGGTTGTTCACCAAAAATGGGCCGGCATCTAAACTTACATTCTTGCATTTCAAATAAAGATACCAGCGGCTAGATTTAGAGTTTTGCGGCCAAAGGGGTGCGTTAGCTATGCATGCTTTTTTCTGGCCGCACCTTTTAAATACCGCTGGTATTTAGAGTTCACAGAAGGGCTGCGTTAGGCTCCAAAAAAGGGAGCGTATAGCATATTTACCGCAACTACAACTCTCGATACCAGCGGTGCTTACGGACGCGGCCAGCTTCAAAAACGTGCTCGTGCACGATTCCCCCATAGGAAACAATGGGGCAGTTTGAGCTGAAAAAAAACCTAACACCTGCAAAAAAGCAGCGTTCAGCTAGTAACGCGGCCCCATTGTTTCCTATGGGGAAACTCTTCCTAAGTCTGCACCTAACACCCTAACATGTACCTCGAGTCTAAACACCCCTAACCTTACACTTATTAACCCCTAATCTGCCGCTGCCGCTATCGCTGACCCCTGCATTTTATTATTAACCCCTAATCTGCCGCTCCGTACACCGCCGCAACCTACATTATCCCTATGTACCCCTAATCTGCTGCCCCTAACACCGCCGACCCCTATATTATATTTATTAACCCCTAATCTGCCCCCCACAACGTCGCCGCCAGCTACCTACAATAATTAACCCCTAATCTGCCGACCGCAAAGCGCCGCCACCTACGTTATCCTTATGTACCCCTAATCTGCTGCCCCTAACACCGCCGACCCCTATATTATATTTATTAACCCCTAATCTGCCCCCCACAACGTCGCCGCCAGCTACCTACAATAATTAACCCCTAATCTGCCGACCGCACCTCACTGCTACTCTAATAAATGTATTAACCCCTAAAGCTAAGTCTAACCCTAACACTAACACCCCCCCTAAGTTAAATATAATTTAAATCTAACGAAATAAATTAACTATTATTAAATAAATTATTCCTATTTTAAACTAAATACCTGTAAAATAAACCCTAATATAGCTACAATATAACGAATAATTATATTGTAGCTATTTTAGGATTAATATTTATTTTACAGGCAACTTTGTATTTATTTTAACCAGGTACAATAGCTATTAAATAGTTAAGAACTATTTAATAGCTAAAATAGTTAAAATAATTACAAAATTACCTGTAAAATAAATCCTAACCTAAGTTACAATTAAACCTAACACTACACTATCAATAAATGAATTAAATACAATACCTACAAATAACTACAATTAAATAAACTAACTAAAGTACAAAAAATAAAAAAGAACTAAGTTACAAAAAATAAAAAAATATTTACAAACATTAGAAAAATATTACAATTTTAAACTAATTACACCTACTCTAAGCCCCCTAATAAAATAACAAAGACCCCCAAAATAAAAAAATGCCCTACCCTATTCTAAATTAAAAAAGTTCAAAGCAGGGGGGCGGAGCCAACTGCCAGAGGAGATGGACGCTGCACAGCAGAGCTCCTGAAGATTATCTGATAAAAACTTTGAAATATGGAACCCTAGGACTCTATATCGTTTTCATATATTGCTCTTAAGATGGAGGACCTTTCTATATGCACTTATACTCTTCTGGCCGGCTTACTTGATAAAGCTGACACTCAATTCAGCAACTTAAAATCTCTCATTGCAGAGATGCGTGGCCAAGATGGCGCTTCTCACACACCTAACCCTGACATCCTCATGGCGGGTCTGACAGAAGACTCACTGATCACAACACCTAGCTTGGAACAGATGCAAGGAAGGCAGCCTACTGGGAAATCGATCTGCATTTTATTGGAGGCTACAGATGACAACTCGATGCAATCATACGTAACTGACACTCTCTGCGTGGCGCGTGTTGCCCCGGGATCAGTGAGACTCCCTCAGTTCAAGTCTGCGCAGCGCCCGCTGCCCTCTTTGTCGTCTAGTCTAAGACTACAGGCTTCCCTGAACCCTAGCAAGCTCAAGATACTAAACGCTGTGGGAGATCATGAAGGGCAACTGACGGAGCACTCGATTCAGCCGGTTGCGGCATTTGCCGCTCTGAGTACTACTATAGCGGAGGTCCCGGTGACAGTCTTGGTGCAGAGGCCCACCGTTGGTAAGCCATTTCAGCGGAGGGGGGACATGAAGCAGACTCAGCATAAGGGATCCGGAGCTAAAAGGGCAGTGATACAGAGATCTACTCCAATGGCGAAACTTACCTTTTACAGATGGGACTTGCTTACTTGGGCTGCACAACGCCATGGCTCCTGGATGCGAGAATGCTCTGATACATTAGCCTGCTCTATTCCCAAAAGCCTATGCATGAGAGAGGGAATCGGCTGAGCTCCCTGACGTTACAGGCCAGATCTAAGGGCTAAATCAGATGGCCTTACACCTGGCCATAAACTGACCGTAAGGAGACGAACTAATTTGAACATTACCAACATATGCTCCTTTAATTTTGAGACTTGTTGCTTGTCATTAGTTGGGATTCTGTTTAGGTTAACAAGTGGAATCCATGTTTATGATATTTTCTATGATGCACTAACGTAGATGTTTCATATTGTATTAATGTTAACATGACACTGTACCCAAGTTCAGCTCTGTAGTACAGGATGTTTCATATAGAGTCTTTGGATTAAAAGATGTTGTTATTTATTGCTAACACTGGTCCCATAATATTTCATAATTTGGAAGCATCTACTTGTAATGCTTCATAACTCCACTACTGTCGCTATCCAATATTCTCACCATAAGTGTTAAATACCTAGGCCCCCAATATCTTTGATGGCGAAGGGAGAAATAATCAGAAACATAGATAGAAACCTTCTTTGCAGTATGGCTACTTTTGCACATATATTCACAATATCGGGATTACTAATATATATGCTTTAACAGTAATTTCTGATATCCTCTCTAGTTCCCTTAATGTTCTGTTGCAATATGGTTGATAATGTTCCTTGGTTTTTTAATGTTTGAGATTTACATGTTGGAAACTTTCCAAACCAATAGCTGGTTATAACTCAGGATGATTTACCAGTATGAATAACTCCACAGAGCTGTTTAACATAACTTTTGCTTCGGCCTCCTTGTGTTAGTAGATATAGCGTGGTTTATTACCTATGATTTAGTACTGATTGCTCCTTCCTAATACTCTAACGGGCATACCCCCTGTGCTAGCTTCACATACTTATGCTTCTAGACTACTGCAAACAAGCATTTAATCTATGCTCGGTATAATGGGAACTCTCTCCTATTACATTGTTGTGTTTGTACATACTATACCCTGAATCCTAGCCTACAACAACAGTGTTATATGTATTGAAATGGTTGTAATATACTTTTGTGTCTACTAGTCATGGGAGAAACCTACTTTAATGTGACTCAATAATATGTTTTTTGTTGCAACAAGTTTATAACTTTATTATATACGAGTCAGGATAATCACAATGTCTTTATATCCAATATATGCAATTCTTTCAAAGGCTAGGTTTAAGTCGTCCTTACACGCTTTTACTATAACACAGCAATTTTTTTTTAGGCTATTTTTTCGAGTAATAGTTCACATCTCAGTAATTCGGACACTATCTTCTATATATATATATACCATAAGATGTAATTTTGTCCCCAATAAGATGAACAGCACTCTGATATTCCTGAATAGCTGCTATGGGTATGATTCCTACTATCCCATACAGGCCCTCTCTTTCACCAGATGAATGCTCATGCTCCTTTAGGGTGTCCATGCTTATCTTTTTACAGCCTTTGGTATACACAAATCACCTCAAGCTTGAAATATGATATTTTTCTCAGCTCATAATATTATTTCTTTAGTGTGACTCAAAATTGTGATGCTTCAGCTGTTATATAGCAATAGAAATGCAACCGTATACTTACCTCTTCTAATTTATCCATGCTCTTGCTCATATTACTAGTACATAATAGTTGTCTTGATTGAGCCTCTCTCCTCCCTTTCCTGCTGGTACTTATGCCTGCGGGTCATATCCCTTCTCCTTTTTCCCACATTGCCTATAGGTGGCACTCCCCCAGGAGAGGGGCTCACCCTGAGGTCCCCTAGGCCCCCCAGTCCCCAACTACTCTAACGTCCCCCCCTCCGCTTGATCATAATATATTATATGTTTCCGTGCCCCCTCTATAGGATTACAAAAGCTTAGATGAGTGGGATTTTGTTTACCTCAAGTAATAATACTCTAGTCCCACCTAAATTTGTTTCTGGTGAGGACATACTAATTGGCTCCGCCCCCGCCTCCCCCCCCACAACTCCTATTATATTTCGAGCGGCTCTCGCCCGCTGCATCCCTCTTCCCCATATAACTATAGAGTCACCTCCTCCCTAGTCTTTCACTTAATTGATTAGCCACCTTACTTCTCTTTGTATACAGCTAGTAGAGGACCATTTTTGCTTATATTACATCTGTTATACTCTAAAACAAAACTGAAGTCTCTTTATGTGATAGCCCACATTATATGGAAATGTTTGAGATACCAGATTACATTGTCTCCTAATTATGCTCTGTACACATTGTCTTGTGAATGTCTTGAGACATACCCTATTTTCTGTATACTCTGTATTGGTTTTTGACTTCAATAAAAAATTATTTAAAAAAAAAAAAAAAAAAAAGTTCAAAGCTCTTTTACCTTACCAGCCCTGAAAAGGGTCATTTGCGGGGCATGCCCCAAATAATTCACCTCTTTTGCCTGTAAAAAAAACCATACAATACCCCCTCAACATTACAACCCACCACCCACATACCCCTAATCTAACCCAAACCCCCCTTAAATAAACCTAACACTAAGCCCCTGAAGATCTTCCTACCTTATCTTCACCATACCAGGTTCACCGATCCGTCCTCCGAAGTCTTGATCCAAGCCTCTGAAATCTTCATCCAAGCCCAAGCGGGGGCTGGCGATCCATAATCCGGCTGAAGTCTTCTATCAAGCGGCGGCTGAAGAGGTCCAGAAGAGGATCCATCCTCTTCTTCCGACGTCCAACTGAAGAAAGAAAGTTCCTTTAAGGGACGTCATCCAAGATTCCATCAGCCAATCAGAATTTTCCTACCTTAATTCCGATTGGCTGATAGAAACCTATCAGCCAATCGGAATTCGAGGGATGCCATCTTGGATGACGTCCCTTAAAGGAACCTTCATTCTTCAGTTGGACGTTGGAAGAAGAGGATGGATCCGCGTCGGAGGTCTTCAAGATGGAGCCGTTCGTCATCGGATGAAGATAGAAGATGCCGCTTGGATCAAGATGGTTGCCGGTCCGGATCTCCTCTTCTTCCCGGATAGGATGAAGACTTTGGAGCCTCTTCTGGACCTCTTCAGCCGCCGCTTGATAGAAGACTTCAGCCGGATTATGGATCGCCAGCCCCCGCTTGGGCTTGGATGAAGATTTCGGAGGCTTGGATGAAGACTTCGGAGGACGGATCGGTGAACCTGGTATGGTGAAGATAAGGTAGGAAGATCTTCAGGGGCTTAGTGTTAGGTTTATTTAAGGGGGGTTTGGGTTAGATTAGGGGTATGTGGGTGGTGGGTTGTAATGTTGGGGGGGGGGGTATTGTATGTTTTTTTTTACAGGCAAAAGAGCTGAATTATTTGGGGCATGCCCCGCAAATGGCCCTTTTCAGGGCTGGTAAGGTAAAAGAGCTTTGAACTTTTTTAATTTAGAATAGGGTAGGGCATTTTTTTATTTTGGGGGTCTTTGTTATTTTATTAGGGGGCTTAGAGTAGGTGTAATTAGTTTAAAATTGTTTTAATATTTTTCTAATGTTTGTAAATATTTTTTTATTTTTTGTAACTTAGTTCTTTTTTATTTTTTGTACTTTAGTTAGTTTATTTAATTGTAGTTATTTGTAGGTATTGTATTTAATTTATTTAATGATAGTGCAGTATTAGGTTTAATTGTAACTTAGGTTAGAATTTATTTTACGGGTAATTTTGTAATTATTTTAACTATTTTAGCTATTAAATAGTTCTTAACTATTTAATAGCTATTGTACCTGGTTAAAATAAATACAAAGTTGCCTGTAAAATAAATATTAATCCTAAAATAGCTACAATATAATTATTTGTTATATTGTAGCTATATTAGGGTTTATTTTACAGGTAAGTATTTAGTTTAAAATAGGAATAATTTATTTAATAATAGTTAATTTATTTCGTTAGATTTAAATTATATTTAACTTAGGGGGGTGTTAGTGTTAGGGTAAGACTTAGCTTTAGGGGTTAATACATTTATTAGAGTAGCGGTGAGGTGCGGTCGGCAGATTAGGGGTTAATTATTGTAGGTAGCTGGCGGCGACGTTGTGGGGGGCAGATTAGGGGTTAATAAATATAATATAGGGGTCGGCGGTGTTAGGGGCAGCAGATTAGGGGTACATAAGGATAACGTAGGTGGCGGCGCTTTGCGGTCGGCAGATTAGGGGTTAATTATTGTAGGTAGCTGGCGGCGACGTTGTGGGGGGCAGATTAGGGGTTAATAAATATAATATAGGGGTCGGCGGTGTTAGGGGCAGCAGATTAGGGGTACATAAGGATAACGTAGGTGGCGGCGCTTTGCGGTCGGCAGATTAGGGGTTAATTATTGTAGGTAGCTGGCGGCGACGTTGTGGGGGGCAGGTTAGGGGTTAATAAATATAATATAGGGGTCGGCGGTGTTAGGGGCAGCAGATTAGGGGTACATAAGGATAACGTAGGTGGCGGCGCTTTGCGGTCGGCAGATTAGGGGTTAATTATTGTAGGTAGCTGGCGGCGACGTTGTGGGGGGCAGATTAGGGGTTAATAAATATAATATAGGGGTCGGTGGTGTTAGGGGCAGCAGATTAGGGGTACATAAGTATAACGTAGGTGGCGGTCGGCAGATTAGGGGTTAAAAAAATTTAATCGAGTGGCGGCGATGTGGGGGGGCCTCGGTTTATGGGTACATAGGTAGTTTATGGGTGTTAGTGTACTGTAGAGCACAGTAGTTAAGAGCTTTATGAACCGGCGTTAGCCCAAAAAGCTCTTAACTCCTGGGTTTTTTCTGCGGCTGGAGTTTTGTTGTTAGATTTCTAATGCTCACTTCAGCCACGACTCTAAATACCGGCGTTAGAAAGATCCCATTGAAAAGATAGGATACGCAAATGGCGTAGGGGGATCTGCGGTATGGAAAAGTCGCGGCTGGAAAGTGAGCGTTAGACCCTTTCCTGACTGACTCCAAATACCGGCGGTAGCCCAAAACCAGCGTTAGGAGCCTAACGCTGGTTTTGACGGCTACCGCCAAACTCTAAATCTAGGCCCAAGAGAATTAAGAAAATTTGATAATAGGAGTAAATTAGAAAGTTGCTTAAAATTGCATGCTCTATCTGAATCACGAAAGAAAAAATTTGGCTTCAGTGTCCCTTTAACATATGTGCCTAAAATGTAACCAAATGTGCAAAAAACCACAAGTGAATATTATATATATATATATATATATATATATATATATATATATATATATATATATATATATATATATATATATATAAAACACGGAAGGGAACTGCACTTCCGTGTTTTGTATTTCTCTGGGTGATTACATCCACCTGTGCACCCCTCCTTTGTTCTCAGTTTGTTTGGCTTTGTAAGCTTGCATGGTGTGGCTGTGTTAGGGACTCAGGCAGTGGAAAGGACCTTGACGTGGTGCCTGAGCTTTTCCCATTTGGCCCGATGTGGTAACTAACCTTTCCAGTTGTGATTTTATCTTAGCTATGAGCTAGCTGGTGAGTGCTGGGTGTTTCTATGTGTTGTATATATATATATATATATATATATATACAGTATATATATATATATATATATCTGTAAACAAGGGAGATAGGAAGCGCACAAAAGTACCTATATAGTGCAAATCAATTTTATTAAAACAAACACAAACACACGTGTTGTAAAAAACCTCCGTAGGGTGTCTACTCACAGGATCCAACCTCAAACAATGTGAGGTATGTAAAAGCACATAGAGATCAAAGTGTACAGCTGCAATTCACTGTTCACTGTAACCGGTTTGATAGTCACGGCTCTTTAACTATCAGAGTTGCTAGCAGAAATGTTGGCAGAAGTGCTGCAATGATTACCGTGACACCGCTGTTCTCCAGGAAGCACTGCTGTCCCACAAGCGTATTGAGTAGTGTATCTTAAACCGGGAAAATTCACAGAAAGCCAGTAAGGAAAGTCTTAAAGACCGCTCACACAAGTACAGCGGATTGCTGGTAACTGACGTAAGGTGGGCGTGGCCTTATGCATTTCGCACTTAGGCCACTCCAAGATCAAGACAGGTTTTTTGACTGGAGTTTCCTGATGGATGGTTGTTGGGTAAGTCAACTCATACATCAGGCCTATAATTTATTTTCAACCACAAAGCATCACATATCTGCATTCCAACACCTGCTCTACACACATTACTTGCATGCATGCCCACAACTTTTCGGCTTTGTTACAACTTTACCTGTCACCTACAGCCATCACTTGCATACTATATTGCATTACATGGTCTAAAGCTCACACACAGAAATTCAACCAAAGGTTGACCTTGGCATACAAATTAATGTCCTGGGATTCTTTGCTGCTATGCAACAAATCCCTCCACCACCCCCTTTCGCATAAGTAATCATACTGCTTCTCCCCTCCCCTGAGTGACACAGGATATAGGTGCAAAGCCTGCCTGCACACACCCAACACCCACAATTCTGGTTCAGCAGATAGAAACCCACCAGAAGTGCCAAACCATGACTGAGTATACCTTTGGAAAATTCATATAACGGTTTAGATTTTTAGATCACTCCAGTAGAACCATGCTCTACTCCCCTAAAAGGTCAGCAAGATTATCATGGCATGCTGCTTTGTGCACAATCTGGTGAAGCTTTATAGCCTTTTGAAGGAAGTACCATTGGACAGAGTTGTGGAGATGGAGCCTGAACCTCTTGATGGGCATGTGGAAAATCCAGGAGGCAGAAAGGTTTTAGACAACGTCATACACGGCAGTTCTTCCAAGGTACATGGAAAAATCTTTGAATGCTGACATTAACTATATCCATCAAGCATATCATATTAGTGATAACTTCATGGTTCCCACTTCCCAATTGTGTAATAGATGTGAAATCCATTTGCATAATATTATGATATATTTTACATATGTATGTGAAAGCATGTTTCAATTACCAATTATTCTTTCAAAGGCCCCATTTTCATGGACACTACATGAACAATGTTCCATTTATTTTTACCATAATGTTCATGGCACATTTCCTCGTTACAGACATATGAAGCAAAAGCAAACTACTTATCTGTACCTATTTGAATCTATCTATCTATCAATCTATCTAGATATCTATCATATATCTATCTATCTATTAACATCGACCTAATTTATTAAAGTGATGTTTCAGGACAATGAAGTAACCCTTCTTTAGACAAACCTGAATATCAGTTCACAGAACAAAAATAAACCCACGCAATTACAATACACCCACCCCTCTGACCAATTACCTCACCTGTTATCCCTAGCTACACCCTAACCCACCAAACAAAAATACCATTGTGTACATAAACCACAAAGTGTAAATAAAAGCGGAAAGTCATATTGTAAACTACCTATCAAGAGCCTATGTGTCTCACTACCTGCGTACATCTATGACATAAAATAGGGAATCGCATTATGAACAATCAATGTATCATATCACCGGTCTTAAGACCACGCCTACAGTACCATCATCAAGCTTCACCTCAGATCATACACACCCACCACATGTTTTACAATACACCTAAAACATTATGGGCCAGATGAAATAATGAGCACAAAATATTGCTTATGCGAAAGCGATATTTGCGCTCACATGAGTAATACCAGCACACGCAAATGTGCACTGATATTACAATTGAGGTGCAATGTGAATGTGACCTTGCATTTGCATTGCACTCTCTCTCTCTCTCTCTCTCTCTCTCTCTCTCTCTCTCCCATTTGAGCTCTTCCATTGGCTCAAATGGGAGCCTCGTTCTCATGGCATAAGAACTAGAGCAGTGAAGGGGGTAAGTCGCACAGCGATGTGCAGCAATTTTAAATATATATGTAAATTAATATATACATATATATTTATGAGTTATTTATGCGGTAGAAATAACCAGCCACCTGCAATGGCTGGTTATTTACAGTCCATTTAGACTGCAATCCACAATAAAAAAAAATGTAATAAAGAAAAGTCAGATAAAATGTTATGGACCATTGATGAAAAATGACTGAGGGCTATGACTAAATTATAGCCTTAGTGTTTAAAGAAAAAGGTGGGAAAGCATAGGTGAAGGGGCTGAGAATGCAGGAGTAAAGGGATTAATAAGGGGATTAATAAGAGAGTAAGGGGCCGATTTATGAAAGTGCGAGCGGACATGATACGATGTAGCAATTATCATTGCACAAGCAGTTCTTGTGAAATGCCGCCCCCTACAGATTTGCGGCCGCTAGCAGGGGGTGTCAAACAGCCCTATCATATAGGATCGGGCGGATTGAAGACCGCAGCCTAAGAGGCAGCGGATCAGTTATGGAGCAGCGGTCTTTAGACTGCTGCATCATAACTGCTGTTTCCGGTGAGCCTGAAGGCTCGTGCGGGAACAAGAGCATCAAGCTCCATTCGGAGCTTGATAATTCGGCCCCTAAGAATGAAATTTAGTTACAAGATCCTATCTCAAAACTATGGGCATTAATATGGAGTTGAGTATCCTTAGCAGCTATACCAGATGCAATTCATCTGGGAATGCTTTTCACAAAATATTGAGCGTATCTGTGGGAATTTGTGCCAAATCTACCTAAACAGCATTTGTGTGGTAAGGCGATGATGTTGGAAGATGCTGGCTTGCATTAAGCATTCCAATATATCTCAAAGGTTTTTAATAGGGCTGATGTCAGGGATTTGTTGCAGGCCACTCAAGTTCTTCCACACTTTGTGCACAGTCACGCTGGCGCAGGAAAGGGCTTTCTCCAAAATGTTGCCACAAAGTTGGAAGCACCCAATTGCCTAAAATGTCTTTGCATCCTTTTGTACTAAGATAACTCTTTAATGGAACTAAAAGGTGTACACCAAACCCTGAAAAACAGACCTAGATCATTATTCCCACCAAACTTTACAGTAGGCATTGTGCATTAAGGCAGGTTTCCTTCTCCTAGCATCCAACAAACCCAAGTTCTTCCATCAGAGTGCCAGATAGTGAAACATGATTCCTAACTCCGGAGAACACATTTCCACTGCTCCAGAGTTAAGTGGCAGTGTGCTTTACAATACTGCAGCCAATGTTTGGCATTGCACATGTTTATGTGAGGCTTTTGTTCAGCTGCTCAGCCACGGAAACCTATTTCATGAAGCTCCCAATGGACAGTTCTTGTGTGGATGTTGCTTCTAGAGGCAGTTTGGATCTCTATAGTGAGTGATACAACTGATAGGTGATTCATACCCAATACACACTAAAGCACTGCTCTGTGAATTTGCATAATCTACTAGTTTTTGACTGAGCTGTTGTTGCACCTAAATGCTTCCACTTCACAAAATAGTACTTACAGTTGACAGGGGAAGATCTAATAGGGAAAAAAAATCTTAAATTGACTTGTGGCAAAGGTGTCATCCTATGACAGTGCCACATTTAAATTCACTGAGCTCTTCGGCATTGTACTTCCAATTTCTGCCTTTGGAAATTAATAAGCTTTTAATGTGACTGAGCTCAATAATTACTAAGGATGTCCAAATACCTTTCAGCATATAGTGCACATATTATAAGACACATCCTTTGAAAGATAGTCTATCCAACCATTTAAATTAATTTAATATTTTTTTTTTTATAATAGTAAGTATCTCCTAGCCTCTTTTAGTTTTGTTGTAGATTATTACTTATATGAGCTGATAAATTGCAGGTATTCAAATAAATGGAAAAACTGGGTGTAAAAGTTGATGACTGTTTGAGAAAATCTATTTTGGATAAAAAAAAAAATTAGCAAGTATTTTATGTTTCATATTTCTTTTTTTTTACTATCTTTTTTTACTACAGTAAATATGTTTGTACAGGGGTAGGATCTTATATGAAGTGTCAAGCTGATTAAAGATACTCTTTTGTAAAGTTACAAGTAATGGTTAGTTTAAAATATATATATTATTTTTATGGTTAGATATTTTATTTATACTTATTTTCTGTATAAATTACAAGATAGTTTTTAAGTGATAACAATAATACAATATATCTTCTAATTTTCATTAAATAAATTTATATATAAAAATCCTAAAACTGGTATTTTTTTGTGGAAATTTAGCTGTTAAATAAGGTATCAAAAAAGTGTGTTTTAAATATATAGATATTATTTACTTCTACATTTTATTTCATAAAATTTTAATTACTTGGAAAAAATAAGGGGGTGGATATTATATAAAGACTATGGGCATATTTATCAAAGCGTCAATCTCAGTGCATTCATCGGCGTCAATACGCTAGCCAGACATCCCTGATTCAGATCCAAGTACGATTTCCTTATTTATAAAAAAAACCATCAAAAACACGTGCGTCAAGTACGGAGCGATGAGCATCGGAGTGTTGTTAACTAACAGTCATTGATGACGCGGTTATTCAGGTTTTTCCCAACTTTATTTATATCATTTCATTACTGTCCATGAACAAGCACATTTCTCTAAAGCTAATCTTTTATTTTTGATCTGTTAATGTCCAAGAAATAAATGGATTTATACCTCAACAAACAATATCTCATAGAAAACAGAATTGATGCTTACCTGATAAATTACTTTCTCCAACAGTGTGTCCGGTCCACGGCGTCATCCATTACTTGTGGGAAATATTCTCCCCCACAGGGAAAGGCAAGGAGAGCACACAGCAAGAGCTGTCCATATAGCTCCCCCTCTGGCATCGCCCCCCAGTCATTCGACCGACGGTTAGGAGAAAAAGGAGAAACTATAGGGTGCCGTGGTGACTGTAGTGTATAAAGAAAAAAAATTTCAACCTGATTAGGAAACCAGGGCGGGCCGTGGACCGGACACACCGTTGGAGAAAGTAATTTATCAGGTAAGCATAAATTCTGTTTTCTCCAACATTGGTGTGTCCGGTCCATGGCGTCATCCATTACTTGTGGGAACCAATACCAAAGCTTTAGGACACGGATGAAGGGAGGGAGCAAATCAGGTTACCTAAATGGAAGGCACCACGGCTTACAAAACCTTTCTCCCAAAAATAGCCTCCGAAGAAGCATAAGTATCAAATTTGGAGAATTTGGCAAAAGTGTGCAGAGAGGACCAAGTCGCTGCCTTACATATCTGATCAACAGAAGCCTCGTTCTTGTAGGCCCAAGTGGAAGCCACAGCCCTAGTAGAGTGAGCTGTGATTCGGTCAGGAGGTTGCCGTCCGGCAGTCTCATAAGCCAATCGGATAATGCTTTTCAGCCAGAAAGAGAGAGAGGTAGCAGTAGCTTTTTGACCTCTCCTCTTACCAGAGTAAACGACAAACACAGATGAGGTTTGTCTAAAATCTTTTGTTGCTTCTAAGTAGAACTTTAAAGCACGAACAACATCTAAATTGTGTAATAAATGTTCCTTCTTTGAAACTGGATTCGGACACAGAGAAGGAACAACTATTTCCTGGTTAATATTCTTGTTGGAAACAACTTTTGGAAGAAAACCAGGCTTAGTACGCAAAACAACCTTATCTGAATGGAAAACCAGATAGGGTGGATTACATTGCAAAGCAGATAATTCAGAAACTCTTCTAGCAGAAGAAATAGCAACCAAAAACAGAACTTTCCAAGATAATAACTTAATATCTATGGAATGTAAAGGTTCAAACGGAACCCCTTGAAGAACTGAAGGAACTAAATTTAGACTCCAAGGAGGAGTCATGGGTCTGTAAACAGGCTTGATTCTAACCAAAGCCTGAACAAAAGCTTGTACATCTGGCACAGCTGCCAGTCGTTTGTGTAACAAGACAGATAAAGCAGAAATCTGTCCTTTTAGAGAACTAGCTGACAACCCTTTATCCAAACCTTCTTGGAGAAAGGAGAGAATCTTTGGAATTTTAATCTTACTCCAGGAGAATCCCTTGGATTCACACCAGCAGATATATTTTCTCCATATTTTATGGTAAATCTTTCTAGTCACAGGTTTTCTGGCTTGGACCAGAGTATCTATCACAGAATTTGAAAACCCACGCTTGGATAAAATCAAGCGTTCAATTTCCAAGCAGTCAGCTGCAGAGAAACTAGATTTGGATGTTCGAATGGACCTTGTACTAGAAGATCCTGTCTCAAAGGTAGCTTCCATGGTGGAGCCGATGACATATTCACCAGGTCTGCATACCAAGTCCTGCGTGGCCACGCAGGAGCTATCAGAATCACAGAGGCCTTCTCCTGTTTGATCCTGGCTATGAGCCTGGGAAGGAGAGGAAACGGTGGAAACACATACGCTAGGTTGAACGACCAAGGCACCACTAATGCATCCACTAGAGTCGCCTTGGGATCCCTGGATCTGGACCCTTAGCAAGGAATCTTGAAGTTCTGACGGGACGCCATTAGATCCATGTCTGGAATGCCCCATAATTGGGTTAACTGAGCAAAGACCTCCGGGTGGAGTTCCCACTCCCCCGGATGGAAAGTCTGACGACTCAAATAGTCCGCCTCCCAGTTGTCTACTCCTGGGATGTGAATAGCAGATAGATGGCAGGAGTGATTCTCTGCCCATTGGATAATCTTGGTTACTTCCTTCATCGCTAGGGAACTCTTTGTTCCCCCCTGATGATTGATGTACGCAACAGTCGTTATGTTGTCCGACTGAAATCTTATGAACCTGGCTTCCGCTAGCTGAGGCCAAGCCAGGAGCGCATAGAATATTGCTCTTAGTTCCAAAATGTTTATCGGGAGAAGCGACTCTTCCCGAGACCATAGGCCCTGAGCTTTCAGGGAGTCCCAGACCGCGCCCCACCCCAAGAGGCTGGCGTCAGTCGTGACGATGACCCACTCCGGTCTGCGGAAACTCATTCCCTGAGACAGGTGATCCTGGGTCAACCACCAGAGAAGTGAGTCCCTGGTTACCTGGTCTACTTGAATTTGGGGAGACAAGTCTGTATAGTCCCCATTCCACTGATTGAGCATGCACAGCTGTAATGGTCTTAGATGAATTTGAGCAAAAGGAACCACGTCCATTGCTGCGACCATTAGTCCTATTACTTCCATGCACTGAGCTATGGAGGGTTGAGGAATAGAATGAAGAACTCGACAAACGTTTAGAAGCTTTAGCTTTCTGACTACTGTCAGGAAGATCTTCATTTCCACAGAATCTATTATTGTTCCCAGAAAAGGAACCCTTGTGGACGGTGACAGTGAACTCTTTTCTATGTTCACCTTCCACCCGTGAGATCTGAGAAAAGCCAACACAATGTCTGTATGGGCCCTTGCTTTGGAAAGAGACGACGCTTGGATTAGGATGTCGTCTAGATAAGGTGCTACAGCGATGCCCCTCGGCCTTAGGACCGCTAGAAGGGACCCTAGCACCTTTGTGAAAATTCTGGGAGCGGTGGCTAAACCGAATGGAAGAGCCACGAACTGGTAATCTTTGTCCAGAAAGGCGAACCTCAGGAACTGAGATGCTACTTGTTCAGAGCGGCAAGGAGAATGACTGGGGGGCGGAGCCAGAGGGGGAGCTATATGGACAGCTCTTGCTGTGTGCTCTCCTTGCCTTTCCCTGTGGGGGAGAATATTTCCCACAAGTAATGGATGACGCTGTGGACCGGACACACCAATGTTGGAGAAAGTTATTTTTATATTTATTTGTTATACAAAAAAATCTGTTATATGATACATTCACATAAATTAATGTGTATTTGTATTTCTAGAAGTCATGATATGCTTATCTTTTAATAAATGATTATTAATGCTAGAATTTGTACATATATCTTTGCACATAATTGTATATATATATATATATATATATATATATATATTATATATATATTATATGTGTGTGTTATGATAGAAATCTTTTGCAAACATATTTACATGTCCCTAAGCTCCTTTTTGTGTTCTAAACAATGTTGTCTATCATATCTCTGTGTTTATTTATACCACTATATGTATATAGTGCATGTAAATTTATTATTACAGGTAGCCCTCAGTTTACGCCGGGGTTAGGTTCCAGAAGGAATGGTTGTAAATCGAAACCGTTGTAAATTGAAACCCAGTTTATAATGTAAGTCAATGGGAAGTGAGGGAGTTGGGTTCCAAACCCCTCTCAAAATTGTCATAAGTAACACCTAATACATTATTTTTAAAGCTTTGAAATAAAGACTTTAAATGTTAAACACCATTATAAACAGTACCAAATAATCACACAACACAGAATATATAATTAAACTAAGTTAAATAAACAAAAACATTTGCTAAACTGCATTATAAACCTTATGAAATAATCACACAACACAGACTTTACTTGCATTTTCTGCAAACAGTTCTTTCTATGCATTCCAATCTGGACTGATTTATAGACAGGAAGATCTTGTTCCTATGAAAGCTGCTCGATAGCTCAGGTCTAGCTAGACATTAATTCCAGCCTTTTTGTGTGCTTGGCTTTGCATATCTTTGCTGCAACACAAGCGGACAGCTCCACCTACTGGCAATTTTAATCAATGCAATGCTTCTCAATGCTTTTCAATAGCAGTCACATGACTGAAAAAAAGGTTGTTATTCTGAAATGGCTCAAATTGAACTGACATGTATTCTGATCATGACTAATTGCGAATATAACATGTAATCAGGGTATCATATGTATTTATTTGTAATCAATGGATATTTTAAGAGCTGAGCCAGTTTTCTCTCTGCACCTGTGTAACCCCTCCTGATCGCAATCTAGTTTTAAAAACCACCCCTACACAGGTGTTATTAAATGGGCTGGCATATAAGATGACATTTCTTGCTGAAAAAGAAATTAAAGAGAAGGAAGAAATACACTGAAAATAGCAAGAGATGATTTTAATTTCTGCTGTATCTGAATCATGGCAGTTTAACGTTAGGTGGGCTATCCCTTTGAGCTATCATTTTAAGATTATATTGAATCAAACATCAATCGATTTTTAAAATCATTGTTTAAAATATTACACTGTGTGTCCTAATGTCAGCATCAATGTTTATCTTTAATACAAATTTCACATATACATACTTTCAAAGTATAATACACAATGTAACAAATGGCACTTACAAGTTCTGATGAGTGATCAATGACACAAGTATCTAGCAATTTGGTTCGTTAGTGATAGTTTAAAATGTATATTTGAATCAGATTGGCTGATGTCATAAATTATGTGATTATGCATATTCCAATCAAAAGTGGTTTAAAAAATATACCAGTGTGTGGGTTGTTTAGGAGTTTGCGTCAAAATTGGTGTGAAGTGGAGAGTGAGACTTTTATTACATGGCTTAAACATGGTGCACATAGATTTAGCACAAAAAATAAAAAAGGAAGTTAGCTATATTATGTTGTGTATTTATTTAATTTTTATCTCTATATCTATTAAAGCGACAAGTTTTGGGCAAAACTTTTCAACAAATTTGTAGAAATAATATTGTCCCCTTGCTTTGCAATGAGAGACACATTTCTAGCATAATCCATAAGTAGTAATGTCTCATTTTTATCCCTATATCTACTAGTTTACCAAATGTGGAGCAATAATATTGTTTAATTTAGAAAGGATACACAATTTTAATAGAATTTCTAATTTACTTTTATTATGTAATATACTTCATTCTCTTGCAGCATCGAACATAAGCTTTCTGTGTTTTCAGACTCCCATTGAGTTCTATGGCATCCGCGACCTCAAGGGTGGAGGATTGAAAACTAGGTGTGCTGCGTCGGAATACACAGAAGCGTAACTGCTAAATGTTTGATACATTTGGAAAAAGCTCAAATAGAGTTGAATCTGAATAAGAAACATCTGTAATGACGCAAGCATCGGTCTGCATCGGCTTGAGATCGTGGGATCGTATATAACATCACAAATTTTAACATTTGCCGATCTTGATGCTTTGATAACTATGGCGGATCAATCTTGTGACAAATACAACGCAGAATTTTCAGTTGACGCTTTGATACAGTGTTAATTTTGACGACAAATTTCAATTTAGTCTTAGTTTTAGTCTTTTGACTAAAATGCCATTTTAGTTTTAGTCGTATTTTAGTCATCTGAATTGTTTTAGTTTTAGTCTAGTTTTAGTCGACTGAATCTCCAGTAGATTTTAGTCGACTAAATCTCTAGTATCTACTGGAGATTTAGTCGACTAAAATCTACTGGAGATACAGAAGTGCAACTTTAAAATATAAAAAAAAACAAAACTGTAAACTGTATTGGCTGTATTGCACATATTACCCAATATAAAAACTTTAACAGTTCTCTGTTAATAATTAAAACAAGTATCAAGTAACTCAACATAACAAAAAGTTTCTGCAGCTAGCACAGGCACAGCATAACTTAAATCCATACTCATGGGTTATGCTTATTTCTATAGGAAGAATCAATTGATTGTTCACAGATTCGAAACATTTTCGGCAACGAAATTATCACTGCTCTAGAACTTTGAAACAAATTATATAGTCCTGGAGTAAAGGTTTATTAACCTGATTTGATTTATGGTATTAAGGTTTGAACATGCAATACAGATTTAACAGATTTAACTGTTGTGGTATATAACATGTCTTTATTTATCTTAAAATTTAATAAAATTAAGTTTAGTAAATTTTACAAAAGAGCAGTAATTGGATAGGGATTGATTAACACCTTGCATAAAATGTTTTTGTCAGCAAATTTTGATTTAGTTTTAGTCATAGTCTTTTGACTAAAATGTCATTTTGATTTAGTTTTAGTCATAGTCTTTTGACTAAAATGTCATTTTGATTTAGTTTTAGTCATAGTCTTTTGACTAAAATGTCATTTTAGTTTTAGTCGTATTTTAGTCATCAGAATTTCTTTAGTTTTATAGTCATTTTAGTCTAGTTTTAGTCGACGAAATTAACACTGCTTTGATAAATAAGCCCCATTATAGCATTTCCGTGTATATTTTACATTTGACTATATACATATGTATGTATGTATATATATATTTATATAGAAAGTTAAAGTTAAGCCAGCACTGCAACTTCTTGATAAAAAGTCCAATTTTATTTAAATTTCCATGAAAAGAGAACAAAAATAAAGTGCAAAAAGCTCTTAAGGTGATAAATAAAATTGGACTTTTTATCAAGAAGTTGCAGTGCTGGCTTAACTTTAATTTTCTACAAAAGAATTTTCCCTTTTGAGCTGAGCACCTTTTTGGGTCCAATATCACTGAGATGCACTGTTCATTATATCACCTGTGATTGGAGGAGGTGCACACAGAGGCAGCACTAACTATCTGGTGCAGGAGTGAGAAACAAGCCCTGCACAGGTGCTACTGAGGATCTAACAGGCAGTGGTGAGCCGACGAGAAGCACAGTACAGCAATCCCCCGAGAGGCTAAGTATCATTCCGGCTGGTGAAGCAACCCTGAGTCACACACGGCTGCGGTGGCGGCCGTTGGGACAACGTGAGATATTGAGCTGAAAGAGGCTGGAAGTAAGTTTTTACCCTTATCCTGGGGGAATTTTGCCATTAGAGGAGCTCAGTGTTCGGCAGTCCCACGCCCTGCTGGTAATTGTATCAGTAACTGTTAGTAAGCCT
This sequence comes from Bombina bombina, assembly GCF_027579735.1. Classification (NCBI taxonomy): domain Eukaryota; kingdom Metazoa; phylum Chordata; class Amphibia; order Anura; family Bombinatoridae; genus Bombina; species Bombina bombina. The sequence goes on from NC_069499.1 coordinate 479,883,148, forward strand.
GGCTTGTAGTTCGAGCACCTGCTCATAAGGGTTTTGAATCTATATATTTATATATATAAAGATTAAATTTACGTACAAGAGTTACATTATTTTACAAGGTTTATTTTTTATATATATCACCAATTGCTATTGAGTATTTTACTAAAAAAGTTCATAAGTGATCTCAGCAGGCTTATTGATCTTGCATAAGCAAGTGTGATGGTTGGGATGAGTGGAACTCAATATGCAGAAATAGATTTACCAGAAACCAAAAATCTTTTAAAAGACTTTAATAAAGCAAGAGAAACAAAAAATAATAATTAGTGAATATCAAGGGTAAAACAAGAGCAGAGTCCAGGTACAGGCCAAAAGTCAGGTAATGTGAGATCAGTCCAGAAACTAGGTACCTAGTGGGCAAACAAGAGCAGAGTCCAGGAAAAAAACAAAGGTCAGTAATCGTGAGATCAGTCAAACAACTAGGTACCAAGGGGGAAGGATTCGGTTAAGATGCCACAGGTACAACAAGCATAAGAGATTCAGCAGGCACAGGAACAAGGTAAGAAGAAGGTGCATCTCTCAATTACTCAGCCCAGAGAGATGGGCTAAGTGTATTTATATAGGAACTCCCTCACCTGTAGCCATTTAGGTTGGAGGTCCTGTAATTAAGTATGGGCATTTTAAATTCATCTAGGGAGAGTAGCAGCCAATGCAGAAGACAGAATTCAGTGTTCCATGGAAGAACGCTGTTGTGGGATCAGTTGTTAGGTAAGCTTCTGACAGTAGGCTTATTGATCTTGCATAGTTTTTATATAATGGGCTAGATTACAAGAAAAGTTCAAGGGGGCATTATCTTTTTTGTAAACTCATGCAAAGAATATTGCATGATATTATCAGAGGATGGTTAAATACTTTATCAACAGCATCTTAAGACATCCTATAAGAGTAATGGATAGTGCAGGGAGCACTATTAGTGTGCTCACTGTGCTTGTACTATAAGTGGCACGTTAAGTGTAATGCTCAAGCCCAATTCAAAATGTACAATTTAGAACTTTCGAGACCAGGGGATATATCTATTAAGCTCCGTACGGAGCTTGAGGCCCCGTGTTTCTGGCGAGCCTTCAGGCTTGCCGGAAACAGAAGTTATGGAGCAACGGTCTAAAGACCGTTGCTCCATAACCTGTCCATCTGCTCTGAGGCGGCGGACAGAAATCAACCCGATCGAATACGATCAGGTTGATTGACACCCCCAGCTAGCAGGCGAATGGTCACGAATCTGCAGGGGGCGGCATTGCCCAGCAGTTCACAAGAACTGCTGGTGCAATGATAAATGCCGAGAGCGTATGCTGTCGGCATTTATCGATGTGCAGCAGACATGATCCGCTATATCGGATCATGTCCGCTCGCACAATCATAAAAATGCCCCCAGAAGTAAAACATAATCACTTGCTAGCTTGCATAACAAAACATATATGTGTGTGCATGTGTGAAGTGTTATATTCTTAATTTCCATTGAACTAGTATAGGAGAGAACTATATGAAGAACTACTCTATTTGCCACTACTGGCTTAGCGCTTGAGTGATATCTTATATGAATTCTACTGCTCGCCCCTATAAAAGTATTTTATGAGAAGGATTTAGTGCACTCACAATATTGGACATGCAGATGTAACTGGATGCTAAAACAAAATAACTTAAGACTTTAGAATGATCACAAAAATAGAAGATCTATATCTTTATGCTCCTCTTGTAATTTATAGTTTGTTCAGGGTAATATATGTGCATAAAAAGTATTGCTTAGAACAGTGGTTGCCAACCACGGTCCTCAAGGACCCCCAACAGTCCTGGTTTTCATTATAGCTGAACCAGTGCACAGGTGAAATAATCAGCTGATGGATGAGAGCAGGTTGGTTACAGATCAGCTGATTACTTCACCTGTGCACTGGTTTAGCTATAATGAAAACCAGGACTGTTGGGGGTCCTTGAGGACCACGGTTGGCAACCACTGGCTTAGAAGATCAGTGTGGAAGTCAAAAGTTTTCATTATTAACTATTCAACTAGACAACACAAAAAGTTTGCAATTGGTGTAGCTTTAAGTAAATTCTTTCCTTTTTATTCTAGAAGTCCAGGGTTTGAGTCATGGTAACAAGCTATAATTTTTTGTAATACATTTCTGTTATAGATAAAGTTTCATAATGTACAAAAAATGCCCAG